>NC_070603.1:60973377-61276408 GCF_027172205.1 Podarcis raffonei | reverse complement strand
AGACAAATTGTTGTTACCTTAGGTTGGGAAGCTTAAAAGTACTTTAATCCCTTCTGTGGGCAAAATATGTCCATCTGATATCTCGGGTGTAAATATTCCACCTGTTTGTGCTTTTCTCTACCACCAAGGAAAGCATATTTGGAGTTTTCAGTTTATCCTTCATACCCAGTTAAAATAGACTGCAGGGTGTTTGAAGCAGCAAATGTGTAAAGTTTGGATACCTGTAGCAAGCTTGGTTCAGAGAGATGGATGGGTGGTCAGTAGTGGGAACGGGTGCAATGTAGCTCTAGCTGCCTTGATAGGCCCTTAGTCCACCTTTGAGTAGAGATGTGGCTGAAGCAGTTGCCACCACCTCCATTTCCACAAAATGCATCTGAACCCTGATGTAGTGTACTTTAGGGATAGGGTGGTTGTATTCAAGTTTTTTAGATGGGACACATTTTAAATTTAAATTGTTCTAACCCAGCCTGGGACCTGCTGCTGAAGGATGGGTAATACATTTAATAAAGCTAACAATAATTAAACCCAAACACGCATGTGGGAACCCATTTCTTAATTTATTTAACCGTATATTTGTATAGTGCTGCTCCTGCTGCTGCTGCTGCTGCTGCTGTGACTCACCTTAGAGAAGCTATGACCTGGTAGTGGGTCCCGACCCACCAGTTGAAGATCAGTAAGGTAGGGCATTTGGGGGTAGTGTAGAAGGTGGTGGTGGCAGCAGCTTCAGCCACCTCACCCAACTTTTATTTTATCAGTTCTAGACCTAAAAATAGATGAAGAAAAAAAAGGCTGCTGACATCAACTGTGGTAGATTCTCTGGAACCCCTGCATTTGGTCTGACTTTGTCATGTAGTTACATCAAGCATGTTCCCAGATGCATATTTAAAGATGTATGAGTGAATGAATCCACACTTGAAATGTTTCCTACATGAACCACCAGCATAAAACCATAAACCTGCAGCAGTTATGTCTGCTATAATTATGTGCCCAAAATTCTACCCAGAGTGCTTAGGTGCATGGGAAATTGATTCTGAGATTGACATTTTTATTTTTTGCATTTATACCCCACCTTTCCTGCAGGGAGCTCAAGGTGTCTTACATGGTTCTCCTCATTTAAGCTAAACTCTAACCACCACACCACAGTATTTTATTAATAGTTAATGAGAAAATACTTGTTTCTGGATGGGGTGAATAATAATTTTTGTTTATAAAAAGTGGTGTTTCAATATTGTCTCATTAAAAATAATCTAGGATTGAATCCAGTAACTTTCTCTCTCTCTCCTTTACCCACATGCTTCTGTACACTGACCCACAAATATGCTCTAGTGAGATGGGGGAACTCCCAGGGTGGGCTTACAGGTGGTGGTAGGGCACATGGGAAAATTCAGTTGCATGAACAAAATTTATTCCCTTTGTGCAGTGACTTTGTTGATTATAGCCCCATATTTAAAAATGAAATCAGAATTTAATAAAAGCATACTTCTGTCAAGTAATATAGAAGCTACTGGGAACAATAACAGCATGAAATTGTAATTTGAGGTGCAAGAAAGGCAGTAAAGGCCAAAAGATTTAATATTTTCTCTACATTACTCATGGCTTGCTGTTACATGGATGCTTGTGTTAATGGCCTCTAATTTGAATCATGGGCTTCAGACTGGGCATGTCCTCAGCAAAACATTTAAAAGCAGAAAAGTTTCCATCTTGTTTATTTCATATGCACTTTGATTTAAACCTGCATAATGATGAGAATATGTCTCAGTACCATATTTTGCAAAACCCTGAATAAATTCAACAGTAATGATAAACCTTAATAAGCTAGTAAGCTTTATCACACATAGTGCAATACAGTATCATTTGATACATATATGTTTGATATCCAGTTATCTATGGTAAAGATAAAGAACCCCTGGATGCTTAAGTCCAGTCAAAGGCAACTATGGAGTGTGGTGCTCATCTCGCTTGAGACTGAGGGACCCGCCCTTTGTCCACAGTCAGCTTTCCAGGTCATATGGCCAGCATGACTAAACCGCTTCTGGTACAGTGGAACACCATGACGGAAGCCAGAGTGCACAGAAACACTATTTACCTTCCTGCCACAGCAGTATTTATCTACTTGCACTGGTGTGCTTTCAAACTGCTAGGTTGGCAGAAGCTGGAACAGAGCAACGGGAGCTCACTCTGTCATGCAGATTTGAACTGCTGACCTTCCAATTGGCAAGCCCAAACGGCTCATTGGTTTAGACCACAGCACCAACCGCATTGTCTATACTTAATATTGAAATATACTTTGAAGTCCTGTCGTATCTAAAGTACAGTCATACCTCGGGTTACAGACGCTTCGGGTTGCATGATTTTGGGTTGTGCACCACGCCAAACCTGGAAGTACTGGAACGGGTTACTTCTGGGTTTTGGCGCATGTGCAGAAGCGTCGAATTGCAACCTGCGCGTGCACAGACGTGCCGCTGTGGGTTGTGAACGCTGCGGGTTGCGAACGTGCTTCCCGCACGGATCACATTCGCAACCCGAGCGTCCACTGTAATATCTTTTATGACCATCATACACTGGTAGAACAATGATGGTTGCATTCCTATACCTTTTAACCTTGGAGTAAGCCACATTGAAATTACTGCTGAATAGACATTTGTAGGATTGTGCTTTAAAAGCTTGCCGTATCAAGTGATAACTTCTGTAGCTAATGTTGGCATGAGTCATACAAGGTTGGTATTGAAAGATAGTTTGTGCCTTTTTCATATGATATTTCAAGGCAGGCATAGTTTTCATGCCTGCAATTGACAAAAATGAGTAAAACCTACATAGTTGTTTAAAGAGAGAGATTGATGAGAGATGGCGGGGTAGCAAACTCCAATAGAATAGAATTGGTTAAGGTAACAAAGAACATAGCATGTGTTTTTCTACCAATAAAAGGTTATTTGAAGTTCTTCAAACTTGAAGGTTGGTTGGTGGTGTGAGTCCATCCACCAGAGGCAGATTAGGGGAGTGTGGCTGATTCCATTGCACTAGGCACAGAGCCTCGGGGGTGTTGCAGGGGGCTCCACAACTATTACGTAGAAAGGAAGGGAGGAATTTTGGTGTTGCACAGGGCGCTGCTGAAATTTGAGAACTACCACCCAGGGATGGCTGTGGGCAGGCATTGCAGGGGGTTGGACTAGATGACCCTCTGTATCACTTCCAATTTACAATTCTATGATTCTATAATGATGGCCTAAAGACTTAATAATTCTATGAAATATAAATATTACTTTCATAATATTATTTTACACATTAGTGACATTCCAGTGTACTTAATGTGCTGTTTTCTCAAACCAGAGATGATGCAAGTCTGGTTAGGAATTTCAGCTTTGTAATAATGTCTATTTTCCCTTTGAATTACTGGTACTTAATTTTTTGCTTGTTCTAGTAGTTTCTAGCAATTGTGCTAGGCTGCCCAGGTGGAAGAGTAGATAAGCCCTCTTGTACCTTGAATAGTTGTGTATTTCAACCGGCATAGTTTGCATATGAGCTACACTGGCTGAACTTTCCTCTTCTACACAACTATTCAAGGTGCAGTCCTCTTTTCCTCCGGGTTATCCACACTATTCTTCAACTGTCCATCAATACTGTCTCTTTATTTTCTTTCTTTTAACCAACAAATGAAATCCAAGACATTCATCTGCTTCCTTTTCTGATCTTAAGTAATGTAGCATGAATGTATTCTTTGTCATCTTCACTTTTAGAAGGGATCGTTTTCAGTTATGATCTCCTCTAGTCTGGTTTTTGTGACATTGTTGCATTTGGGTTGCTTGAAATTTCATTTGGCCTCTCATTTCTTTGGAGACTCTACCATTATTAATTTTTTACATGCATGTTGGTTTTCTAACGGCTTGGTCCTGTTCCTCTTTCTTCCTAACTTTCTTTCTGTTTTTGGTTAGTCCACTCTTTCATTTGAGTTCCCAAGACTGCAAATCCTTATCATATAGTGATAAGTACTAGTAATTAAGAGGAGGAAATGTCTGTCTGTATATCCTGCAGAATTCCTAATTTATCTATATGTTCATTGATAAGAAATCACAGTGGATATGTATTACATAGCACACTACCCTTTGGGTAGAGAATAAGAGAAATGCACAGTTCATAATGAGAAAATGCAGCCGATTTGGGGGTTGCTTTTCCCTGCCACTCTTGTACAGTGAAGTCTGTAATGATCTTGAAGCTGGATAGGAAGCTTCTAATGTTTTTGTTGCCTTGTGGAAACAGAAGGGAAGCAGCAATCATGGGCATCTGGTGCAAGAAGAGATATATTTATGAGTGGTGGAGCCTAATAATAATTTAACTTGTAACTGCACTAGAGTTTGGGTCTGACAAATAACCTTAGCTACTGTCATTCACGAACAATTCTACATAGGGAATATAGGAAGCAGCCTTATACTTAGACCATTGCTCCATCTAGCCTCAGTATGGTTGGTGTACACCAGGGGTAGTCAACCTTTTTGTACCTACCACCCACTAATGCATCTTTCTTGATGGTAAAATTTCTTTACCGCCCACCAGTGCTTGATGGAAGGGGGATTCAACTTGTCCCGTAGAACCCCCAACCGCCCACCTAGAATCCTGAAATGCCCACTAGTGGGCGGTAGGGACCAGGTTGACAACTCCTGGTGTACAGTGTAACTGGCTCTCTAGGGTTCTCTTCCACTTCTATAGGGAAGCGTACCTTCTAAGTTACAAGGTAGAAAATTGTGGTAGAAAATCTTGTTCTGTTTTTATGGGAAGTACGAAAAACTAAAGCTTTTAACAATTTTTTCTCATTCAATTTTTTTTACATATATACCAGGACTCTGAACAGTTTTTCTCCTTTCCAGCTGAATTTCTGTGCTCCCTAGAAATAAGTTCTACTTTGTAGGATTCAACTAAGTTGCTGTGCATGGGGAACTAGGTTTGCTCTCACAGTAAGACCTCAGCCCCCACCCCGTGCGTGTCCCCTGCATTCCCTAAATCTGCTTTGGAGGATTGGAGGAACCCCTAGAACAGGTTTAGGGGCTGTTCCGGGTGGGGGAGGTCTCACTGTGAGTGAATCTAGTTCCATACTCATGTATGCCTGTTTGTGATATATTTGGTGGCATTCTGGGTACTAGTTCAGTGAACCCTGGGCAAAACAGAATCATAGTTCCCAACTGTAGTACATGTTGTTGAGCTATTTGTAATAAAGTTGATAAACTTTGGGATTATCCCTACTCTTTGATATGTTGTTAAATAAGCTTGTTTGAAAGCAAAATTAACTCATTTATTGCTTGCTTGTTCATTAGCTAGTGCATAAGTCTTTGGTCTTGTCAGAAATCAAGATCCCAAAATGTACATTCTGTGAAATGAAACCATCTGGAATACTTCAGTGTTAAAATGTCCAGCAATTAATTACGAATTTAAGTAGAACCTTACAAACTCGTTTGCCCAATTTAGGTTACGCTGTGCTCCTATTTATTTATTTATTTATTTATTTATATGTTATATTTCACTGAAAAGCCCTTATTTTTTTCCATCAAGCACTCCGTACTTATTTTGCAAAATACTGTTCTGTTAATGCTGCTTTTTGGTATAATGTAAATTTGAGTGGGAAATTAGGCTTTTAATAGATTTCTTTTTTAACAGTTTACTCGGCTTTAGCAGTTTCTTCAGTAATCTGTTGATTACTCCTTTCAATGAATGTGTGTGACTTGAATTCTGAACAAGTGCTTTTACATTTTTCTGGAAGTGCAACAGGCTGACAAAGAATGACAAAGCATTGCACCCTTACCTTTCTGTTACAAAGTGCTTCTACAGAAGTGATGCAGGCATAGGCTGATGCTGCAAGGTTCCATATATGGGCCATGTTGCCTGTAGGGGGAGCTCTTTAATATAAGAAATATCTTGGCTATTATTTTGAAAACATGATTAAACATTGAGGAATTACTAATGTATGTATATTTAGAAATAAGGCTTTGGAAGGAATGAGAGTTGAAATACTTTGGTTATGATCTTATAATCTATTCCTTTTGACATACTCTTTAGCCTTTCAAATATAAATACTACACAGTCCACATTTTTAAAACTGTATTGGACTCTGGATAATTAATAAAATTACGATATAAGTAAGGCAGATTAAATATTGAAGCTGTAGATTATTGTTTCTAGGTTTTCACTGTCTTTTCCCAGTTTTGTATAGTATCTTCCTCGTGCAGGTAGATCTTCTAAATGTAAGTAGGAAACATGTTTGCTGGCTACAATGATTATCAGTTTGCTTAATTGCTGGCTTCTTTGAATCTTGTACTGGCATTTTCATTGACATGTATCTGAACTGACTTCCAGTAGTTTGGCTGCTCTTAAATGCACTTGCTAAAGAGCACATCTCATTGAACACAGTGTGATCTCTTCCAAGTAAACTTGCACAGAAGAGTGCTGTAAATTTTCCTACTTAGAATAAGTATACAGATTTTTTGAATACACCCCCCCCCCACTCCGAATCATGATGGAACATTCATTCATGACATGTGATGGCGAAGTTTTATGTGATGAATTGTGATTATGAAGCTAATGAGAATGAGCGACTTGAATTAACTTAAAATTTGCTTTTTTTGTAGTGGCGGAACAATGAAAGATCCCTCTAAAAACTAGCACTCTTTAATAATTGTTAAATGTTAAACTTCTGTTTTCAGGATATAATGTTGCATAAGTTTACTGACTTTATTTTGAAACATTAAACATTTATTAAATTCGTGACTCCTGCAACTGTGTTTGTGCATACAATTAACTGTCACACAGAATTACCAATCGCCTATTAGCTGTTATGATTGAGGTACAATGTAGTTACTGGGCCTTTTTTTGTTAATATGATAATGTTAGGTTTTGTTTCTAGATGGAATCATTTGCTCTTAATTTGCCCCTAATGACCCAAATATCGTGTTTGGGGAAAGATAAATTTTAAAAGTAGATTAATGATTCTTATAAGTTGCGTCAGAAGGTTTGTATCCTGAAAGGTAGAATATAAATAACTGAAATAACTTTTGTTTGTCCATGATTCCATTCAAGCTATGATGGGCTGTATCCAAAGCTGCAGTTCAACTTGTGTAATAAACTTAAGTTTGTGCAATGTAACTTTCTCTTCCTAGCCTGTGCCCACCAGCTCCCTTTGTGTGCTCTCAATATAGACTCCAAAGGATTGGGTGCTCTGCAGTGCAGATTTTGGTGGCATATGGGGAAAGCCGAGGTGATTGTTGTGGTTTGGGGAGAGCCCTGTACAACTGTCAATCAGCTAAGATCAACTGTAACTGCCAAGAGCGTTGGAGGAAGCACTTTGAATCCAAACCACTTTCTCTGCAGAGGGGGAAATGTTCTGTTTATATGAGCATATTCTGCCCTCTGCAGAAGCATCAAATCAGCTCTTTGTATCCACCAGAATCCATCAGAAGTTACAGCAAGCTTCTCTAAAGGTGCATTCCCAGTCCCAGTCAGATGATTGGCACTGAAAGCATGTCTTCAAAGAAAGTTGCTTTAATTGCTGATCAGCTGATTAATTATAATGGCCTCTTTTGAACTTTGACAGGTGTCAATCACTAGCCATAATTATGACATCATGTAATTGGTGGTTGTTCTTGCTCACCTGTCAAGGTTGGACCATGGGGGTATGTGTGGCAAAATTAAGGATCTGATCTGCTTTTAAAACCCAGTTTTGGTTTTGGTGTAAACTCATGTTTTACACTGTAAGTCACTGTAAGTGGCTTTCCAGTGCTTCAGACAGGGGTCTTCTCCTGCCCTACCTGGAGATATGCTGAGGCTTGAATTTTCTGCACACAAAGCAGATGCTCTACCACTAGACTATGGCATTTCCCTCGTTGTGTCTTGACATGTTCACTTAATGGCCAGCTACCCACCAGACCAAAATGTTAGTTTGGTAAATAGTAGAAGGTTTGAGGTAGGTGACAGAAGTAGGGTTAGAGGAGGAATAGCATAGCTGATTAATGTGTGATTGTCAGCTTTTGGGTGAACTGATTTTCCAGTACTTTGTTTTGCCCCTCTGAACTATTGATTCTAGCAGATGGTACTTTGTTAAGCGGCGCTCACAACATATACACTCATTCTACTTGAAGGTCTGATACCTGTGACAGGAAGCATTTTCTACATGTGTGTACCCCCCAACTGTTTTGAAGATTTCATTTTTTTAATAAGATATTTATTAAAGTTTTTAAAAGTACAAAAAGAAACATCAAGAAAAACATCCTTTTAAACAAAAAAGGATGAAATACAAAAAAGAATAAAGAAAGATCAAAAAGAAAAAACAAAGAATTAAAATCCATTAAACAAAAAGAAAAATCAAGAAAAAACACAGCAACTCTTCCCATTTGTTTTCTTTCATTAGCTTATCTCCCTGACCTCCTCACACCTCCCTTTTTTGTATTCTAAGTCTATTATCCATTTCAGCAAATCCTTTCCCTCTTTTCAAATTTTTGTCCTGTAAATTTATCTTGATATTAATATAAGTTTACTTTCCCTCCTTTCACCAATTAACAGTCTGTTTTTTCTAAATCTTTGTAACATTTCTGCTAAAATCACATGAATTCATTCCAACATCATTCTAACATTCATTAATCTTACAATGCTTCTGCAAATAGTCTTTAAATTTCTTCCAATCTTCCTCCACCGACTCTTCTCCCTGGTCTCGGATTCTGCCAGTCATTTCCGCCAGTTCCATATAGTCCATCACCTTCATCTGCCATTCTTCCAGCGTGGGTAAATCTTGTGTCTTCCAATGCTTTGCAATAAGTATTCTTGCTGCTGTTGTAGCATACCTAAAGAAAGTTCTGTCCTTCTTTAGCACCAATTGGCCGACCATGCCCAGGAGAAAGGCCTCTGGTTTCTTCAGAAAGGTATATTTAAATACCTTTTTCATTTCGTTATAGATCATCTCCCAGAAAGCCTTGATCCTTGGGCATGTCCACCAAAGGTGAAAGAATGTACCTTCAGTCTCTTTACATTTCCAACATTTATTATCGGGCAAGTAATAAATTTTCGCAAGCTTGACTGGTGTCATGTACCACCTGTATATCATTTGTTTTGAAGATTTCAGTGTAGCTATTTGGTTTGAGATAATTCAGCTAGTGCCACTTGAAAATGAGCCAGTTGCTATTTGCATAGCCCAGCCCTTTTACTCCTAAGAGGCCACATGAAGAACAGTCTGTTGCACTATTCAAACATCTTACAAAAGTTTTAGCATCTCTAAAACTGCATGTATACCCCTCTGAGGGCCAATAACATGTCTGATAAAAATACTGATGAAATTGTTAGTTTATAGAGATCCTTTGTCCTGCATTATACCAAATCTGATTGTTAACAGATTTGAATTATATATCGAATCTGATGGTTAACGTGGATCTAACCTCAACTCGCAGTAGATAGGGGTGTGTCCATGGAGAGGAGTTCAGTGACTGGGAATGAGAGAAACAATTTTTGCTGATTTCTCCAGATGCAGTGCCCCTGAAAATCTCCTCTAGTGAGTTAGAAGTCCCTTTGGAACAGCATGGCAGGTGGTCTGCAAGTGAGAGGGGGATTAGGTGAAAATTGCCTTCTGTATGTAAGAACATCCAGTTTGTGGAGCAGAAACCTCTGATCGATCTGCCTTGCTTTTGCAAATGGGAGAATCCTTGTGTTTGCAGAACTACAGGTCTTGATCCAACACATCATATGGTCTGTATTTTATTTTTTACTATACAGAATTATTTAGAGCATAGTTATAGAGCTATGTGAAAATGTTCTTTGAGGGATGGGATTTGAGTTGGAATTCATATCACAGCAATAGTAGTTTTTTATACTCCTGTTTGATTTACCAAAATGCTGTTGGAGGTTAATTCCCCCTGATAATGGGGGTAATTTATGGTACAATCCTATACATGTCTACTCAGAAGTGAGTCTCATTGAGTTCAGTATGGTATAGGATTGCAGTCTATTTACCTTGTTCTGTATAAGTCAGTGGGACATGGGTGGTGCTGTGGGTTAAACCACAGAGCCTAGGACTTGCTGATCAGAAGGTCGGTGGTTCGAATCCCCGTGACGGGGTGAGCTCCCGTTGCTCGGTCCCTGCTCCTGCCAGCCTAGCAATTCGAAAGCATGTCAAAGTGCAAGTAGATAAATAGGTACCGCTCCGGTGGGAAGGTAAACGGCGTTTCCATGCGCTGCTCTGGTTTGGCAGAAGCAGCTTAGTCATGCTGGCCACATGACCTGGAAGCTGAAAGCCGGCTCCCTCGGCCAATAAAACGAGATGAGCGCTGCAACCCGAGAGTCAGTCACGACTGGACCTAATGGTCAGGGGTCCTTTTACCCTTTACCTTTATATAAGTCAGTAGGGATAATTAACAAATATTAGAACAAGTTAAGTGAGTTCCATCATGGACAGCTGGAGCAGGTGGGAACTGCCTCCTCACAAGTACTAGAGATCTTGCTGTCTGTATCAGAGAACATGTTCTCCATTCCACAACTGTTTCCAAGATTACAGCTAATTTATTTTTTCCCTTACGTAACTTTAGCAGGAACCATTGTGGTATAATGGGCACAGTTTTGCTCTTTGATATGTTTTCAACCCTGAGTGGCCTTGGGCAAATCATTATCTCTTAAGTAACCTCAGTCCACCTCAGGGTGGGTAGTCATTGCCCTGATCTCCTAGCAGGTCCTTCTGTTACAAGGATATATAGTTCCACTTTGGATTAATTTTTGACTTATACTAGACTCAAAGAAGACACTCAGTAAGTGGCTTTTAAAAAAGGATTTTGTATATATGATAACTGTACATTGTTTAATTTAAGACATATAAAAGTCTAGTAATTCTAGGAACCTTGATAATCTAAGAAGTGGTTTCATGCTTGTAAATGTTACTATCAGATTAAAGATAGTTGTTAGTAACAAACATTGTACTTAAAACTTTGTAACTACATTATCTATAGGCTATTAAGTAGGTCTCATGACCAGTGTCATTTAATTGTAAATCCCCATGAAAAAGGTGACGTTAAAGTAGCTTTCCATTTGACTCATTTCTAGTCATATCATAGGAATATTGGTCCGTCCTGGTCAGTGTTGTTTACACCAACTGGCAAAGGTTCACCATGGTTTAAAACGGGACATTCCCAGCCTTAACTGGAAATGCCAGGGATTGATCTTGGCACCTTCTACATGCAATGAAGATGCTCTTTCACTGAACTATGGCCCTTCCCCATTTGTCTTGATGACGCACAGCTCAGCTACATTGAAATTGTATTTCTGCAGCACTCTCTACATAGGGCTGCTTTTGAAGAATCTCTCTAAGCCTCAGGTGGTCCTAAATACTCCAGCTAGGTTGCTTATGGGAATACATATGTGTGAGTATATGGTGTCTGCTTTAGAATATTTCGAAGCACAATTTGAGGTTCTGGTTATTATCTATGAAGCCCTAAATGGCATGGTGTTTATGGATGGATGTATATTGATGTCTGTGGTTTTTGTGTGGCCCAGTTGTGGAGTGAACTTGCATGGGAGGTTTGTGTGGCTTCTTCTTTTGACTTTGCACCATCTTGCCAATACTGTTTTATTTGAGCAAGATTAATATTAACAGGTTTTTATGCTGACTCCAATTTTTTAAAATAATTTAAAAAATATTCATGGATGCATTTCTGATTTTATCTTGTGGTGTAATTTGACTTGTTTTTTCTGAAAATCTTAGCTGCTTTTAATGTAGATTAAGTTGAAGTTTAAAATAACATAAGGGTTTAACATGTAGGGTTTTAAATAATTATAGCATTTAAAATGTATATTTTGTTTTACAATAGTTGCATACTTCCTATAGTTGAAATTTAAACAAAATTTAAGACATCATTTTTAAAGATTATTTTTAACCATCTTCATGAGGACAGTTTCCATATCTTAGATGGGCTATTTATGGATTTGATATCCCAATTTGTTAACTAAATGTATTAAGAACAAACTACAGTTGCATGAACTTGAAATACTAGAACTGGAGTTAGTTCTAAAACAGACTTTCAGTTTCCTCCTTGCATGCTCAAAGGACAGGAGAGTATGTGAGCCTCAGACTTGTGCAAGCTTGTCCATCGCTAAACCATGGTTTAGTACTGCATTTGAAACAGGTCATTGTCTGCATGAGTACAAGAACTTATGCATTTGTTACAATGCCACAGCAGCAGCATGTCTACATTATTTACCTTGGAGTGAAATTGGGGTGGACTGAATGGAAATTTTGTGAGAATTGTGCTTGCAGATCAGTCTGTCTGGAGGTTTGATCAGACTATTAAATCACCTAATTTCTGATAGTCAAACACATAATATGATCTAGTATTCACATTTTTTAAACTTTGTTCCGAGGCATTTAAAAATAAAATATTGAAGCAACCTGTATGCTCTCTAGGAGGGTGTCTTGGGGCCATTGGATGCAGCTGAATTGTTACTCTGTCAGCGGTGAGGAAGGCCTGTTGTGTGATCCCTGTTTGGTGGAAAGCACTTGTGCTCTGTCGGGGGTGGGGAGACTGGACCTGTCAGACACAGACTGTGGATCCACAGAACCTCAGCCTCCCTTGTTCCTCTGATACACCCTAAAAATATCCGAATCCTGAAGGTGGTGTAGTTAAGTCTTTCAATTGTTTATGTATGAAATTATAATTGTTTGTGTTGGTATTTTTATTTTTAAATTGCTTCAAATTAATATCTCAGGAGGTGATTCATGATGGAATGAAATAATTAAATTTGTGGTCAATGGGAGGGGAGAAAGAAATTACGGAATGAGACACCTGCTCTCCACCTTTTGCCCTTGTTGCATTGAGCGACGCAGGCCATGGGAAATGGCGGTAGCTCTGCCATGGACTCTTCTTCTCCCCCTGCCCCAGCCTCTATACATTGCTCTTTAAATAATCACAAAATTTAGAGTACTTAAATGCTTCTTTTTGTTTTCCAGATTAACAGCTGAGGTACTGATCGAGTTCTGCTCTTCTTCAATGAGGAACTACAGGCTGATCTTCTGCCATAACCTCAAGCAGCCATAAATGACAAAAGAATGCTTGGTCAGTAAGGGTAGCTGGCGTAGAAAATATTTTGTAAACGTAGGTGTGTAAGTGCTCTGAGGTAGGTTTTCTCAACTTTCTTTTTCTTTTAAGAAATTATTAGAACCATAGTTTAAAGTTTGGTTTATTTTGGCCAAGCCAAATTTTTCGCAATCTCTTCAGCTGCTCTTGTTTAGGAGTAATATGCATTTCTAATGCCTGATGTAAACTAGTCTGGTAGTAACCAATGGATACAATATAGTACAATTGGCACATAATTAAGTTGACAAAAAGTTGATCCATTGAAGTGACACTTTTTTTAATAAAAAAAATGTCAGTTTCTATTGTATTTCAGCATTTTGGGGCTTTTAGCAGGCTCACTACATGTGATTAAATCTGCTTATTATTTGCAATAATTCTAGCAGCTATTGTTGCCAGTTTTATATATCTTTGTTTTGCAGGAACTAAAATCATTGTGTGGTTATTCTGTTTCAGTTTTATCACATTCTGGGCTTAGAGTAAATCTTTTTTTTTTTAAGGAAGATAGTTTGTGTGGGATTCATAGCTGGGGTTCTACCGTATTTTTCGCTCTATAACACGCACCCGACCATAACACGCACATAGTTTTTAGAGGAGGAAAATCCATAGGCATGCCACCCGTAGGCATTTCCTCCATAACACGCACAGACATTTCCCCTTACTTTCTAGGAGGAAAAAAGTGAGTGTTATGGTGCAAAAAATACGGTAGTTTCTGATTAAAGTTTATTCATTAACTGATGTATTTTTATGTGTAAATCGGTATTTAATGTTGGAGTTCAATGCAAGGCAACTGTATTTTACAGAAAGACAGCTTTGATATTGGGCTGCATAAAGATATGAGGAAGAGCTCCTCCCCTTCTTTGAGTAACTGCAACTCTGTTCTCACTAACAAAATATTTGGAATTCCACTCGATGAACTCCAGCAGGAAGGACAGCCAGGCAGTGAAGTTCCATTCATAGTCCGCCATGTTGTGGACTATATTGAGGAACATGGTATGTATCATCATGCTGTGCCTTAACTACAGACTTAAAGTCTGGAACTATCAATATTTTTCATTTGTAAACTTGCTTTGAGTTTATGAACTTAGATTTCCATCATTATACTTTATGAAGGTGAACGGTATCATACCCTGTCCTGCAGCCCTGTTTGATCCATTTAAAAACACATTTTCACTGACATCAAAGTGCATCTTGAGGTGGTAGCTGGTGCCATCTCTTTTTATCAGTTTTTGTTTGGAGGGACTCCAGGAATCTATGAAGCTTCCTCATACTGGATTGGTCCATCTAGCCCAGTGGATCCCAATTGGTGTTTCTCAGACCCCAGGGAGTCCAGGTAACCCACCCAAAAGTAGGGGGGCCATTGCTTGGCTTTTGAAAAACAGGGAGTCTGCAGTACTTAGCTAATTTGGAATTGCTGACCAACCCAGTATTGCCTGCACTGACAGGCAGTGGTTGTCCAGGGTTTCAGATAGGGAAGCTTTCCTAGCCCTTCCTGGAGCTGCCAGGGATTGAACCAAGTATCTTGTGTGTGTGAAGCGTGTACTGCACCACTGAGCTACAGCCCTTCCCCCATTCATAGGTCACACAAGAAATGAGGTAATAATAAAGCACTGCAAATATAATTATAGACGCTAATCTAGTTTTCCCAAGTGGTATCTGAAAACTGGCCAATCCATAAGAAGCTGCTCACATCTGTAAATAAGACTTGAAGTACAGTCAGCAGAGTGAAGACAGACATTGGTCTTCCCGCTTTGTTTCTCTAAACCATCCTGTTACATATTTCCTGTCAGTTCTATGCAAATGCTTATCTACCTGGGAGGTATGACCCACTTGACTAATCTGTCATTCCCTCCAAAGGGAGGGATAGAGTCTTTAACAGCTGAGCTGCTCTTGCAGCTTGTGTCCCTCCTACCATCAGGGTCTAGACTGGGTCCCCCATACTACCAGGAAGCAGACCATCCCCCTTACTTGTGAGTAGACCAGAATGACTATATTGTAGTGAATAGGCTGGGATTAGTCAGTTTTAGAGCCAAAGTGCTCTGATTTATTTTGTATTCTGTTTTGACGTTCTTCCTGTCTTTTCCTACCTTTTATTTCTAATAATGTTTGCCACCTTCAGGATTCTAGAATCCCCATGTGTCTAAACACTTGGAATTTATGCTTCTGAAAGTTTATGCTTTCATGGAATTTATGCTACTGAAAGTTTAGAATCAGAGTCCTAAGAGACAAGCATGTTTTTCCATCTGTGGGAAAGACTTTGGGAGAATGAGCTGCCTTTATACTCTGAGGGAACTGCCTGTGAAATACAAGGTGCATTGGTCTCAGAGTTCCTGGGCCTTAGGAAGATGAGGGTGTCTGACGGGGAAATGAGCAAGCTGCTTTGATCTCCAGAGTAAGATAACACAGCTCAAAGTTAGCTCTGCTTGCCCCATCAGGTTGTGAACAGGTCAGATCAAGGAGTGCAGGGTGCACTGGCTCAGAGCCTCTGTAAAAGTAATTGCTTTGGCACAGCCCAGATCCCCTCCCATCTGGGCTGCAAGAATGAATGGGTGAGTGGTGATATCAACTACCAGATAGTAAGACCCAACTGGCAGCACCACAGTTGTGCAGCTGTTGAGCTAGGAAAGGGCTTGAAAGGCTCTCCTGAGCATTCCCCTTTCTCTGCACCGTATGTGGAACTTCATGATATTATGGAAGTGATTAATCAATTAATATGGGGGTTATAGCTATATCAGATATCATACATCAATAGTGTAATTGACTGGGGAGCATTACAGTAAGTTTTATTTTAAAAAATATTTTCTGTCTTTCACACAGGATCACGCTTAATGCTGTAAGATATGCACCTTTTGAAATAAGCAGTTGTACTGAATTTTGTATTTTCATTCTAACTTAAGGAGGTCTAGAGCAAGAAGGACTTTTTCAAGTCAATGGAAATGCAGAAACAGTGGAGTGGCTTCGGCAAAGATACGACAATGGAGAAGATGTGGATCTGGTTAAAGAAGCGGATGTACCTTCAGCTATTAGTCTTCTTAGATTTTTTCTTCAAGCACTTCCAGAACCAGTTATTCCTAGCACTCTACATATGCATTTGATACAACTTTCTCAAGGTATTGGAATTCTTTTAAGGACCGAATAGCTTCAAGAAATAATCATATCAAAACTTTAGGGTGGCTGTGGGTTTCTTCTGTATGAAACCCCACATTTATATGAAGATAATTGGGAAATTTGATCTGGTTTGGATGAACGTAGAAGCTACATGTGGTCAGGGAGCAGAACCAGATTACCAGCATGCATTTGTTCCGCCTCTGGCTTACCAGTTAATCAATGTGCAAACAGAATATTTGCTATAGCATGACGTATAATCCATCATCCATAACTCTGAGTCATGTAGTTGATTTCTGGGCTTTATGTAGGTTAACAGCCATGTAGTTCGGTTGTGTGTGTGTTGATTTTAAATTCACTCAGTACACAAAAATGTCATGGCAGGCCTAGAGGCAAGATGGAGATGTTCAGCGAGTATGATTGGTACATCCCTCTCCCTTGGTGCATAGCTTCTGTGTTCATTCAAACTGGATCGTTGACATTTACAAAAATCCACCAAATTTATTAGATAAAATTAAAGAAATGTTTAAGACATTAAGAAAAAGACTAGATATCCAGGTTTGTCATTCTAGATTCTATTTTGCCCAGGACCTAGAGTGGTTATTGGAACACTCCATCAGAACTACAGTTCAGCAAACGCAGTTCATTCATAATGCTAACCTAAACTATGACTTACCACAAATGCACAAATGAACTATCTGGGCTCCCAGAGAGATGTTTGTGACTGCTTTGCTGCTCCTCTGGTCCTGCTGTTACGATCTAAGCCATGGTTTGTCTTAGTGTTATCCCTGAACCCATGTTTGTGGTTTATTCTCCCCCTGCCCTGATAAATCACAAGCAGTAAGCCATAGAGCAAACCTTGACTACAGTTTGCGGCTTATCTGGATTGAGCTTGGTGTTGGACGTAGTGCTAAGCCAAACCATGGCTTGGCATACAGCATGAGGTGGTCTTGAGAAGCAGAAAATCATCGTTGATCTGTTCAAGAACCTGCTCATTTGCACTATGCCATAGGTTTGTCTTACTGTGAACTGCGTCAAAGAATAATGCTGGAGTTTCACAAGGAATAGGTGGCTAGCAGTGCAGGAATGCCTAGGGGCTTACTAAAATATCAAATCGATTGGGAAAGGAAAAAGTACAAAACGAGGGGAAATGTGCTCTTAATATGAAACTTGTAAGTGCTGAATACTGCTCAAGTTTTGAACCTTTTAAAAAAACAAAAACCTGAACATTTCCAATGAATCAAGTGGAACTTTTTATCACATTGGTTACACATTTGTACTACTGAAGTTAAATTTGTCTTGTTAAATGTTGAAAGTCATATTAGCATTTATTAACAATACTTCTGTCACATTTTACAGATTTTAATGAAGATGAATTTGGAAGAAAGTTGAGGTTTCTCTTGCAGCAGCTTCCGCCTCTTAATTACAGTTTGTTAAAGTTTCTGTGTAGATTTTTAGCTAATGTAGCAACGCATCATGAAGAGATTTGGTCTGCAAGTTCTCTAGCTGCAGTTTTTGGTCCTGATATCTTTCAGTAAGTTAGATAATGCGAACATGTTGGCTACTTTGAATGTGACTTTGCAGTAAACATGCATTTTTGTTCTAACTTTAGCTGCTATCACTCTTCAGTAAGCTTGTTTTCCTTGAATGCAGTATTTTTTTTATTCCTCGCTGCTGTAACAACATAAAATACCATTGAAAATGATTAAACCAAAGTTGAATGTTTCCAATATCTTCCTGAATTCTAGTATTTAAAATAAAAAAAATTATCCTAATTTAACAACTGTTTGCTTGATCTTTAGTCCATTTAATATTTATAGTATTAATCCTGCCTGCATGTGCTGTGAAGTGGATAATTATATAAAGCTATAAGAAGCTGAATTTTCTCCTGTACGATCAAATCAAATTAAATTCCCAAAAACTTAATTTTATTTGTGGTTGCCATCCCAAGATTATGATGTTTGCTTCCACTTACTGGACCTACCACCATTTGTGCTTCTATGCGTAGTTCCTCATGTTGCATTGGATGCTCAACATATTTACTCAATATGCCACAGCAACTGTGATGCCGCCTTCTGGTGAGCTTGACATGTGGCCAGCCTTCCAACTTTGAAGCTGAAGAGTTGGGCAGGTATTATTTAAGCAGTGCCAGCTCCAAAGTTGGGAGGAAGGTAGGGATTTTACAGCAGCTGTGTGTCAAAGGTATTAAAGGCTTTGTCAAACAGGAGCTGTTAAACCTTCAGACAGTGTTGCCCAAAAGCTTCCCTGCCCAGCATTTTCCTTGAGGAGGGCTAACATGGTGGTGGGTGTGGGTGTCTTTAGGCAGCGGCACCCAACAGTGCAGACTCCGCCTGGCCTTTCCTATGGGTTGGGCTTATTTTTGTTTCTATTTTTATTGTGTGTTTTGTGTTTTTTATATTGTGAACCGCCCTGAGACCTGTGGGTAGAGGGCAGTATACAAAATTAATTAAACAATTAAGTGGCCAGCAATGAAGGATGTACAGTTTCAGTATGTGCACAGACAGTTCCTTTATGTCCTTGAGGATCTCCACCCCAAAGCCCCTTGTAGGAACATATTAATAACCTTTGAGGAATTACTTTCAGAAATCATAAATTTAGTTTTGGCCTTTCTTGTCAGCATTTACACAGATGTGGAGGATCTGAAGGAGCAAGAACTTGTTAGCAGAATAATGGCGGGACTGTTAGAGAATTATGATGAACTCTTTGAAAATGAAGAGGAAGATTTTTCATCTAATGATTTAAGTTCAGTAACCGAGCAGGTAAGAATTGTGTACAGCTTCATTTTAATAAAAGACTTTGCTATTTAAAAAGCCTAGAGAAACTTCATAATAGATTATAGTTAAGAGTCTGCTTACAGTAGTTTGGTTTACCAGTCAGCAGTTTATATGAGGTTGCAGCCAAACCTCCCCCTCCCCCAGATCCTCTGACATTTGTAGAGAACTTGGAAGAAATTGTTGGTTGGCTGCTGCTTGGTAAAGACTCCTATTTCTAATCTTCTCCAGACTGTGACACAAGTTAAAGTTCTAGGGAAGGGATATGTGTTTCACTAGGTATTGTATTCACTAGAGTCACTTGACCCTGTGAAGCAAATTTTTGGTGCCCTTTAAATATTGTTGGACTTCCAAGTCCCATCAGCTCCAACTAGCATAGCTGATGGTTAGGTATGCCTAGGGCAGTAGTACAAAATCTGGAGGGCACCATGTTGACTACCTTTTTTGTGTATTGTTAAGAAATTGTAATCATGTTTATTATGGCTTAGACTTGAGAAAACAAAGTTATTTCTTTGGGAAAGTTAAAATATTAGTGCAGTAATCTAGATTCTAAAGACGGGGTATTCAGAGCTAAAACTACGCTTGTGCTTTGATGTTAGGGCCTCTTTTTAGAACTTCAACAGCATGTTCATCAATGTAAACTCCGCCTATCTGCAGTTTTTTCTTGCCCTTTATTCTTGCCCATGCACCCTGGAGAATGGAGTTGAACAAACAAAATTATTTGATGTTTCAATCTAACTAAGGACTAGAGTTATTTTGTAATAAATGAGGAATTGAATTTGTCTCCTACAGTGATGTGGCAACAAGTAAATCTTAGGTGAGTTTTTATATAGGGTTGCTTTAGCCAGCCAAGCCAAGCCCAAGCACTGTTCGGTTGCCTGCACAAGTGTAGTTTTGGCTCTGAAACCACTTTTCATTAAATCACTGGCATTGCCAGTTAAAAATGGGGTAGGTAGAAAGACTACTGCCTGAGAACATGGCTATCCAATGGGTTACATGTCCCAGTGGCCTTAATCCCATAATGGGGAGTTAGTGCTTTTTTTCTAGCTGTACAATAGTTTAAAATTGAATATCTTAGCTGATTGAAACTACCTCATATGACAGTAGGTGATATGGCTATAGTGGAAAATGTTTGTTTAGAAAATATATCTAGTGGCTGGCCTTGTTTTCTATGTTGGTGCTGAGCTCTGAATCAGAAAATGCCTGCTAAAAAAGCTTAAGCAACTTTATTTTTAGAGCACACTTCTCACACTTTTGGAATTTAATAATCTGTCTTTCTAAGAAATCATGTTCTCACTTGGTGTGTGTTTTTAAAGATAAATGATCTGCTGGATGAAGAAGATATAAAGCTTGAACAGTCTGAAGAACTGCCAGAAGAAGAAGAAGAAAACATGGAGGACCCAGAATACAGGCAGGAGATGGAGCCCCAAGAAATGATGGAGAGCATCTTGGAGTCGTGTAGCGTTTCAGCATCAACAAGGTATGAAGGTTCCTAGTATGGACACCATCCCTAGATTATGTGCTGCTTCCTGACTACTTTAATATAGCTGTTTATGTTTCACATTTTGTTGTGCTTTTGATTCAATCAGTACCGAAGAATTCAGCAGGCCTAGTTCATTTAGCCATTCTATATTATATTGATTTAAGTTAGGAGTAGACATGTGCCTAGACCTCCCTCCTGTCTGTATTATGTTCTATATATTTTTAAAAAACTATTTGAGTGGAAATGGACATTATATATTCTGGAAGAAAAAGAATATTATAATGAACATGGATTTTACTGACTGAGTGAACACAAGTACAAGATGTAGAAACTCCATCTGAATGAAAATAGAATTTTGTGAAGTTTCAATTTGCATGTAGTGGGGCTTCATGGTAAAAGAGAAGTTTTTTTGTTTTATTTTAAGGAAATAAAATACTGGAAATAATGCATAAATTTAAGATGAGGTCAAAATAATGCCAAACCTACTGCATTTCATCATGATTGTTATGTAGTATCCCACACAACTAATCCTCTCTAGCTTTATACCATTTCCATAATACTTGCTTTCCCCCCCACATCTTCCTCCTGTATTGTTACAACCCATATTCCTGTTTCATATCTAGTCCTTGCTTCTTTTCCAGTATTGGAGCCATTGTATGGGCCTTGTGTCCTTAGAAAATCAAGCAGTTGCTGCAGTGGCAAGTGTGTATTGAGTGTCTAGCCTGCTAAACGGGGCCTGCTTCCTCCAGAGAGTAACTGTGTCACAAACCTTTTCCAGAAAATTTTCTGAACACAAGTTTATTACAACTGTAATGACTAAAAAAAATTAAAATGGACAAATTCAGGTTTAAAAATCACTTCAAACTGTTTTTCAGAAGAGGCTTGTGGACCAAGTTTGGTTTGCATATACAGTATATTTAAGTCAGGAAGGCTATGGTAACAGCAGGAGTGTTGTCTCGAACCAAGTCAGGGAATCTGAGCAAGGAGAAGAGGGAGCATACAAACCTGGGACCTAGTCCTGATGCCAGTTGTAGTCTGGTCATTACTTTTTGAAGCGCATTGCTGTAGCAGTTTTTTTAGTAATGATGTGAGTAAGGTATGATAAAAACCTGCAAAATTGCATAACTATCCACTTTCTATAATAATTATGCTGTGATTGATTTCAGAATAAGCATTCCATTGTGAAGTTGAAGGTGGAGGCTTTTTGTGGTCTTTATTTTGACATTTGTATTGCTGCTTTTGGCTGTGGCTCACGGTCTCCCTTTCTCTGAAAGCTTAGTTTTCCAGCCTGAATAATTTTGTGTAATGTAAAAATTATGATTGAGTTAGATAATCACTTTTTCATTGATACCGTTAAATGCTTTAACAAAAGGGGAATCTGAATTCTCGTGTTCCGGAAGAATTCTGTATACCTTAATATAATATAAATCCTGCATGGACAGCATTTCCTGTACCTAAATAATTCTGAACAGGTGCTCATCCTCCTCTAAAACAGCTGGAGTATTTGTTGTGATAAACATGTTTCATAGCCCACTGCTGCTTACTTTTAAGAACTTTTCTCCTGTTAACTACTTCAGCTAGCTCTCTTGCAATTTGAGCATATTGTTAGTTCTCCCATTATTCTTTGCAGCTATATCATCAAGGACTCTTTAATAAACATGGTGGAGAAAAACTGAAATTAGGATAACTCCACTCAGGGTTTTTCTTTTTTCTTTTTATCTATTGGTTCATATATATATCCCATATCATATTATTTCCTCTGAATATTCTCTAGTTTCTTTTCAATGTGTAGATCATACTGAGGAAGTGGGTGCTAATCTGGTCAAAAGTCCTTATGATCCACCATCTTGCACCAAGAGGTAACAGAAGGAAAAGCATACTAGAGCTAAAATGTTGATTGGGCAGCTTATTGTCAGTAGTGACCTCATGTTGCAGTCTATTTCTATGTAGACTGCAGGGCTTAGTGCAGCACTCCAATAGTGCCATCTTACAGGCAGCTATTGAGATCAAGCAAGCAGAATGGATAGTCAACAGAGATTGCCATACTGTATAGTTTTTCAAATGAAGTGTTTTTACATGAAATGCTCATTTGGAATAGCAAAAATAATCAGAATGGCTTACAAAGTTCTACTGCACAGGTAAATCAACTTAAAATGATAGTTTGATAAGACTGACTTAACTTTTTAGAAGCTAAACACAAATATTTTTGAAGGCATACACTGCACTATAAAACGATTTGCATGTAATAATAAGCTATATAAAGTAAGCTTGTGAATATTTTCTTAATTGCTTATTTTTGTTACTAAAAATGACAGTGCTTAAGAAAATCCAAAGTGCTTTGCCCTTAAAATGTTTATGCTGCTATCTTGCTGCGTCATTCTTCATCAGCAGTCAACCCAAATGATGCTGCTGTTTGAAATACAAATGTTTGGAGGGGCACTGATAGGATGCATAATACATTTATGTGCTGCGTAGCATCTTATCAAATCCTGCTAAACTGATTAGAGGGACTTTGAACTAGTAATAGGATTCCTTAGTCTTTGAAATAGTGCTGTTTCAATACACTTGTTTTTCTGAGAATCTTCACTGCATTGCATAAATAGAGGTGTTGGGGGGTGAGACAGAAGAAAATGTAATAGGAAGAGGAAAATTGTAGAATATTTTGGTTCTGGTGTTGATTAGTCTAGCAGCATGCCTATTGTGATTTGAAGTTTCAGAACCCAAATTTGAATTCCTACAAATAAGGATTGTTCTTCATTATAATTCCCCTTTTGTTTTCTCTGTGCTTCTTGGAATTTTTGGCTTAAACGAAAGTTGTAGTATATATAGCATTTGAAATATGCTATATAGTAATCTACTTAATAAATGGCATACTGTTTAATGTTGGCTGGAGCATATTTTTAATTGTTTTTCATTTATAATTTCTTACTTTTAATTTCCCTCACATTTTGCTATCAGGAATTACTGTCCTGTAGCTCATCAGTTACTAAAACCATTGGTTGTAACTAAGCATACAGTGTAATCAGCTGAGAGAAAAAATGGCATTAAACTAAAGCATTTTGTGGTTAAGGGTTTGTTCATATTAAATGTACAAAAAATGAAATGTTATATTAGCTACTCTAAATGTACCAGTTCTGAAATAAACAGCTGGTTAGCAAAAGCAGAATAGGTTAGCTTAGTAACAAGATTAGTAGTACAGAGTAGTATTGTGATATGAAACAAAAACACTGAGTTTGATGGCTTTTGTCACAATAACAATAACTTGTACAAACTCCAGGGAATAGAACACAAATAATTTATTTTTAAAATAGTTTTTTAAAGCAAATATCAAGCTCAGGATCTCCCTCCTCTTGCCCCACCCCCACCCCAAATATGGAGAAATTGTAAGTATCTTACCATGTGTAAGAATTACTTTATACATAACACACTGATATGTTATAAATTGGGAAGAAGGAGCAGCCACCAATATTTCCAGCCACTTTGTTGGGAATGGAGTAGAAAATGATCCATATTATTTGTTCCAATATAAATACTGCAAAGAGCTGATTAGGTAGTTGCTGTTAAGTTACTGACTTGATAATGCTTTCATATAGTAATCCCTGGGTGAGCCCCATTGTACACTGTCATATGCTTAGGGCTGACCACAGCTTTCCCCAAAAGAACTGTATACTTTCCTGCTAAGACTTTAAGCCTCCCTTTGCCACCCCTCTCAAACTCTTGAAGGTAATCGCCAATTATTTTTGTCCTATCAGCTTTCTAAAGACTCCAGCTTGGAGAGATTGGAAGAGAACATTCAGAATTGCTGCCTTTTACAAGCCCTTGTGAAAATCTGGTTTCTAGTGGCTTAGAGAGAGCAGTACACTGAGGTTTCAGCCTTCTCCCCTTTTATTAAAAGTTTAAATATTTAACTTTCACCTTTTCTGGTTGAAAACAACAAATGTGAAAGTGTGGATTTTAGTGCATAATATAGGTAAAGGGACCCCTGATTGTTAGGTCCAGTCGCGGACGACTCTGGGGTTGTGGCGCTCATCTCGCTTTACAGGCCGAGGGAGCCGGCGTTTGTCCGCAGACAGTTTCTGGGTCATGTGGCCAGCATGACAAAGCCACTTCTGGTGAACCAGAGCAGCGCACAGAAATGCTGTTTACCTTCCCACCGGAGCGGTACCTATTTATCTACTTGCACTTTGATGTGCTTTCGAACTGCTAGGTTGGCAGAAGCAGGGACCGAACAACAGAAGCTCACCCCGTCGCAGGGATTTGAACTGCCGACCTTCCGATTGGCAAGCCCTAGGCTCAGTGGTTTAACCCACAGTGCCACCCGCGTCCATCTAGTGCATAATATACACACTTTTAATTTCCCTGTCTAATAAATTTTTATTACAAAAGTGAAGGACTTTTGCCATCTTAACTATTCTGGTATGTGCCAGCATTTCAGATTTGGGTTTTCAAGTTCAGTGAAGCTTTCTGCCCACAAACTTTGGAAAAGCTATATCTGTGTACCCCCCCCCCCATCTATCCTATATTCAGGATTCATGGTAAAACCAGATTTTTTACATTCTGGATCCATCCTTTATAGATCCCATAATATCCCAAAGAGTTGCATTTTTAAGAGTATTAATATCTTTGTTAACAGCATATTTTCCACCTTCCTTTTCATTTAAGTTATAATGCTTCTTAAGTTGCAGCTATTCCACAAACTAAGGCAGCAGTTTTTTTGTATACCTACATGAAAGTAAGCTCTATTAAATTCAGTGGGACTGACTTCTGCATAAGAAAACATTCATAGGATTTATAGTTAGGAGGTGCAGGGAGAGATGGAACCTAAGCTATAAACATTTATGTATTACACTCCTGAATTTTACTAATTATCTCAGTTATTAAAGACACAACAGCTAAGATATGCTCTTCAAGTCCTCTGGTAACATACCCCCTCCACCAATTGTCGAGGGCTGTATCCAGCAAAATTGTCCCATGTCCAAGCTCCCTCTGGACTTAAATCGTAAATATGGCAAAATGCCATTTTTTAAGATTCTGCCTCCCGTCACTGCTAGGTAGCACAACCTAACAAGTGTGACCTGCGACAAAATATTGCACCATAGAGTGCCCTTCACCCATGCCATGCCCCCCACTTCCGACAGCAATCAATTACCAATCCATTCTCACTAGATTTTCATTCTTGTTGGGCTGTTTTTGATACCCCCCCCTTAAGTTCTTTTTTAAAGATCTTTTATTTTTCTGCACGTCTTTGGGGTTGCCCTGAGCCTACCTCCCTCTCATGTGGATGATACTGTTGTGGTTACATAAGAGCGCACCCTCAGAAAACAAATTCATTCTTTGTATAGTGAATGAAGACAGTAAGTGTGGCTAACACACCAACTTCTTTTTTTTAAAAAAAAAATTTAAAAGAAAGTTTATACAAAATTCTGCAAAATAGTGTTATCAAACAGGATCTGATGACAATATGCGTAGACCACAAACAAAACCAGCCTTAAAATAAAACCAAAGTAAAACCACGGGTAGGTGAATGTGCGGAAGGTAGTGACTTGAATTATTTATTATAGCATGGACACAATGGTTAAACATGAGACAGGGTTACAAAACATGGACCCTATTATGCCAAGGGAATTAAAGTGACTCGACATTGGAATGCTTTTTTTTTTTTACAGTATTTGTTTGTAAGCTGGGGGTGGGGTCCTTGGTCACTGAACCTTCTGACAAGTAGCAGCTCATCTCCTTTGAGAGGCATCAGATGATGCCTTATTGCAGGCACCCCCAAACTTGGCCCTCCAGCTGTTTTGGGACTACAACTCCCATCACCCCTAGCTAACAGGATCAGTGGTCAGGGATGATGGGAGTTGTAGTCCCAAAACAGCTGGAGGGCCAAGTATGGGGATGCCTGCCTTATTGCAATCTTAACTATAGAGATCATTTTGAGGACTAGAAGTACAATTGTGGTTACATCAATGAAAACTTTCTCCCCCTAGAAATACTTGCACATGGCCAGCCAGTATAACGATAGTTGTGGGACCAATGATCTGAATGTGACCTGGCTAGAATTGCTAATACCTAAGTGACCTAGCTGGGATTGCTGCCATATGGACAGTCTTAATGACTTTGATCCAGTATCCTGCTACCATTTAATCGGTTGCATCAATTCACCTCACCATATATTAGGCCACATTTTTAGAACCCCTGTATTAGGGGATTGAGTTGCATGTTTGCTGTGGAACTCCCAAGTCACCAAAGGCTGAGTCTGCCTCTATATCTCCTCTCCCCCCACCCCATGTAGGCATGAGGTATAAAAGATTGTGATGATGATGTTGACGCTGTTGTATATTTCTACCATGCAGTAAATGAATTGGGCCCTTCATGCCATTTTATATTCCCTTCACAATTTAAGATTTTGCCTAGAAAAATATCACTGAGTCCAGTCAGGGGGAAAAGCATGGTATAAATATCCCAGGAATAATTATGTTCTGATCGCTATCTTAGTCTAGGAGGTCTGCTTTATATCAGTCTACTTAAAAATGAAAAACAAACAAAACTCTACATTCTTAATTAAGCCTCTTAATTTTTACAAGAGAACCCCTTAAGGACCATCAAATCATAGGTCAGCTCTCTGTCTATAGATTTGTTCTGTGAGGTTTTGATAGCACTGTTGTCAACCTATGTTAAACCCATGAAGATCCACGAGGATCTGTATCTTCTGTAAATGTTTTTGTGGTGCTGGCAAGCTCTGGACCTGTAGACCCTGTGTAAAATCAGACAAATTCAGAAGGGATGCATTTTAATTCTGACCTTTACCCAAACCCTATGGCAAAGTGTGCACTTTCTTTCTGGCTGGGAGAGGGAGGCAGAGAAGCAGCCAGAGGGGGTGATGACCTTAGTGCACTCCAAATGTGACCATGGGCCCAAAAAGGTTGGTGACACCTGGTTTATATTTTTTAAAGATAGAATATGTACAATTCTGAAAAATGCCATTAGGTTTAATCCAGAACCCCTGTTTGATGTTGAAATGTTACGTGGCAAAGGGAGACCATTATTTCTCTTTCATTTCAGTGCTCATCTCTCTCCCTTAAGCATCTTGCCAGCCTCTGCAGAGTAAGTATAAATTCCCCAAAGGAATCGAAAATACTCTTAATTGGACTGTGTTCTGTTATGGAAGCGTGGCACTGTTTGTGCATTAGTTTATTCAGTATAAAGAGACACCTCTAGCTAAGAATTGAATGGCTCCTTAAAGTCCATACATTAAATCCCCCCTCCATATTTCTTGATACTCCAGATAACCCTACTTATTCACTACCTTTTCTAACAGTCCATAACCTTTCAGTTATTTTCTCCTCCACCCTCCTTTTTTATTACTCTATTGCACCTTTTTCTTTTAAGCCTCTATATGCCATAATACTTCATGTGCTTATTTCTCAGCCTAGGTTTCCAACTTCAGCTGTGCCATCCTGTGTCTCCTCTTTACTTCACTTCTGAGGACTTTTGCCTCTGTTTTCTCTTATTTTGCCAGTGTTGACTCTCTATGTCCCATTTCGAAACATTTGACCATTCAGTTCCATGCTAACTGCCTATTCATACCTAATTGACCATTCAGTTCCATGCTAACTGCACTGTTATGTTGCTGATACCTTTACTATGAGCCCTCAAGAGATTTCATGACATAACAACACCTGAGCCCAACGACCAAGGTGGTTTGTGGCAACAGGCATATTTTGAGTAAACTTGAGTTGCTAATTTTACAAGTAGCATTATTGGGTCAGATATAGCTGACAGTTTTAGAACAAAAAACATATAAGTAGGCAGATGTCCCTATTAAAATTGACACCCACCTCTCATCTGCGTTAGGAAACCTAACCAGTGTTAATCAGGAAAGTCCTGAAACAATAGAACCTTAAGCTGGAGTCTATGCGTTATAGAAAGCCCAGCCGGCCAGAAATCTAGAAACCAACCTATTGGATATCTAATGCATAAGAGACTTAGTTATGTGAGTTATACAACCTTCTTAATGTATAGTAGAGTAGGTTTTCATATGACTTAAAATACCCAAATGACACCACAATGTGGTGGTAAATATCCTCTTGACAATCTAATGAATAATCTGTTGAGAATATATTTTGGATTTACTAGTTGATAGCTGTGTTTGTTACTTGCCGAAGCTCTTTAGATGAGTAGTCTTGCAAAAAGTTAATACAATACAGTTTTAAGTAAATTGATTATAGTGAGTTGAAAGATGTGACTGTGCGTGCTCGCACGCACATGAGTGCTGAGCACTCCTGTTTTCAAGCCTGCTTTATTTTTTTGTGCTCTGCCTGCTTGATACAGAATTGGGAAATGAGAATATACTATGTGGATAAATTAGATTGCTACTAAAACATAACTTCTTTTTTAAAAAAAGCATCTTGGAAAGAACAATTAGAGCAGCTGTGGAACAACATCTCTTTGATCTGCAGAGCAGCATAGATCAAGATCTCAAGAATTTACACCACCACCAAATGGTGTGCCAAGAAGCAAATATTAAGGGGGATGAAGGATCTAACAACCAGTAAGCTGACATTTTACTACTGGATTATATTTTACTGTTATATTTTACTATTTTTTTATATAGCAACATCATGTTATATAAACTGGCGGTAAGTGAGTAAATAAAAATACAACTGTTACGTGGCAGAGCAATATTTTGGCCTTTTGTGTATCTAAGCTCTGTGTTATAAGTATTGCCACTGCTGATCCGAACAACTTAGTAGTTGAATTTCCGTGATTACTGTGTGAAGGCAGCCCTGGAAGCCTATTCCATTATCTGGTGTCTGTGCATGTACTTGACAGGAGCAATACAGGTTTTCCCCAAGAGCGATACCTGTAACCGGTGCTTTTTTGTGGGGGGATGCAGGGGTACGCATACCCCTAAATATTTTGTGAATGTTCGTACTTTTGTCCATTTACTGTATTTATTTTTCTCATATAAAATGGTGATTTTCTTGAGTCAAAATGAGAGTAGCCCTAAACATTTTTTAAGAAAAAAAGCACTACCTGTAACTTATAGTAAATTAAGAATTGTGCCAGAGGAGACAATTTAGATATATCAATGATCCTTTAAACAACTTCTTTTTTCTTTTCTGAAAGCAGTTCGACTTGTGAACGTCTTCTAACCTAATTGTACCCCAGGATTTTCCCAGCATTATTATTTTTTAACTTCTAATAATTGCAGCATTTTTTAAAAAAGTGTAAATATATTTGTTTTGATATTAGGGATGATACTGAAAAGAATATTACTAAAGATGGTGAGAATCTTGGTGACTGCTCTGAAGCTGTGGATTGCACTAATTTAGACAATGAAGTTATGCAGCCTGTGTCTGAGGAAAAGGAAAATTATCAGGTAATTTAGCACAGAAGTATGCTTTATGCATCTTATATCACAATATTCTGTGGAATTTGCTTCTTAGTAAATGTGCATAGAACTATACTGCACATGTTTTTTAGCAACGTTGGAAAAAGTAGGTGTCCTGAACCTATATTTTGTTCAACTCCATCCCAATAAGCTATTTTATTTGTTTTTGTTTGTAACTTGCAGTTTTGATATCCCATCTACTAACCAAAGTTCTTGCGGCAGCAGTACAGTAGAAGTACTCAATTTTATTTCCCTAGTTTCTCCAGTTTATTTCTTGGAAATTTTACTTCAAGCTTCATGCTTTGCCAAGTGCAAGGGGTTTCTTTTTCAGGGTTTTCAGAAGTAAATACGGGTTGTGAGGAACTCTAAGATTTATGGTAATTTATTCATAAGAGTTAATGGCAAAACAAGCAGGCAGATAACACCCCCATTCATCTGCTTAGAGCTCCAAAGATACAGCAGCGGAGAGACCCCAAGCTAGTCGATGGGTCATGAAGGCTTTCAGGTTTGCGCCAAAGCTCACCTCTTGGGTCAAACTTCAGGGTTTTTATCCTATCTGTCCTAAGTCACGTGGCATGAGGTGCGATTATTTAACTATCCAGACCTAGCACCATGGGTCTTATGGTCTGGGTATGTGCCATCAGACAAACCAACAGCTAAGCAATGAAATTAACTCTGAGGTCCTTTTGATGTACCACAGCTGTATTATCTCCAATCAGGGGATGCTCCCCACATTAGCACTTCAGTCTGGGAAAGAAGACAAGTCAGCATGATTCAGCAATAACATCACCTGCTACCAACCTAGAGGCTAAGAGAAATAGAGAGTGCCTGTTCTCTGGTAGTCTCTATGATGAGATGAAGGACTAATTGTGCCAGGCCAACCATGTCTCCTCAAAATACCATGGATCTTCCGGTGTATTTCCACTACACTTCATGAACTTCAAAAAATGGAAGCTTGGCATGAAACAAGCTTCTCAGCTCCTTTCATTTGCTCATTTACAGTGTATATTCACAAATATTTTTCACCTTTTCACTTGTTGCAGAAAATGGTGGAAACTGAGGCAAGTGAAAAGCAAATAGGATTTGGAAGCTTTGTTCTGTAGTGTTGTTTCGCTGTGGTTGGCAAAATGATTGCACTCTTGTACCAAATAGTTGCAAATGTACTGTATTTTGAAATATTTGAAAGTTAATTTTCCACATCAAGGTTATACAATATTTGGACAACCATAATTATTGTGACAGGAACAAATGTAGCCTTCCCTTGGGATCTCACAACCCCACTCCCTCTCTTTCAACATGACCATGAAGAGGAGAAGCTTTGGCTTCTGTTTTTTATTTAACCACAGCTTGTTGTGTCATCCAAATTCAACAAATTTGTAAATTATAAGTATGGTTTGTTTGAAACAATAAAGCCCAAATAGTGTTCTGCGTAACAGAATGTTTCTCTCCAGATTCTTTAAGCTCTCTCTTGACCCCCCCATATATTATTAAATTGAGCTCATCATATTGCACAGTTAGCACCTTAACAAGGAATACTCACAAACTGAATCAATGTACGATCTCGGCACTGGGCATAAGTTCCACATAGATAGTCCAGAACCCACCAAAATAGTGGGAAACAAATTATATCGAGTTGTTTTTGTGTCATCAACGTATATGAAACCTCACAAAGGAGAAGATAGGTTCTTGCCAAAAGGGACTTGAAGTTTAGATACTGACACAAGGGACGTAGCAGAGGAAAAGGAGAGAAATAAAATTAAGAGTCAAAAGAGGAAGATCATTTAGATGTAAACAGCCTGAAGCCTGCTCAGTCCCTTTGGAGGGATTTGAGGGGTGCAGTTGGGAGGCTGCATTAGCAATCTGGACAGCTGCTTGGCGCTGAATTTGGTAGGATGTATGAATTCCTTAATCACTTTTCAAAATGTCAACAGGGACTGAAGAAGCTGTGATAAGTTTGGTTTAGGCTACTGGCAGTTCTAGCTACACCTCTGAAAAAGAAATAGTTCATGACTCTCAGCAGTTACCAATTTGTTTTATGTAGTTGGGATTAGGATTAGGGAGCTCAAAATGCATTATAGCATAAATAAGTGTTGTCAGTAAAATTCACATCTATAAATCTGATATTGTTACTAATGAGTAAAAGTATGTGTTCCTCTGTTGTTGCTTTACATAGTATGAGTGCTTGCTGCCAGCAGCAAGCATCTCATTTTATCCTTGTCGCTGCTTTATTTAGTAACAAGGATTAATTGTACCTTTTAGTGTGTCCAACTGATGAGTCATTTTACATAAGCTGAGGACAAGTCCTCATCATGTTTGTCATTATTGTTTTGTTCAGATCTCTGGGCCTCAAATCTGCAATTAATATGTGTCAGTAGCCCCTTATGAAAAAATCTGTTTTCTAGATATACGAAGAGGGCTAAAAATGAACAGTCTATTTGTGTTATATTAATGTTTTCTAATAAATTGTGGTTTGACCACATTTGTACAAAGTTAAGGGACTGAATGTATATTTGGGTCGACCACACATAAAACCTTAAGTTTGGTTTATTTTTATTTTTTTAAAATAAGATGTGGATGTTTCAGTCTGAAGTATCATGCTGAAGTCTGTGTTTTTTCCTAAATAGGAAGCAGGCATATTATTGCAGCCATGTGATGGAACAGAAGACGTGAAAGAGTCTGTTGGAGATAAGTATGTATTTTAGTATAAATGAGAGTATTGGGGGGGATGTGACAGTTTGCATTTCTAATATCAGCTTTGTAAATGCTGAATAATTTTTGTTCAGATAAAAAATTTTTTAAAATTGAGTCATCATCCAGAAGTGATTTGACTGGCATGAGTACTTCTATTTGTTGTCAGAACAATGGAGAAAAATTGGCACTTATTTTATCCAAGTTTAGACTTTAAAGTAATTTGCTTTTAAAAACAGTGTTGATACTACCAGCACCCTTATTTTCTATTTTATGTGGACTGCTTAGGTGTCCAGGTTTTTGTGATTATTAATTGTTTTATTAGAGTAGGGAAATGGGAAAGCCAGTCAAGTTAATAATAATTTAATTTAAGCCTATTATCTGGCCTAGCAACCTTTCGCCTTTCTGTTAACTCAGTTCTTGTACTTGCAGTTATTAATGTATCAGAAGGTCTTGTGGCTCTGACCCCAAATGTCTCCTCTAGCCAATTTCCTGCTATACATTCTGGCTCAATTCAGATAAATCATGGTTAAGGAAGTTTAACTATGGTTTCGCATGATGTCTGAATTGACAAACCATGGTTTGCAATCAGTTGACAAACTAGAACTGAAAGCCATTTTTAGTGGGTTTCCAAACCATGGTTTTTGCTAATTATGATTTCGCATGACCTCTGAATTGACGAACAATAGCTGTGGCTACTGCTATTGATCCACCTTCCAAGGCTACTACATCTAGAGATGAGAGTGTTGGGCAGATGAAAAACGAAAGCAGACAAGTATCTCTAAATGATCGTTTGCTTGATTGTTTGGAAGCTGTTCATTGGGGTTCTGAATCATGATTGGCACAAACCATGGTTTAGTGTGATGTCTGAATTGAGCCTATATGTGTGGTATAAAAGAATAAATTGTCTTCACAGATGCTTTGAAGTAATAATCTGCTCAAACAATAATAAGACTCTGTTTATAGGCAAGATTGTACATCATTTGATGATGGCGACAAAATGACTTCACACGTGATTCTGGTAAGAAATTGCTTCTTTATTTTTCCTTGTAAAGCTAGGCCTTAATGTTAAACATGCTTGCTTACTTAAATGTGCATTCTCCCTAAGAGTCTTGTGTTTCCTTTGTGCCAGAGTGGTTGCTTATGGGGGGGAGGGAGAGAGTGTTTGCTTATGTGTGTGGAGTTCATTGGCATAATGTTTAGTTATATTCATATTCATAGATCTGTGAAATTAATTCAGAGGGTTTTTTGTTTGTTTGTTTGTTTTGCTGGAGACTGAAACTTGTTAACTCCACTGTAGAGTGATTAGAATAACTGTGATGTTTATTTACAGGGTTTTATTAGCAAAGTTTGTGATCCAAGTGTCAAAAATGAGTTGGAAGAACTGAAAAACAGAAATAACAATGCTCCCGAAGCAACATTGTGTGTCCCTGTACCACATCTTGATTTGAAGAATGTGAATGGTGGTGACAGATGGGAAGGTAATTCTGAATCCTTTGATACTTTTGAAGAACAGAGTAATTCTGAAACTTTTCAGAAGCTTGCATTTGTTTGCCATTAATTTTTGGATGATTTCATAGCATTTTAAGAAATGAACTAGTAGCTGTTTGGAATAAGTGTGAAGAGAAAATAGATGGCAAGACTGATAGTTACATTGAGTTACGGTGAGGCCGCCACTCAGTTTATCCTAAACATAACCGAAAGCAAAGCAACCTAATGCTAATTCAAGCCCTTTAAAAGTATTCATATGCTTTTAACATTCCTGTACAACATGTGTGTGCTTCCAGTGAGTCACCTTTTTAGAGTATCTGTCTTGTATAGAACTCCGTATATAGCTGGCATGGCAAGTATACTGTAACCCTCTGGCGAATCCACTACTAAATCTTTAAGCTACAAGGTAGGCGGGGATCATCCTAGAAATTATGCAGTGAATCCTTCATGCCTCTCCAGGTCAAGGATTGGGACAAAGACTGAAGGTTGTCTGTGCCAAGCTCACAGGGTCAAATCAGTAATCACCCCACCACTTTCCCACCATCATTTATTGCCATGGAGCCTAAGAACATAAGAAAAGTCCTGCTGGATCAGACCAGAAGCCCTTCTAGTTCAGCATCCTGTAATCACAGTAGCCATCCAGGTGCTTATGTGCAGCCCACAAGCAGGACCTGAGCACAACCCTGAGCTCTCCTGCACACAGCAGCAGAAATGGGAGCAGTTTCCCAGATCACTGTGCATATGAGGTGCCTAGAACACCTGAGCCCAAGCAGCAACCAGAGCGGCCATACTCCTTGCCCTCCTATACTGTGGGAAATGAGTGGAAGTTTCATTGAATGCTGTGCTCCTGAGGTGCCTTGAGTGCCTTGGCCAAGCAGTATTCACACCTCCCTTCTTTCCTTTTCTACAAGAAAGGAGCATGTAGGCCATATAATGACCAAACCAGCAGGGATTTCGTAGCCACAGTTTTTAACTTTGGCACAAAGTGCAGCTCTAAATGATATACAATGGCATGTAGTGTTAGTGCTTACTTATGAAGCAAGTACTGCCCTGTTGTATAACAAATTTGAATACTCGTAATTCAACTAACCTCAATATTAATATCAATTTGAGGTATAGATATTGTTTTGTGTATAATTTAAAAATCAACCTGGTGTTCTTGTGTAGTATCAGGCATTTTGGGCTATTCTTTTTACACTGAGTAAATAAAAATTGTTGGGAGTTTCTTATAGAACGGGAAAGGTGAATACCTGGACACCAGGAACACAGACATGAAACTTTCAGTCTTCGGTTATTTTTTTTGTATTATAAAAAGTATGAATGCTATTGCATCAGATGTAACACCAAGCCATAATTTGGCACTATGAGAATGACCCTGGAAGGAGTCTGACTTTTGCACTCCCTCATCTACCTTCTCCAAATACATTTAGAGTAATTAAGGACTTCATTGTTTTCAGCAAACCATATGGAAAACTGTGATTTGCACTTGTCCAATAAATTAGTGTTTGATCCTAATTTGCAGAACAAACACAAATGGTTGTTTGCTGGTCTGGATGTAAGGGGAAACTTTATGCTGAAAGCCAGGAATATTGGAGGAAGGCACACATAACCAAACCATGTAGCTGAGCCAGTGTGTGGATGTGTACCAATATTAATCCCAACATAGAATTACTTCCTACATAGGTGATAGCTTCCATCCCCATTTTTTTCCTGAATCTAAGCATAAGAAGTATACTTTATGCCCCAATATCTGCTTTAAAAGCAACAACAGTCCTTTGTTATGGTAGGAATGTCAGCTTCTCAGGTTGCTTTTAGAAGAAAACACGTGGCAAGTAGGATTTCTTATTATGTTTGCTGCTGTACTCTGTACCTACTTTGTGCTCTTGGAAGGTCTTGCATGGTCCTTTGGACCCTGGACTAAATCTGGTCATTCTCTGTTCTCTCGAAATCAATTAGAATTCTAGTATGCTAAACTTTTTATGTTAGACTAGTTGGATTTCCTGTGTAAGCCTGTGGGATCCTGGTCTACTTCATTGGTTTGCAGAGTGAGGTCTGCTTAGTATGTTGTGATTAAAAAATCTGCTTCAACTAGTATTAACATTTATCATTCTAATTAAACAAATGCATGTCTTGATTGCACAAATAATTTAATTATTTCCCTGCATTTTGAATTGCTATTACTGTCTTTAAAAATATGAGCAAAAACTGTCTTGTGTGGAAATCCTCTTCCTTTAAAAACGTGTTTTGCTAAAACATGGGAAAGCATGTGGCTTTTTGTTTGTCACCTCTGATCCAACCTTTCTGGAAAGGCTTTTAATTAATAAAGGGCCTAATCTTGAGTGGTGCTGGGCACCTTCAACTGTCCCACATCATTGGGAATGGAGTGTTCACACCTGGCCCACTCAGTTGGAAGACTTTCCTTGTGCTGTACTTCCTACATGTTATGTATGGTTTGTTCTAACTGTGCGATGTGTTCACTTCAGTATTTTTTGCCATTTTTTCATTTATTAGCACCATGCCCTATCACTTTTCCCCTCATTGATTTCAAAACAATGCATCTGCAGACAGAAGGGGAGGGTAAGTATGGCTCGCCATACATTCAGTTATCTACATTTTTTCATGGTTATGGTTGCTTTCAAATTACCCCTTTACCTGCTGCCTTCTGAAGAGCCATAACTTACTTACAGAGGCACATGCCTTGCATGCATCAGGTTCCAGGTTCAGTTAAAGCATTCCAACCAGCAGGGCTGGGAAATACCTCTGCTTGAGACCTTGGAGAGCTGCTACCAGTCAGAGTGGTTATTAATCTGCTAGCTGGACAACCAATGGTCTGACTCTGCATAGGGCAGCTTAATATGCTCACAACATGAGGACATGCTTGGTTTGTGTTTTTTAAACCCGGCATCTTTTATTTCAAGACGGTGATTCCTTAAAGGCATTTTTGTACTCGGTGGGAAGCAGGTACAAGTGGGTCAATCAGCATTTTGTTGTGTTACCATTCCATATTCTTTAAACTTAGCATTCAAGTAGAAGAATTGCACTGGAAATTATGGTGACTATACTTATCCTGATAGCAGCTAAGCAGACAGCTAAAAAGCCCTTAAGAGAGATGTAGATACAAATTTTTTAAGGGACATTAGCAAGGATTTTATTTCCTGGGATCCCTTACTTAAATCTTTCAGTTCCTTTAAAGCAGAAATTGTTTTATGAAACATCAACAAATCATTTCCCCCCTCAAATTTGGAATTTTATTCTGTTCTTTTTTTCATGTTTGAAAACAATTTATGCTCCTTCAGCATCGCTCTAAGACTAGTGAACTAATCCTATATATCAACACATGAAGGAAGTCAGAACTTTTTATATACTGAAGCATAGTTGATTTTGTTTTGTTTTCTAACAGTACAGTCCTATACATGTCTACTTAGAGGTAAGCCCTGTTGAGTTTAATGGGACTTTCTCTTAGTCAAGCATATATAGGATTGCAACCTAAGAGTTGTAAAAGATTGTATTCATTATCTTTATGTAGATGGATCCATGCACTTAATGTTGCACTTGAACTATTTCAGTGTGCCTTTTATTGCTTTTACAGAAAATATCTGCTGCCAGTGGATTAAACATCCCACTGGCTTTGTTGTGTTATCTAAAATGCACACTGTATATAATTTGTTGTGCAGAATTGTACAACTTTTTAAAGTAATGCATGCTGACTATTTAGAAAAATGCATAAGTTGTATACACTCATGAATATTGTTGTATATGTATTTTGGGTGTATTGGGCTATTTCTTTTTTGTTTGCTTTATGACATGTAGCTTTCCAGTGCATTTCACTATTCATTTTGTGTATAAGCATACTATTTAATGCACACTTGGTTTTCTTGTGACCCTATAATACCTAAGTGCCATTTGCTTTTTATTTCATTGTCTTTTGTAGAGCCGTTTCCTGCTTTTAAATCTTGGCAGGAAGAGAGTGAATCTGGAGAAGCTCAGCTTTCTCCACAAGCTGGAAGAATGAATCATCCTCTGGAAGAAGACAGTCATCCCATATTGTCACATCGGAGTTTGGATTTTGGACAAAGCCAGCGTTTTCTGCATGATCCAGAAAAAGCAGATTCTTCATCTAAAGCACTTTCTTTTGTTAGGTAGGTAGTTAATGCTCATAACTAAGCTACACAAGATCAAATTCTGATGTTTGGAGTCAGTTCTCTTTAGAAAAGAGGTGTTTTGGTGTAAAAGCTGAGATAGAATTGTAGCGTTAGAAGGGACCCCAAGTGTCATCTAGTCCATCTTCCGGCATTGCAGACTTGGAAGACTTCTGTACCTAGTATGTAGAAATCTCAAACCTGATTTTAATTTGGATCCATTGAATATGCTCATTGCTCATTGAAATCTAGTCAGGACTAATTTAAGCCCTACTGGATCCAGTGGGTCTAGTCAAAGTTGTAACTACAAGGAAAGGTTAGAGCATTTTGGTCTTTTTCATTGAGAAGTAAGGTGGGACACAATAGAGGTGTATAAGATAACATGGGGTGGTCTTCACCTAATCTGTCATTGCAAAGCCTGTACAAGGGATTTTGCTTGTGCAGTGGAGTTCCCCCCCTCCCACCTCTGGAATTGGCCTGGGGGATGTCAGAACTCCTAGAACAGCACATTGAGGAAAGGAGAGGGCTGATCGATCGTTCCATCAGGCAGGCAACAGTTCGCCATAGAGCAACATTGAATTCCACCCAAAGTGTAAAGAAAGTGGATATCAAGATGTTTTTCATCTTCTCTCATAACACTAGTACGCAGGTCCATCCTGTACCTCGTTATACGGTGCATAAACTATGAATTTTGCTGCCAACTTGGAAGGCTTTAAAAGGGATTAGACAAATTTATAGTTAATAAGGCTATCAGTGGCTACTAACTATAATGGCTTTAGTGAAGGCGTCATGCCTCTTGAGTACTTGCAGCTGAGAATCGCACGTGGGGAGAGTGCTGCTGCAGGCAGGTCCTCCTTTTCAGCTTCCCATAGGCATTTGGTTGGCCACTGTGAGAACAGGATGCTGGACTTGATGGGCTTTGGCCTGATCCAGCAGAGCTGGTCTTCTGTTCATAAATAAGTCTGGATTCAATCCATTTATGCTTAAACTACATGGTCATTGTTGTGATGCTATCTAGTCTGACTTTTAGTGTGTATGGATTTCCCACCTGTTTCCAGCTAACGTAAAGCAGATTTTGCACTGTCGTTGTAGAGAGAGGCATTCTAGAGTACACTGAACCCACACATAATAGGCAAAATGTTATATCATTTTAATGATAGAGACTTGCCTTGCCCTGAGTTCTGATTCATGTTAGTTATTGAGCGTTGTTATACAATAATACTTTTCTGGTTATGAAAATTATACATAAACCAACCATTGTCACGACAAAGTTTTTTCAATTTTTTCTGAAGTGGAAGAACAATGAGTGGAAAGTATACTCAGTCAAGGCTTTAAGCCTCATGTGGGCTTGAACCATCTTCTTGCCACAAGCTTTCTTTGTTTTACAATGCTACAACTGACTTCAGTGCTCCTAAACATGTTTATAGCTGCAAAAAGTGTTAAGGGTTGTGTCTAGCACTGCTGTTGCATGAATGGAACAAACTTACACTCACACATTGGGATTTGCCCTTTTCCTTCCCACTGTCATCTTCAAAACCATCTCCAGACGGGGGGATCCCCTGCAGCAAATTTTGGTGATGAATTGGGGTAGCGGAGAGAAATTTAGATACAGTCCATAGTGTTGAACTTACAGAGCAGTTCCAGTTACAGATAGGTAGCCGTGTTGGTCTGCCATAGTCTAAACAAAAAAATTTTTTCCTTCCAGTAGCACCTTAAAGACCAACTAAGTTAGTTCTTGGTATGAGCTTTCGTGTGCATGCACACTTCTTCAGATACACTGAAACAGAAGTTGCCAGATCCTTCTATATAGTGAGAAGGTGGGGAGGGGTATTACTCAGAAGGGTGGTGGGAATGGGTGATTGGCAGATAGCTGTGATGAGCCTGTTGACGACTCTTAAGACTGCAAGACCTATTGTCTTCTGAGACTATGTTTAACAATGTGCACTTTGCATAAGCATGGACCACCTAACATCTGTCTCCCATTTTCTACCCAACTTTTGACTCAAACCTTGTCAGGTCCCCCCCCCCCCAGTATTAACAAAATACTTGGAGCTTATGTCGCATATGGTACCATGGTGCATGGAGCAATATTTGTGTTGTTCAGTAAGAAATAACTTCTTAATCTGCCTGGATCACAGCATGTCGTCAGTTGTCCAAATTTGTGACTACTTATCCAAAACATCAATTTAAAATAGTACTACTTTCACTTCCCTGGGCTTAACTGCCCCTGGCTGCAGAAAAACTTGTTTCTTCCTAGGCACCAGATGAGTCTTTGGTACATTTAGAGTTGTTACCATCTTGATCCTGAGATCATCACAAATCATGGTATGATTAGTAGTGACATTTTTCTTCAAGTGCCTATTCATTAGATTCATAGGTATCCTATTGCTGGTTATTTGATGATTATTTAATTTCTGTACTGTTTAATATATTTAAAATATCTCTAAGCGGTTTACAGACAACTGAAGCAACAACAGGCAACTTAAATTGTTACAAAAATAGTTACATATAAAAACATTACATTAACACAGTTACTAATGTATATAAATCAGTATCAGTTCATTTTCCTTCTGACACACCCTCCCTCTCATCCTCTGGGTTTTCACCCAGGGTCCAAACAAACACTCAGCTCAACCACAAAAGTTTCACAGCGAGAAGAGATCCTAGAAACAGCAGTCGTGGCTGTAGTCTCTCACTCTAGTCTTGCTTTTTATGAGTAATCCCAAGGTGGGTGGTACTTCAGCAGGCTGCCTCCAGCTGTGTCCCATTCAGCTGCACTCTCCACACCCAGTTCTAGGTACAACAGGTTTGTTGAGTTTCCCAGGGGGTCTGAAGGATCGGCAGAGGGGCACCTCTACTCGCAGCTCTTTCTTTACTCTCTGTTTCAACCTGTGGCTTATTCATTTTGTTTCATTGTGGCTTTTCTGGCAGCCATAATACCATCTTTGAAGCTAATGATCTGTTCTGATGTTCCATTTCTGCAGGTGCATTGGGACAAAATAGTCTTAAGATAGTCTTAAGCCTTGGCTTCTCCTTCCTCCTAAAACTGAACTTTGTAACATTCATAATGCTTCGGCATACCTCATAATGAGTAAATATATACCAGGTGGGCAGACTTGTGCAATAAAGAATTAGTAGCTAAGGTGCATTAGAGAATTTTTTTCTTAAGTCTGGAAGGGGAAAGGTTGTACCAAAGGTACAAAACAAACACATGTTTTAGGGAGAAAAACTTCAATTTTCAGGTTACCAGTGACAAAAATTTGTATATTTATATGCATATCTTCATGGTTCTGAGATGAATGGTACTTATTTTCATCAGTGTTGACTTTCTTTCTTTTTTGCTCTCTTCCTGTTTTTATGAGCTTCCAATGTTTTCACTTTTCAAGTGCACCATTTGAATTTGAGACTGTAAAGGGAGATTAACTTTTTCCGGCAGAATATTGATCAGAATGTTACTCAGAGAGTAAAATGGTCTAAAAGAAGGCAAAATAGGAAGGGTGAATTGTTGACAACACTGAGGTGAAATTTGTGCTACTCGAGGGGTTCCAACCCCTCCTGAGTCAATTTGGGAGAGTGTGTGGAGAAGGGGGGGGGGAGCCCCATTGCTCTAGTGGAAGTCGTTGTGCAGGTTTCTGCTGCGGGATGCATTAGTTGAATCCAGCCCTTAGTGTTTGCTTTTAGCTAGCATAAGCTCCAAATCTTAGTGTCTTTTTGTCATCTGGCTGTAGAGAGAACATCTAATACACACTTTAAAATGGGGTAGCTGTTGCAGGTCACATCACTACAAGGAGGGAAGAAATAGAATACATTAAGAAAAAGGCATAGAAAAGCTATAAAACTTTGTCGGGAATATCCTGCCAGTTTGATTTCCAGTTCTTCATCTGATGCTTTGAAACTAAGAATCCTAAAATCATGCATAGAATTCAGCACTTGTAGGAGTGGTTGGCTCTGAATCTGAATTGTTAGCTTTTATTCAACTGAGCTAAGTAACAATGCTATTGTGAAAATAATAGTTGAAATGAGCTTTTAAGATCATGTTCCATTAATCCCTGCATTATAAACAATTTGATAATGGTGTCAGAGAGAATACATCATTTTCTGTTACTGCTTTTACCAGATACCTTTTAAGTTGTGGTGTGAAAGAGCTGTACTTTTCCCATAGAGGAGGGTTTGCAACGGTTTAATAGTTTTTTAGATGTTATGGTTTACAGCTTTTGGAAGATATCAATCATCTTGTGGCAAGAGGAAGGGGTGGCCCTTATGAGTGACTCAAGCACTTGACTGACAGCTTTTTCACCTGCCATGTTCTCATCTGAGCAAAATGCAGCTTTAGTGAGGATTAGTGACAATGTTGTGTGAGAGAAGTTAACAGGTGAGACTATTTTTGTTCTGGCCTTTGTGATAGAAATATAAATGTACACCTGCTCACTGTTTTCCAGTGTTGTGCATTTTACAATATGTGTATTCGGTATCTAAAACCTTGCCCTTTAAATGCAGAACTCGAAGAGCATCATTTAATAGTTCTAAGGATGACAGAAGGGAAGACAAGACTCCTTATCAGCTAGTCAAAAAGCTGCAGAAAAAAATAAGGCAGTTTGAGGAGCAGTTTGAAAAAGACAAAAATTTCAAGGTAAGCTGCTGTTACACATTGGTAGCTAGCTAGCATTCCCAAAATTAAAAGTTTTGTTTTTCACATGGCTCTATGTATTCCTGTATTGTAGTCAGTGAAAAGGTCTCAATTGTATCCCAAAAAATCTATTGGGGGTTGGACAGAACTAGATGGCTTGATCCAGCATGGTAATTTTTAGGTTCTTAATTCTCTGACCCAAAGAAGTTACATGCTCGGGTGTATGAAAAACACAAGCCCAGATTTTGCTGCTGTTACTTACTTTGTCCAGCAAGGGGCATGGAGAACTCTTCCAATGAAGAAGTCAACCCTGTTAAATTCAGTGTGTGTGTGATTTCTGAGAATCCTAATGCTATACATATCTCTTTTCAGCCGTCGTATTCTGATATTGCAGCAAATCCAAAGGTTTTAAAGTGGATGACAGAGCTTACCAAATTGAAAAAGCAAATAAAAGGTAAGAATTTTGTGTTTCATCTTCTTGGGCTTTCACACCTTTCATTCGACCTTACTGGAGAGAAGGGTGACTCATTTTTCACTCATTATACAGTGGTACCTCAGGTTACATACGCTTCAGGTTACAAACGCTTCAGGTTACACTCCGCTAACCCAGAAATAGTGCTTCAGGTTAAGAACTTTGCTTCAGGATAAGAACAGAAATCGGGCTGCAGCAGCGCGGCAGCAGTAGGAGGCCCCATTAGCTAAAGTGGTGCTTCAGGTTAAGAACAATTTCAGGTTAAGAACGGACCTCCGGAACGAATTAAGTACTTAACCCGAGGTACCACTGTATATGAATGAATAAGTTTCTTGTTTCTGTGTTGTCTCAAGTAATTGACTTTGACTTTGGGTTTGGTACTTTCTTGAATACAGATGCAAAGCACAAAAGCTCAGATGGAGAATTCATACCTCAGACACGGCCACGAAGTAACACTCTTCCAAAAAGCTTCGGCTCATCTTTGGATCATGAAGATGAAGAAAATGAAGATGATCACCGGGTTGCACAGAAAGAAAGGAAGCCTACCAAGGAGGCCACAGTGGAACTTATTTTTAAAAGGCTGAAGGAAAAACGAATTGAAAGCTGCCTTCCAGAAGATATAAATGTATATATGCCTATTTTGTACTTGTATTGTTGCACTTGAAGAGATGGAAATAGTACAGTTCAGCTTATTTTACAGCACTTGCAAATTTCCTAAGGCAGTCGACTTGCAACTTATGCACATTTAAGTTGTGCGATCGTAGCTTAACATGCTTGTCCAAAAAGGGGGGGCAGGGGGGATGGCGGCAATCCCACCCACCATAGCACTCACTCTGGGAGAGTATTCAGAGGTGCATGGAGAGGTTATAGTGGCCTTGGGAGAGCACATACGGCTTTTGGAGAGATTACGGAGATGGTCAGAGTCTTCAGTGGCCTTGGGAGAGTTTTTTAAAGGGTTGTTTTGACTATTAATGATTTTGGCTTTGCATGCCAAACCCAAGGCCACGTAACCCCCACACAAGATGAGAGTCAACTGTATAACATGCAGCACTAGATTACATTAATCATTCACTGTATTTTAATTTTATAAGCAGACACTTGCACAAACTATTGCAAAGTCTCAAATGCACATATGGAGTAAGAGTTGTCATTTGGTATTACGGTACAGTTTCCTGACAGTCGGAGAAGCCTCATGCAGCAGGTGCCATTATCTGAGTTTTGAACTCTTTGGAGCTTTTGGGCCATATATTTATAAAATATATTCAGTATAGCTGTCTTGTCTTTTATAATTTTAGCTTCAGAAGGAAGCTTACACTAAAGAGCATATTTAGACACTTGTCTCTCTTGTTACAGAAAATGACGAAGGATGATCTGGTAGAAGAAAAAACGTCTCTCCAAAAAAGTCTCTTGTACTATGAAAGTCAGCATGGACGACCGGTAATATTCATTATTTCATTCTCTGCAATTATTTAATACACAGTTAATGTGGTTAATGTCTGGAGGCGGTTGGAGGATGGATGGCGGCTAACAGATTGAGATTGAATCCTGACAAGACAGAAGTATTGTTTTTGGGGGACAGGAGGCAGGCAGGTGTGGAGGATTCCCTGGTCCTGAATGGGGTAACTGTGCCCCTGAAGCACCAGGTATGCAGCCTGGGAGTCATTTTGGACTCACAGCTGTCCATGGAGGCACAGGTCAAATCTGTGTCCAGGGCAGCTGTTTACCAGCTCCATCTGGTACGCAGGCTGAGACCCTATCTGCCTGTGGACTGCCTCGCCAGAGTGGTGCATGCTCTGGTTATCTCCTGCTTGGACTACTGCAATGCGCTCTACGTGGGGCTACCTTTGAAGGTGACCCAGAAACTATAACTAATCCAGAACGTGGCAGCCAGACTGGTGACTGGGAGTGGCCGCCGAGACCATATAACACCGGTCTTGAAAGACCTACATTGGCTCCCAGTATGTTTCCGAGCACAATTCAAAGTGTTGGTGCTGACCTTTAAAGCCCTAAACGGCCTCGGTCCAGTATATCTGAAGGAGCGTCTCCACCCCCATCGTTCTACCCGGACACTGAGGTCCAGCTCCGAGGGCCTTCTGGTGGTTTCCTCACTGCGAGAAGCCAAGTTACAGGGAAGCAGGCAGAGGGCCTTCTCAGTGGTGGCGCCCTCCCTGTGGAATGCCCTCCCACCAGGTGTCAAAGAGAACAACTACCAGACTTTTAGAAGACATCTGAAGGCAGCCCTGTTTAGGGAAGCTTTTAATGTTCGATGTATTATAATATTTTAATATTTTTTTTAGAAGCTGCCCAGAGTGGCTGGGGAGGCCCAGCCAGATGGGCGGGGTATAAATAATAAAATTATTATTATTATTATTATTATGGTTATGAAATATCACTGAACATCTGCCTCAAATAATTATCATATTTTATGATTACCAAATGATTCTTAAAATAGCATATAGCTTTATTGTGTGCCATGTAGAGGCTCAAAGAATGAGCTGCAAAATAAGATCAAAGGGCAGCTCTTTAAACACTGTTAACACTGAGGAGGGATGTTCTATTGTATTTTTGTTTTCAGTTCACTGTTTTGGTATTTTTTCTGCTGTGTATAAATAAATAACAGATAAATAACCCTTCTTCTGGCGCTGTAGGGAGGTTAGTCAGGCCTCTGTACATTCCTGTATAAAACATTGCAAAGTACACACTTTCTACAGAATTCGCATTCAGTAAAGGTAAAGGTACCCCTGCCCATACGGGCCAGTCTTGACAGACTCTAGGGTTGTGTGCTCATCTCACTCTAGAGGCCGGGAGCCAGCACTGTCCGCAGACACTTCCTGGTCACGTGGTCAGCGTGACAAGCTGTATCTGGCGAGCCAGCGCAGCACACGGAATGCCGTTTACCTTCCCGCTAGTAAGAGGTCCCTATTTATCTACTTGCACTTAAGAGTGCTTTCGAACTGCTAGGTTGGCAGGCGCTGGGACCGAGCGCTGGGAGCGCACCCTGCCGCAGGGATTCGAACGGCCGACCTTTCGATCGGCAAGTCCTAGGCGCTGAGGCTTTAACCCACAGCGCCACCCGCATTCAGTAGCAAGATGCAAAATTACCAGTATCGGAAAGCTTTATTTTTCTGTGATTACTTATTGTCCACACCTAAATTGTGAACTTGCAGTTTTGGTATTCTCCAGCTATTTGAAGCGTCACCAGATAATGCTCATGTTTACTTGTTATGATAAACTATGGGGGAAGCACTATCAGGACGAAACTCCGTTAGCCTGAGTGAAGTGTTGGGTTCCCATGTGACTGGGAGGAAAGCTTTTGCTGAGTTTAATTTTGCTGCCAAATAACCACTGCTTAGCATCGTGTATGAACCACAAACCCTGATTTAAACAGTAATCTGTTAAACAAGCCAGCTCTATAACCAACCCATGGATCAAAGTTGGCTTGTTTAGCAACTCATAATTGGCCACATTTGTTACTAATGATAAGCTAGACTTCCTGGCTTATTGTGGTTTGTGTGTATGAGCACTGTGCTTATGGACCTCACAGCTCCAAATTAAAATCACAGATTTAAAAACTGACCAGGCCAGGGAGTGGACTGAACTTGTTTTATGTGTGAACACATAAGTAAAACAAAAGTTGGCAGAAGCCCTACTCCCCCTGTGTGGGAAGAGGAAAGTGTCGCAAGCCCGGTACTTTGCTCAGGCTGCTGGAAACATGTCCACATAGTGCTAAATCATGGCTTAGCATTGCATATCAACTGGACCACTTCAGGACAATGAGTGAGCAAGGAGACTCTGACATCATGTGATCCTCTTAGTGGTGAAGATACCCTGTTTTGTTTTGAGTGTTAGATAACCCATTTCTGCTTTCACTCAGGTCTCCAAAGAAGAAAGGCATATTGTTAAACCTCTCTATGACAGATACAGGCTTGTGAAACAAATGTTAACTCGAGCGAGCATTACTCCCATCCTTGTAAGTAGTTAATCAGTGTTTCATACATTTTCCAACTGATTGGTGTGTACTTGCCTCAACAATGAGTGTTCATCTTGCTAGATGTCTCCCTTTTGGACTAGCCCTTATGCTCAAAACAGGTGTTCCCAAGCTAGGTAGTGAAACACTAGATAGTGAATATTTTAAATCCTTAATCTTGTTTTCATATGGTTTCCTTGTTTTGGATTTGCAAATTATTAATGCCTTTAAATTTTTTAGAGCTTTTCATTTTTAAATGTTTTGAATATGTATTCAGTTTATTTTTTAAAATATTTTTATTACTTTGGTGGTTACTACCCTGGGCTACTTGGAAGGGTAGGATAACAATAACAGTAATCGGGTAATGAAACTAGTTCCAACTCTCAGCAGTTCTTAAGATGTTATTTAGTTTCTCAGCTGTAGCAAATGTTAAATGTGTCTATTTGTCTACATTCATCAATATTTGTTATACTGACCTTTGTCTGAAATGACTACCATTTTTTAACATGGTGGTCTTTCTCTAGACACACTGTAAAGCTTCCTGTGCAGTAGTTGAGAATTGGGCATTGGTTTGCATGTAAGATTTACTGTTCTCACTTTATGCTGAGAACAAATGCCTGAAGATAAATGTTGACTAGGGTTGAATGTGCTGTTTAGCCAACATAGCGCAAAATATAAAATGATGCTGTACTAAACCAAAATGTAAGTTGAACAAAATAATAGATTTCCTGTATATTGCGTAACATATTGTGACGTATATTTTAGGGCTCACCATCAACCAAAAGACGAGGTCAGATGTTACAACCTATCATTGAAGGAGAAACAGCCCACTTCTTTGAAGAAATCAAGGTATTTTATCTATCCAAAGACAACAGAGGTCCCACAAGGGCCTATAGTGTACATTTGAGTTTAACTGAAGCATTTCACATTAATACACACATCTCTACACCTCAAATTGTAACAAAAATGTAAGCTTGAATGTGTGTGCAGAATGAATGTGTCTTTTACTGGGTTTATGACTCAGGTAGTTGAAATACCGTATTTTTCGCTCTATAACACACACCCGACCATAACATGCACGTAGTTTTTAGAGGAGTAAAACAAGAAAAAAAATATTCTAAACGAAACAGTGGATGTATGATTTTTGTGGTTCATGCTGTGGCCACAGACATGTGATCTGACAGTGAGTTTGGAGTAGCCCAATGCAAAAATCCTGAGGATCCATGTGGATCCATGCTTTGTAACCACGTTTTAAGTGGGGAGGTAAGGAAAAGCACTCAAGGGACAAGGAGCACACGTGGGATAGGTGGAGAAGGATGCTGCTAATAATGCAGAAGAGGGGTTTAAGGGGAGAAGAAGCATGTGTGGGGTGGGTGGAGAAGGATGCTGCTAATAATGCAGAAGAGGGGTTTAAGGGGAGAAGGCTCCTCTCCTCTCCCACTTTGCTCCTTTAAAGCAAGCAGGCTCTGCTTTTCTTCCTCCTCCCCGCTCATCCCTGGTTTAGCGAGCTGAAAAACTTTGCTGCTATGTAGCGAGCTGAGTGGGGAGGAGAGCGGGACAGAGAGCCTGCTTGCTTTAAAGGAACCAAGCAGACAGGAGCCGCTTACACTCGTGTAAGCGGCTCCTCTCCTCTCCCGCTTTGCTCCTTTAAAGAAGCAGGCTCTCTGTCCCTCTCTCCTCCCCACTCAGCGGCTCTTCTCCCGCTTTGCTGTTTCAAAGCGAGCCATGGAGGAGGGAAGGAAGGGGAACCATGGATCCTCTGCTCACGACTGCAGCAGATCCCCCCGCTATCTGTAGGCATTCACTCCATAACACGCACAGACATTTCCCCTTACTTTCTAGGAGGAAAAAAGTGAGTGTTATGGTGAAAAAATACGGTACTTCATGCATGTTTGAACAACAATTTTATTATTTTTCAGGAAGAGGAGGAAGATGGTGATGTGTCATCAGAGTTGACTGATCTCTTAAAAACTAACACCCAAACGCAGTCTATTACTACTAGTCCAGTTGAAAACTCAGAATCTGATGTTGAAGAAAGTCAAGAGAAATTGACTCGAGAGCTTCGTCTGTCAAGTACATGTGCAGCTTCCATGTACGTAAATGCAACCATGTGAGCACCACACAACAAATGTAGCTTTGTAATCAAAACAGCTGATAGTTATTTTTTTAAAACACTTGTGGATCATGATGGGGTGTGAGGTGGAACAGTGAAGGGTTTTCATTTGCAATGTCCTCCTGTAACAAGTCAGGCAAATCATTTTACAGTGGTACCTCGGCTTACATACGTTTCAGGTTACAGATTCCGCTAACCCAGAAATAGTGCTTCAGGTTAAGAACTTTGCTTCAGGATGAGAACAGAAATCATGTTCCTGCAGCAGCTGGAGGCCCCATTAGCTAAAGTGGTGCTTCAGGTTAAGAACACTTTCAGGTTAAGTATGGCCCTCCGGAACGAATTAAGTACTTAACCCGAGGTACCACTGTACTTACTTAGCTGTTTCCTCTAAGTCAGAGGATCCTATGGGCCAGATTTGGCCCAGCTCTGATCCCAGTTTGACCTGAGAGGCTGTTCTCCTAAAACCACATCAGGTCTGGGGCAAGCAGAGGAGCAGCTGGATCAGCTGTGTGACCAAGTTCCCCATGGGAAATATCATCACACACCCAATCCATTCCCTATGGTGAACTTGATTGCATAGCTGATGACTGCAGAAAGCAGCTATGCTATACTCAGTGCTGCAGCCGGCTGTCAGGCACCTGGAAAATGTTGCGCAAGGGGCATTGATATTATTGTTTTGTTGATGGGTGGAATATCCATGATGGTTTTGATTACCCTATGCATTTTTTTGTAATTTTATAGGCCTGAATTATTGGAGCAACTTTGGAAAGCCAGAGCTGAAAAAAAGAAATTGCGCAAAACTTTACGGGAATTTGAAGAAGGGTTTTATCAGCAGAATGGAAGGTTAGTTGAATATACAATGATTGTAGGTCCAGACGCTTACTCATAATGAAGATGAGACAAATATGCAATTGTGTTTGTTGATGAAGGCATTAGTTATGCTAGTAATGTACAGTGTTGAAAATGACAACGTAACACTGACTCAGTTCACATGACTCTTACTAAGCCAGGATACACTTGCTTTATGCAACTGCATGCAGCCCTTTGCCTTCTCTCTTTGTACAAGTGGGAAAACAAGGAATCCACAGTTAACTATAACTTTACACTAGGTGCAGACTGGGAACTCTGGTTTAAGACTTTCAAACAAACCAGGATTCATAAATCAACTTTAAACCATAAATTTATACCCTGGCTTGTTTGGAAGCCATAGCTTCTAGGTTTGGAAACACATAGCTTCTGTTTACTTGCAACAGGAAACATTGGTTAACAGTAGGTCCCTTGATTGGATTTTGCAAATGTGGCCTCTAATGTTCATCTATTTTAGTAGGATCATCAGCCACACTATTTGGTTTCAATGAATACTTGTATAAATATAGCCAATTAAAATAAATTATAAAATTTAGTACGTTTCCCATTGGATTCCAGCCATTTTTTCCCCAATTCAGCAAGAAATAGGTTCTGTGAAAGAAGCTGGAGGGGGCTTCAAATTCATTACACATAATGCTTGCCAATAAAATAAGTCATTACATTCCATAAAGATACTGAGAAATGTAGCATAATAGAACTTCAATATTACTGTCAACTGCATCTCTCAACTTTGCTATGACGACAGTGCAGCCTTGTTAAACGTTATGTACTGGATTCAACTAAATACCTATACTAGTAGACAGCACAATATATTTTTTCTCCCCTTTCTCCCCCCCCCCCAATCTCTGGGGAGATTGAAAGAAGCCCCAGAACAGCATGCAAACAGAGGAGACAGTTCGATTAGGCAAGCAGAAATGTTTGTGCTTACAATGCAATTTCATTAGCACTAGTTTGAATTCCACCCTGTGACATTTTTGCACTGATTTGGGTGGAATGTGAACATGTGGGCTTGGCTACTCTTACTCATTTAAATGGGTTTTTAACCTTTTTTAAAACAACAACCCACAAAGTTAACTTTTTATAGACAATTTGTAAAACCTTATGAGAACAACAGATAAAATGAAGTACTCACTGTTATGAGTAGAGTGCTGCAGATGTATTTCCTTTTCTTGTTACTACTTTAAATTGTTATCACATGCTATTATTTGATAGAAATGTAACCTCCATGTTCAGAAGCAATATATCTCTGATTACTAGGTTCCTTCCATGAATTGATGTTTGTACTTACTTCAGAAAATACAAGCTTTTGCCTAAAAATGCTTAGAATGAAGCACAGGGTCAAGGATGACAGATGCACCACCTCCAGTTCACCAGTATAACATGAAACACCTCTAGCCTGCATGCATCCCCAATCTATTTCAAACCAACAAAATTGGTCAGAATTGTTAAATGTTGCATTGCATTGGCTTTATTTTTCCAGAAATGTTCAGAAAGAAGATCGTGCTCCCATGCTTGATGAGTACAGAGAGTACAAGAAAGTTAAAGCCAAACTGCGGCTTCTTGAAGTCCTTATCAGCAAACAAGATTCTTCAAAATAAATTAAGTTTCTTCATAATAGTGAAAGGTTGTTTTCTTATGATGTCCATAGTACTGTTAGGTGTTCACTTTTGTCTTGCGCTGTTGAAAGAATGCAGTTTTTTGTACATTTTATGGTGCCACATTTGAAAGGCAAGTAGGTCCTATCTAGAAAGCTAACAAAAAACTTTTAAAAATTACGACTGCTCTGTCCAACTTTAGAAAACATTTTCCTTGTTTCTTTTAATTAAAAATGCAACTTCCTCCCAAAAGACTGTAGAACTAGAACCATTCAGAAACTTTGGACCTTCTAACTTCGTTTCATCTGCATTTGTTAGTGTTGTACTGAACTCTCTCTGTTGCCTTTTTATGCTGGGGAACAATGGCAGCAAATTTAAGAACACAACTGTGTTTTTCAACACCAAACTGAACTGAAATGCCTTTCAGAGGACCGCTGCGGAATAACTCTGTTTGATTTCAAATGACATTTTTCATACGATAGAATGGTTTATGGTCTGTAGATATTTGCAACTTAAAGCTCCCTGGTCTTCAGTTTCAGATTACAATGGACAAACCAGAAAGTGACCTTGCTTGTTGTATTTTTAAAACTTGGAAAAACCTGAACATTTATATCACATATTGCCTACAAGACTTGCATTACTGTTAATTTATCAATTTATCAGCTGATGGTGATTTAGTGTGTGATCTCAAATGGATATTGCATCATACCTTTGTATGGGAGAGTGTCTGTGCTCAGCTCTGTTGTATCTGAAATAAGCATATCTTACCAAGGGCTAAAATAAAATCATTAGTGTGATGGATTCAAGGTAGACACACAGTTTGAGAAAAGCCTCTCTGCTATGTCACTGTTGTAAAAATGGAAGGAAAAGTGATTTGTTTGTGGCAATAAGCAGATATCATATGGTTATTGCATGATGAAGCTTCAGAATTGAAACATTTTTGTGATGTTTATTTTGCCTAGTATAGATGACAGTAGCCTTTAATGGTTCTTCTCAATCCCTTCCCCGCCCCACTTAAATCTGCAGTCTGAAAGGCTCTATCCAAGCCTACTGTGGACATACAGTCTGCACATAGAGAGATTATCAAAGGTCAGAGACACCGTTTTACCACCTGTCTTTATGGCATGTGTGCAGACACTGTACCTCAGGCCCTTAAAAATGGTTTGATGAATTGAGTGCCAGGGTGTGCACACTGAACGGGGAGGAACCGGGCAGTGTCATGGGATTTCTTTGCATGTGGGTGCTGCATCTGTGGCACAACTGGACTGAGCCCTAAATGTTGAAATTGGCACATTTTTGATATCTTTTGTACTGTGGCCATGTTTTTGTACGTGCCTATTTGCTGCATGTGTTATGAACAGCTAATGTCAACACAGATATTGATTCTCATTGCTTTTTGAAAGACCAAAAAATGAATGTCTGTGAAATAAGTGGCTAGCATGTAATTCATCAGGTCAGTGTGTTAACATGGAATAGATAGAAAGTAGATTTTCAATACTCCATACTTGCCTGTTTGCTATGTCTCTCTATTTTTACTGTGATTATAGGCATGTAATTTTGGAACCCAAGAGCACTGAAATGAGATTATATTCAAATGCTTTGCCTTTTTATACAACTAGAAGGGTTTTTTTAGTAGTGAATTACAAGTTTGGAAATTAATCTGGAGATCATCTGTGGCTTTTATTCAGCTCCATTGTGCAATGTACACTTCACTTTGTTTTCTATCAATCTGCAGACACAGGTGCACCCAAACATTGAAACTTATGTGTACTGTACAGTGTTGTACATGAATGTTTTATATACCACATGCAAAATGTCAATATGCACTATTTAAATGTTTTAAATAATATATTCCTCCTTTATAATGCTTAAATCTATATGATTCCAATATTTTTATAAAGTGAGTGATCAGACTGGTTCCACTTCAGAATTAACAGCTGCTTTTGTGTGTTATGCAGTGTTTGGCTGTTTGTTCAGTATCGTAGCTAGCATGGCATCAGTTATGCTAAGAGTGTGTGTTGTGCCATCTTATTGAGCAATAAATGGTAGTGTTAGGCATTTTGTGATATAACATAGTTTTACTTTGGTATAAGTAAAAACTATATGTGGATATATAGATATATAAATATATATATAAATAAACCAGATATAAATGATTGCTATGTCTGGCATTTCATTGTATAGATTTTTATAATAAAAGGATCTTTTATTGTCATACTCCATTGTGTGTTTGTGTTGTGTGTGTGTGTGTGTGTGTGTGTGTGTGTGGAACATGTGTTGTTTCTCCTAATTGACTCTAGGGCGTTTAAACAAGGTTTTAACAATTGTTTGTTTTAATCCTGTGTGCTGTTGCCTATAATTCTACTGTTTGGCTTTAACATGTAGTCCTGGCTTAGAGTCTCAGAACTGGTGGTAGTTGCAGTTTCACCAGAAACAAGCATGTACTTGTGTTTTTTATCTTGTTACATTGTAAGCTGCTTTAAAGGCCTTCAGGTTGAAAGGTGACCCATAAATAAATAAATATATTCATTGTGTACACTCTTCTAATTTTTACAGTGCTGCCGACTGGAAGCAGTTTATTATATTATACTTCTAGAACGTTCAGCAGGGTTATTCTTATGTTCTACAGACCTGATTTTTTCCACATCTGAATTTGTTAACCTAATTTCTTTGTGGATATATAGAGCGTTCCAAGGTCCACCCTGTTTTGGCGAGCTGTGCCATTTTTCTTCTCTGTCTCAAGGGTATGGGGCAGTATCTGGGGCTACTCCTGCCAGCAGGTCATTCCTTCCCACCTGATTTTTTGGTCTGGTTTTTCCCATTAACCTTCATGTTAGACTGTTCCTTAACAAGTTATTGTTATTACTATCATGCACCTTTTGCTATATGTTCTAATACTTGACAGAGATCCATGCTCTGCTGTTCAAGAAAACAGCATTGAAGTGCAGTTTTGTGTTTCTGAGCTGCAAGGCAGGCAACACATCCTTCTTGGAGCCCTCTGTTGATCCACAAAGAAATATCGCTTGCAGTAAAAACAACTGATCCATCTAAAATGATGGTGCAGTTGCAAGAGCTTTGGGAAACATAGGATTAAAAAAAAATCCCTCAAGAACTAAAAACAAGATGCTGATTGGGTGTAGAATTTAGCAGTACCTGTTAAAGGGAGGGTCTCAGCCATGTATGTGTACTAGCCTTCCAGGGTTCCTTTATTGTTAACCATGGTTTTCAGCTGCTCACACTTTTAAAAATGGGACTGGCTGTTGCCAGAAGAAAGTCCTTTTCCATGAACAAATGTAAGCTTGGGAGATGGCTGCAGGAAGTAAGTTTCTGATGCAATCTGGCCTTGAATCTAATGCACTAAAAAAACCTCTACTCCCCCCCCCCAGCTCTGAGCATCCTCGTCTATAGGAGCAGAATTAATTGCAAGGAGTAAATGTTTGTAAATTTCCTTAATTCATACGTCACAGGAAATAAGTGGTATTGACACAGACTTTTTTTAGTGCAAAATGCACTGTTTCATACTTAACACCTCCCTGCTACCGTTACAAGTACCTGAGAGCATCCTCTTTGCACTACCAGCAAGGGCACAGAGAAGGGTATTCTCAGTGACTGTATTACGGCTGTGTGCCGCCTTTCCCTGGGGATAAAATTTCAAGCTTGAATGATATCCGGAGGCATTATTTTTCAGGTGACATTTGGTTACTGAGGTAAATAGGATATTCTAAATGATGAAAATTGCCTTACATTATTTATCCACTTTTAAATTACTTGAGCTTTCAGAACAATGTAAGCAAATGCAAAACAAAATAAATATCACCATTATCTTTAGCAGCTGACTTCTCCAGTCTTACCCTGGTCCAGAAAACACTAGCTGGGAGTGTAAATCAGATCACTTCACCATTGGACACACACACACACACACACTACTCCATTACTTTCAGTAGGAAGCAGACACAAACCTGGAGCTGCACTGACGTGGGGGTGATGAACTTTGCAATGAATGTGTCCTGTTGAAAGCAACATTTTTATTTGAAGGTACATTCAGATGTGTATCTATGGCAGGCTTAACCTTTTTTTGTGCTGAAGGCCAGCCACCATAGTCAACCCTCTGGGGGGCAACATATAAACATGGGTGTGGTGGGAACTGCAATTCTAAATACTGCCTTCCAAAAGACTTTCCCATTAGCAATTCTACACTTTTAAAAATTGTTTCTTACATTCAGAAGTAAAACCAATTAAAGGATGAATCTGGGGAGTGGGATCTTGGGGATTCTAAGGTATGTCCATGGTTTCTGAGAAGTATGCGGCAAGTGGCTGAATTGCCTTTTCTGGATTGGGATATATCATTTTTTTCAAAATGGCTTCGGAATATAGAATATTTAGTTTCCTATAATATTTGACAGCCTTAATGTGTTGTCTACATTTTGATTTAGTATTCATGGAGGGATGCCTGCTCCCAGCAGTTCCAAAATGAGATTTATTCTTTGCCCCTCCAATGCTGCTCTAAAGAATGAAGGAAAACACTTTTGCCTTATCTTTTAAAACATTTCTATTCTTATGTGTTTTCCCACAGCTGCAACCTGATTGCCTGGGTTTAAGTACAGTGCCCCCAAACAGCCACACAATAAAACAGTAAGTGGAGGTGTTCAGTGCATATGTTCATGGCTATGTAACATGCCTACAGTTCTCACTTCCTGTTAAGCTACTGTTGACAAAATAAGTTATGCCAAAAGCAGCTCTTCTGTCTTACATTTAGTAGGAGGAGGCAAGCAATCATAGCTCCTGGGCAACCCCATCTTTAGACTTTGGTTGGTTGGAACTTTCCTTTTTTTAACTTTATGAAGTAGCTTTTTCTCAGAATCTATGTGGTGTTCAGCCAAGCAACTGGCACGCCACTTGAATGGAGGGGGTAATGCATAAGCTGGGCAAGGATTCCTTTCAACATCTACATTCTAGAGTCTAGAACGTTTTCCCAGTGCTGCAGCTATACAAATACTGAGACAAGTTGGGCAACCTTGTTTCTGAAAGGCATAGGAAGTTGCATCTAAGGTTTCAGTCAGACTGGGTCCCAAATGTAAAATCTGCTCTCTTCTCTTACCTTTCCCTACTGTAGCTTTCATGGTGAGACTGTGGTTTTAGGAGCAGCATTCATAAGCATGTCAAGCTTATAGGTCACTTCTTTCAGTTGTTTCTCCATTTCTGCTGTATATCTGGAAAGTCTAGAACAAGGAAAATATTAAAACCCAACAAAACATACAAACAGAAAACGCATCTGTGGGGCTCAACTAGCCATTTTTGGGGAGCCACACCCACCTGCTTTATACCTGAGATCCTACATGGTGTTAGGTGGAGGGTGGGGCTTCAAAATAACAATTGGGAGCTTAATGTGGGCTCTTGGTGGTTTCTTTGCTGGAGCAAGGTGCTCTCCAATCCACCCACGAGCTGATGGGCAGTAGGAGTGTACCTTGCGGGGGAACAGGTTTCTGTTCAATGGAAGCCACTTCTCCTTCCAAGTGCTACTCTTTGATGCCATCCCTGCAGCCCATTTCCACTTCCCAAATCAGAAAGGGGCTGTTTGTGTGCACTTGTTCCTTCCTGGGAACAAAGTATGTGCAGCTAAAGAAAGCAGCTACTTTTGGAAGTAACTACCTTTGGGAAAGATCAACTTCCCATGGACCTCTGAAAGGAGAAGCACTGTTTGAAGCAGCTGCCCACCATCTCCTTTAAATGGGGTGGTGGCGGCTATGTCAAACAGTGCTTTTGAGAAGTGTTGAGGCAGCCCTGCTTTGGGTAGGGATCAGCTGCATTATGGAGTTCCAACTGGGTAGTTCAGATGATCCCATCAGGAACATGCTTTTTAAAATGAATAAATAAGTTGTTTGGGGTGGAAAACTGTCCAAATGAGGATCACACTGTCTCTTCATACATTTGTTTTCAACTGGTGTATCATGACCCCATTACTGGATTACTATCTAATGTAGGAACATCAGAAGATTCTGCTGGCTAAGGCCAATGGCCTATCCAGCTCAGCATCCTGTTCTCACAGTGGCCAAGCAGTTGCCTGTGGGAAACCCACAAGCAGGATTCAAGCACAAGAGCACTCTCCCCTCCTGAACTCAGCTGGGTCACAAGAGCAGCATTTCCTGGGGGGCGGGGGAGGGCTTAACAAGTGGGTCTCCAATACGTTTGGCCTGGACATGAATTCCAGTCTGAAATGGTTGAAGACAACAGGGACTATGACACTAAGCAGCATACCTTTGAAATTCAGTGTAAGAAACTGCATTCTGAAGTCCTGCGGATGAGCTACCGTAAGATTTCCGTTTCCTGGAAACATCCTGTAGAGACACAATATTGTTTACACAAAGAAAAACAGCCTCATTAAGTCACTTTCCCATGTACATGTGTTGCATTGCTCACATGCTCAAGTCACATTATACAAAGTGCAGAAGTATAAAAGAAGAAAGGACTAGGCATTTTCTGTCCTTAAAACACGTTCCTATTACTGATCCATACAAACACACACTACCTGAAGAAAAGAATGTGTGCAGGGTCAGATGAATGCTAGATTCTACCAGAGCACAGCCAAAAAGAGAGGGAACGTGTCCGTAGTCTTGTGTGCAGAATTCAGCATCAAGTTTTTAGAACAGAAGAATCTTACCTTGTCCAAACTACCAACTCTGGAGAGGCTCTTATTCACATCTGTCCTGGAGCTTCTAATTGTCATGCAATAAAACACAGTACACAATTACAGTCCATATTATGGCCACTTCCTGATACAGCAAGGGTGGGGAACCACTTTGGTCCAGTAGGCTGCATCAAGCAGTGGCCAACACACTATAGGCCAATCATCCAATATCTTATGATGTTGGGTGATTGGATCCCTGTAAAAGGCAGCAGTGCTCGCATACAGCATTAAATGCAAGACCCACAGGAAAGGAGCAATTAGGAACACACACCTTAGTTTGCTCTCCCGACAGTCCCTTGGCATTCATGGCTTTATCAGTCCCACACCTCACGTCATATGACTTCAGGGGAGTAAGAGGTGGGCAACACCAGCTCAAAACAGCCTTTGTGGGCCAGAGGTTCCTCGCTGCTGTGAAACAGCTTTGAGTGAAACTGATGTCAGCAAACTACAAAATGGAACCTGGTGTAAAATGTAGATCTTTTTTTGTGTGAAAAGAATTAAGTCCCCACTTCTTCCCCAAAAGCCTGAATACAGTTAATCAGTCAGTTAATGCTAAAGGATGACTGAACAAAGCTCCATAAATTTAGGGTCCTAAAAAGTTATCCCCACTGCTCACCCACATCTCCTCCCACACCACAATTATATCTAGTTAAAGAAGATGCATGACATGATTATTATTGCCGTTCAGCATTTCCCTGCCCCTCACGTACAGCAGCCAAGGAAGTGGTAAGAGGTGGTAGAAAGAAAACACTATTTTCAATAACACATATTCAACCAAGAGATAAGAACAGACATAGGATGGCAATGGCTATACATTTCAGGAAACATCTAGTTTGATTGACATTAAATTGACAGGACTGGGAGTAGATTCCCCACCCCCTTATTTCAAAACTTTAACATGCAGTCTAGCAGCACTGTAATCAGTTTTGCCATTTGACTGCAACAGAACATGGATTCTACCATATGCTGCAACAGCAACGGAATTCTCTTGTGAGCCTTCTTTCTATCTAAATAGTAGATGGGATATATACTGTATTTACTCGAATGTAATGCACACCTTTTTTGGCCTAATTACATCATGAAAATTAGGGTGCACATTAGATTTGATAGTGTATTAGATTTGATTGCAAGCTTGAAAAACACAGCTGACATAGCAAATACTTTTTTTGGTTTCAAGGTTTTGAAAACTGAGGTGCGCATGTGATTTCTACCTGCTTACTCCATACAAGTCTTCTGTCTGTGATGTCTGCCTCTTCAGTTTGAGTTTGACTAGAGCTTTATTGTAACTCTAAGTATAATATAAAGAAAGCAGTGTTAGGTGGATATCCCAAAACCATAGTTTGGCAATATATTCATTGTATCTCACTGAAATGTCACAAAATAGTGAATAAGCTTCTGAGTTGTCAGAAACTTTTTCAAATGGATGTTAAGCAAAACTGAGTGGGGAAAGAGTGAAAGCTGAAAATGATGCTGGAGCCTCAAAGTTTGCAGTATGTATGAGTCTTAAGAGGGAATGCTGATGTGTTAGGCAGATGGGCAGAGGAAACCAATGAGAAGGGGGAACATAGACCCATCAAATCCTGAGTCCCAACCGTTTTGTGCTGGTGAGGGTAGAAACGATGGGACTGGTTGGAGGGCTGACATATTTCCCCAAACCCATCCTGGGCACATAGCAGGGGAACAGAAAGGATTTGGGTTCAGAGGATGCAAAGATTTCCTGGATCCACAGATATATACCTTCCTACTGTTGGAGAGGAATAATTGAAGTCCTGCTCTGCCCAGATACAGTCAAAGCTATAAAATTCTATAGCCACTGGGATGCCATTCCAGGGACAGAGAATTGTACCCTTAAATTGGATGCAACTCTGGTGAATGCAAAACAATTTCAGTACGCACCATCTTTGGCTACTGTGCAAAACAAGCAAGCTGCCTCTTCCCGTCTATTTTTATACTATGAAAGGTAACACTTACTCAGATCTGTCTCCAGCACAACTTAGGACACACAAAATTCTTGTGAGGAAGAAAACAGAAGCAAAAAAAAGTGGTACCCTTTATAAGTGATTAAGGAGATTAATTTTAAGCGGCATACTGGGTAAAAAGACACAACTGAAACATCAGGGGGAAAACCTTGGAAACCATTCTTGGTGATGGATGGTGCTGTGAAGGACCCTGAATGAGAGGCAGGGAAGGGAAGATCTGCCAGGGTGAGACAGTAGGAGAAAAAACGAAAGCTCCCTGGTGAGAGCTGGGAAAGTCTACCACTTTCTATGTGAGGGTTAAGAGCTACCTTTGAGAGAGGACTCTGCATTTTCTTTTATCTTTCTTTTATTGTTATTGTTTTTATTTAATTAGTTTCTTTTCTTTTATTGTATTATGGAAAAACTTTAATAAAATTGTATGAGGGGTGGAATAAAAAGTTGGCTACCATTCTTGTAACTGTCCTCACAGATTTTAGTTGTTGTATGTATTTAACAAAAACCATTGTCTCAATACATTCAGTGCTAAATAGAGGCTGGGCTGTGAAAAACAGCTTTAATAAACTTGGGTGGGAGTTCTATGTACTGGAAATGTCCATGGTATCTTTTATAAATGAGCCTCCTTAATATTTTCCCCATGATCATATCTGAGCAATAAGCAATCCTTGGCTTTTAAAAATGAGGGAATGGTTTTATTTCAAGATGTTAGAAATTATGACACCTGTCACTTGAACATCCTATCACAGGATGTGTATTTCTGCACTCTGTTTTCATCCTCTAGATGCTCGGTTGCTTAAAATAAAGCAGCCTTTCTTCAAAATCCCAAGAATAAGGATAAGAAAAAAAGCTAAATTAGGTAGTATGTTACACTGGTGAATTTGGGATTAATCAGGCTTTGAACAAGGTGTCTACACGAGCATGAGGCAGAAAGTGTTTGTAGTTTCTGAATATGCAGTGACTGCAAATATACACCTGGCAAATGAATAATAAATAACAGCAACTTGGGGGGCTGATAAAAACCCCTGCTCTTAAATAAGCCAATCTCACATGAGATTCTCAATTAAACTAGATTTACATATTCACACCAAACACATGTTTCTCCCTATCACCAGGCTCTGCACAACCAAATGGGGCATTGCTAGTAACCTCCTTAAAAATATCATATGCTCAAAAAGAAGACATGGGTAATATAAAGAGATGCAAGGAGTTTTCACAAGTCACAAAAGGTGTACCACATAATCCCAATGTAGGGATGGTTGAGCCCCTAAATACGAAGATAAGGTTGGAATCATGTGGTGACTTTCTTATTTTTCCTAGCCTCACAAATGCAGCCAACCAGAAATGACTCCTTGATTGGGAGATGCAACCCAAACAATGAGGTGACAAAACCCCATTCATTGTCTATGGAACCACAGACCCATTGAAGCCAAGTGAATTGCATCTCAATTAATTGGAACTATAGGAAGTAGTACCGGGTTGGATCCTTTAAAGGACTTTATGAATAAAGCAGGTAGTCAGTAACTACTCATTATAGATTCTATTATCTATTATTAAAATAGTCACGTGATTAAGCTGACATATGAACAAGCTTTTGATCACACACACAACCACTTAGCTCTTCCCTTTGTGTGAACAGAAAATGAGCCAGGAAATTTTCCATTAACTATAATTTCCCATTTTGTCCTCATGATAGCTTTGGAACAAGCCAGGATATTAAACCACTCCAAACCATTATATGAGTCTTAATATACTTGTTCATCCTGAAACCATTAACCATTAATTTCCCAGTCAGGATGAGATGGAAAGATTTCCTGTCTTGTTTACTTGCTCTAACAAAAGGAGCAGCAAAGTGGCTGCAGGTACAAAATGAAACTTCTTCACATCTCATCCTATTAAACCAATATATGATTAACAAGCAGCCATTATTTTGTTGCTGACAATGGTAATATGAACAAACACCTATAGGTGCTTACCTGTTTAATAAGATCACTGATCTCAAATTCTCTGCTTGGGATGACTGAAAAATCAGCTTTCACTTCAGAGTATGTGTCATTAATGATTGCCAAGAACATGTTCTGTGCAAAAGAGAAAGAATTTTGATCAGAGGCTGAACTTACAGGAAGGGGTCTCAATGGTTATTTAATCGGATCCATTATAGTCAAAAGCAATGATGCCAGATTAGTCAATACAACAGAGCAGCGATTAGAGTCAACAATATTTGCAAGGTGCAGTGAATAAGAAAAATTAGTACATTCATAATAGAAGACAACTCACCAACCTTGCAAGATAGTGGCTAATAGTAGTTTTTATTAATTTTACAACTCCTTCCAAAGTTCCAATATTAATATGATGACTACACCCACTATTTTTTTCTCCGTTTGTCCAAGGGGATCCCATCAATTGCTGGTTAGCGCCCTTGATGAGGATTTTACTTCAAAATTTTGTGTCATGTTTAGTACCTTAGTAATGAGGTACAAATCAAACTTGATTGCAATTTTCCTCATGATGTTTGGATGACTACTACAAGATAAACTGTCCATGCCACCTGAAATGAGGGGCAGGGATGTTTTACTGGTGAAAAGATTCCATTCTGTATTCTACTGTGCTTAAAGCTAAAGGTACCCCTGACTGTTAGGTCCAGTCGCAAACGCCTCTGGGTTTGCGGCGTTGATCTCGCTTTACAGGCTGAGGGATCCAGCGTTTGTCCGCAGACAGCTTCCGGGTCATGTGGCCAGCATGACTAAGCTGCTTCTGGAGAACCAGAGCAGCACATGGAAACACTGTTTACCTTCCTGCCGGAGTGGTACCTATTTATCTACTTGCACTTTGATGTGCTTTTGAACTGCTAGGTGGGCAGGAGCTGGGACCGAACAACGGGAGCTCACTCGGTCGCGGGGATTCGAACAGCTGACCTTCTGATCGGCAAGCACTGGGCTCTGTGGTTTAGACCACAGCGCCACCCGCATCCCCTATTCCACTGTACTTAACCATCTCCAATTAAATAAGTATGTCACACTGCTGCTCATCATGATGACAGACTAAGTGCTTGAACCTGCCCCTCAGCATAGGCTGTGAATTGGCTTACAAGTAAAGTTGCGTGCTATCTGTGTGCAAAAAGACCCCCAGGTATGCACAGGAATAGGAAAGTGGGTAGGTCAGATTTCAAAAGATAATGGGGAAATGATGCAGCATGGATGTAAGCAAAGGCTTACAATGGAAATTCAACTGGGCTTACTTCATAAGACTGCAGCCTTAACAAAAGCACCCCATGTTTACAAACCTCTATTTGGGAAAAATAAGGTTGGGATGACTGACTGATTTAGTTTTCTCATCTTCTAACATCCCAGTGGCAAATATGAAAATGTGCACCTACATTTTATAATCATGCCTACTTTTACATAAGCAACTTGGCTCTGCTATTCAGTATTCAAGGTTTATCACAGTAAATTGGCAGGGCAACATAATCAAAACAAAGTATAAAAAAAGAAAACTCATGCCCCACCTCGAGTTCTCTAACTTTACCTGCTAAACCTGAGGGAATAGACAAATAAGAATGGTAAGCCTTTCTAAAATTAGCTCCTTGCTCTACAACATTTGCAGTCTACCATCTCTCCATCTCCCTCTTGTTGCATCCCTGCTTCCTTGCCACATCTCCTTTTTCCCTGACTCATTAACAAACCATTACTAAGCTTAGCACTGCAAGGACTGCTGAAGTAAGTGTCAGCCCTGAATGCTTAAACAGCAGAATAATTTAAAGTCATGCCTCAGTGCTTTACAAATGTATCTCTCAAAAGAAATTCCAGCAGAAGGTAGACCATATTGCACTTCTGTAAGTGAGTGGTCTCAGGCCAATTCTATAGGATATAAACTATCTGACTTTTAGAAGGCATATGAAGGCAGCCCTGTATAGGGAAGCTTTCAATGTCTGATGTTTTACTGTGTCTAATGTTTTAATTTGTTGGAAGCTGCCCAGAGTGGCTGGGGCAACCCAGTCAGATGGGAAGCATATCAATAATAATAATAATAATAATAATAATAATAATAATAATAGTTGTTGTTGTTGTTGTTACATACTTCTAGGGCCCAAAGGGAGCTGAACACCACCGGGAGGGCCACACAATTCCCAACCCAGCTGTACACAGATACCTGGAAGTGGGTCTCACTGAACTCAGTGGGACTTACTTCCAAATAAGACATGCATAGGATTATACTGTTGTTGCTTTTCTTGTTGGCTTTCTGGTGCTCATGGTTTGCATTAAAATATGACAACTTTGGTGAAATATATATAACAATAGTCTTTCAGCTTAATAAGCAAAGATATAAACACGACTTTTGCTTTCACTCTTCCCTTTGCACAAGCCATGATTAACTGGAAAGTCTCTAATTAACCATAATTGCCAGTTTTATCTAAGCCATGAAACTATGGTTACCAGCTTGAGAACAAACCACAGTATTAAAACAACTTCAAATTGTGGCTTGGAATATGGTTAATTGAAGCTTTCCTGGTTTATTTGTTTGCACTGCAAATTGAAAAGAACAGTACTTGACTATGCTAACAAAAGGCACATTGATATCTCAGCATATTAAGCCAATATATGATCATTTAAACACTGTCCCATAAAACTATGAACATGTGTACTATGTTTTATTACTCTGACACCAGCCCAAATACAGAGATTTAATTACTTTGTTTGTTTGTTTGTTTGTTTGCTTGCTTGTATATGTATTTGTATATAATTGGAATTATCTAAAACACTACTTACCAGCAGTACGAAGAACACAAAGAACACAAATGTGATGAAGTAAATTGGCCCAAGAATTCGATTTGCATGCTCTATTTCGGCAAAGTTAAAATCTCCAAGCACGATGCGAAATTGGGTAAAACTTGAGAGGGAGAAAAAATATAGAAACGGTCAGTATACAATATTCTTTTACAATTTATATTGAGTTAAATCTTATGATACAGATTATACTCAGTTTTAAAATATCAACCACTGGCTTCCATAGATTATCTGTTCTGAGCTTTCAAACCTATTTCTATAGTGACTAGCTGATTTTATTATTATTAAGATTTTTACCTTGCTCCTCAGCATAGCTCCCAAAGAGTGTACAGTGGCAAAACAATTTAGACATAAAGGTTTAGAACAGCCTTGCTCGAACTGATGCCCTCCAGATGATTTGGACGAGAGCTCCCATCATCCCTGACCATTGGCTATGCTGGCTGGGGTCAAAGCATCTAGTCCAAAACACCTGGAGGGCACCAGGTTGAGAAAGGCTGGCTTAGGTAACAATCCACTTTGTGCCCTGCATGCAGAAATGTTCATTTACAGTCATCATGTCTCCCTGCACCTGGATGAGAACTGAAGTGGGAAGGGTTTGGTGATATATTGTTGTTTCGGGTGCGAGCTCCTTTAAAATGGCTGTGAGTAAATGGGTCACTTTGCCCACCCAGTAAAGATTTGCTGTGCCACCATTGCCCATTCCAGCTGTATACTTTTACCAGGCAGCTCAGATATCCCACAACATGCCATTATCAAACATCTCAGGCACTCTTAGCACTTCACTTAAGAAAATTCTGCTCCAACTAATCACAGAACTATATGAAGACAATCTGGAAGACTCCATACATGCAATTCTGAAAAGTGGAAAATTCGTCCACTTGAGACCCGAAGACCAGGTAACCCAACTGTGCGTATGCAAAGAAGATGATAAAGAACATGATGGCAAATCCGATGATATCTTTAGCGCAGCGGGATAGAGTGGAAGACAGCTGGGTCATGGTCTTGTTAAAGCTTATGTATTTAAATATCTGGAAGAAAACAGAACAGGATACATTGTGGTGGGACAAAGACCAAGCCAACAGAAGGGGCTCAAAGTTACCTGCTTAAATTTGGCAGGAAACAAATACTAAACTGGATGAATATTCAGGTGAGCCTGAAATGAAATAACTAGAGAAATGAAGTTCTTTATAAAAGACATATTATTTTGAATTTTTATAAAAAATTATATCCCATTCTTCTAGTGCTTATAGATCACTTCCAATGCTCACACAGTTCCCTTTTCCAGAGGAAGGATTTCTGCTGGAGATTCTATATAACTCTTTATATAAATTAAAATAATCAGTATTGGACGTACTGAACGGTGGACCTTTAAGCCCAATTTCAAACATTACATTGGTCCCTAGTGTGAGATCCCATGCTACTCTGGTAACCTAACTGAAACTGCAAAAGAAGAAGCAAGCGGTGGGGATTTTCTCTTATGGCACTTCCAGTTTAAGTTTAAGTTTAAAAGGGAAAATAAATGTGGGAAATGCACAAGCTCTTTATTTAACTGGAACATGACATTTTCTCCATGGAAATTCCCTTCTGAACATTACACTAGAACAGGGTGTTCTAATCTTTTTGGACCAACGGACATATTTGGAATTTGGAGTAACTGCTAGGGCAAGTGTGACTGTATGACCAGCTTTGACCAATGGAAGATTAGTGAAAAGTTAACCCATTTTCTTAAAGCAATCCAAGGCATTTCATGGTCACATTAGCAGTCCATCATACTACACAACAGCTTTCCCCACTCCTATACTTTAAGTAGGCTGCAATTTTAGAAGGAAGGTGATAAAGAACATGACAGTGGATGTTACTAAAGTGGCATTTTTGAGGGTCTCCCTGACAAATAATGTACTATAGTCCCTAAGGGATAAGCCTTGGCAGAGATTATGAATGTGGAGGAAAGAGGAAAATATCTATAAACACCTATGCAAACATTCTTCAGATAGCTCTTTAAAATCTCTAAGAGAAAATTTGAAAATTTTCTGTGAGAAGTATGAAAATAAAACATTGTTAATATATTTAGCAATGTGAGCAGCAGTACCTTTATCCATGCAAAAAATACATTCACTGAAATCATATTATTGTAACGGGTCTGCCAGAATGAAAGGAAATTAAAGTCTGGATAAGCTTCTGAATTGGAGAGCAGACTTTCCATCAACCTGGACACTTCAATAGTTCGGTAAACATTGAAGAAAATAGCAAAAACAGACAACTGGAGGGGGAAAAGCAAACGTTTGTGAGGTTACAATTTAGATTTTTCTGATATATTCTTCATATCTTAATGAAGTTGATTGATAAAAGGGCTACGAGAGGTCAACCATATCTGCCTATAAGCCAAATATGCATTAAAATGTATGTAGGGAGTAAATAATAATAATAATAATAATAATAATAATAATAATAATAATAATAAAAATTTATCATTTATACCCCACCCATCTGGCTGGGCCTCTCCAGTCACTGTGGGCAGCTTCCAACAAAGGAGTAAAAATACATTAAAACATCAATCATTAAAAACTTCCCTAAACAGGGCTGTCTTCTAAATGTCAGATAGTTGTTTATTTCTTTGATGGGAAGGCATTCCACAGAGCGGGCGCCACTACCGAAAAGGCCCTCTGGGTATCTGAGTATCTATATAGGGAGCATTTTATTTTATGAAACACCATAACTCATGCTCTTCTTCACCATGAGGGTAACATTAATATTTTTCTTCAGGCATGGAATACTCACATCTTAGTTGTCACCTGAAATGGAATGTTTTAGGGTACATGAAGAACTCATTTAAGTTTTATTACTAGCTTAGAATGGTTTCCCCTAAAAGGATTCTGTGTGGGGTGAGTTTCCCTCAGATTTCCGTATGAGTCCCAGAATTTCATTTATTTACATACAAAATGAGGATTAAGAATTGCTGTTGTAATTATTACAGTTTGCAAGCAAATGTATTTACATGTTTGCGTAGCAACCTCAGAGACTGAAAACAGCCCTTCTCCCTGTGCTGACAGGATGATGACATAATGATTTGCCTTTTTCCAGATACTGCTGAAAAAGTCTCCACCTTCTGAACAAGATTTTCACATCCCTTCTCTGTCTCTCTTTCTATCTCTGCATCTGTCTCTTTCTTAAAGCTCTGCTGTCACCTGGAATGCCCCAAAATACCGACAGGCCATTAAAATGATAAAGTGGAAACCTTTTCGGTGGAAAAAAGATAGGGACTCTGTTTCTTTAGCTATTGTTATAGAGCTGCCATTCTTTATCCATCTGATGTCGCCTTTTGGGGACCGCAAAATTCTTGCCATGACACAACAGGCTTTTTGAGGATGGGAAGTTTGCACCCCTCTCCCCACATGAACCAACCCAGACACTGCAATCATCATCTGAGACGTTTCTTCCATGAGAGGCCAAGAGGGCTCTTTCTCTGTGGTGGCTCTCCCCTTTTGGAATGCTCTCCCCAGGAAGGCTTGCCTGGCCCTTTTGTTATGTACCGTATTTTTCGCTCTATAACACGCACCCGACCATAACACGCACGTAGTTTTTAGAGGAGGAAAATCCGTAGGCATGCCACCCGTAGGCATTCCCTCCATAACACGCACAGACATTTCCCCTTACTTTCTAGGAGGAAAAAAGTGAGTGTTATGGTGCAAAAAATACGGTATCTTTAGGTGCCAAGAAAAAACGTTTCTCTTCTCCTAACCTTTAGCTAATTATACAATTTATGGCCTTTTAAACTGTGTGGAGGGGTACTATATTTGTTTGTTACTATGTTATATATTTTTGCATTTTTATATTGTAATCCTCCCTGTAATCTTCAGTTGAAGGGTGGTATAGAAATTTAATAAATAAAAAATATTTGGATGGGTTGGGATCAGGGAACTCTCTTTTTACTGTACCCCAATTACTAGGGAGTAGTAGACAGCAGAAAACAAGAAATAATCCTATCCCTGCTAAAGGCCCAAAAGAGGTATCAGACAAGCTTGTTTCTAATTTAGGTATCAATTTTCCTCCCAAAAGAAAGGTGATATCTGTCCTATAATTCCTGCTTTTTCATCCTAAATGGGTGAAAGCAGACTGCAAAGAGACAATTGAAAGCTTTCCCTTCAATTTTCAATTAGCTGCAGTTTAGCATTATGCCTGAACTATGGTTGAACTTAGCTATGGTTTTTGAAAGGAGCCACCTTAATAAACAAAAGTTTGAAGTTAGTTTCTTTCAGTAAACCAGTGCTTTTTTTCTATAAAAATTGTTTAGGGGTACTCTTATTTTCCTACTCATACTGAAATACTGCCCCTCGATGAGGCAAAACTTAGATTCACAAAATGTTTAGGGGTATGTGTACCCATGCATACCCCCAGAAAGAAGCACTGCATTAAATCATAGGTAAATTTCAGTTTTTGACATAACACTAAACCTTAGCTAGTGAATAACGGAATCAAAATCTGGAGGAAAAGGGAACACATGAGCCCTGAGGCTCTTGGCACATTCTTCTAATGAAAAGCCAAAGTTTAACATTTTATCTGACTGATCTAGTGGCACCCAAGGAAACCAAGACTGAGCAGGAATTGCTATCCATGCCAATGGATTCAACATAAATACAGCACCACTCTGAATATAATAAATTTAATGTAGCCAGGTTCTTATGTAACTGTGGAAAAATAAAACACTAAGAACTTTTTCAAGCACTTTACTTTAAGGAAAGCAGGGAAACAAAATTATTCTGATTACCAGTATGCTTACTGTAAATCATATACAAGCTAAATTGTGGGTGGCCAGGAAACACTGAATGTACACATTGACCGTGAGCCTTGCATTTTGACTGCTTTGGCCTGGTTTTCAGAAAAGAATTGCCATGTGTAAAACACAGTTAACTGCTATGTTTCTCAAGGGGCAGAAACATACTAAATTTGAAGCTGTGAATGTTCCTTGCCCAAGGAACATCTACCCGTCTTCCCAGTATTCCCAGCTCTCTCTAGTGGCAAAATGGAAAGCATCCTGTCCCCACACTGCAATATGGTTTCTGTCATAATTCTTTTTTGTAATTTCTGAGACTTACCAGGAGCAGTAACACATCCAGCCAGTTCCAGGCATCTCTAAAATAGTCCTTTTTCTGTTTCTTTAATTTTAAAACTTCTTGGATGGTGAAAGTGAAGATGAAAAGACAAAAAATGACTTCACAAGAGGCCAGGAAATAATCGTAATAGCTGACGTATCTGAGAAGCTTTACAGAGTGGAACTGCCAGGAGGGGATTGCACCACCTGTTGCAGGAAATTCCACAATGAGCCTGTGAAATGAAAGTAAAGGAGGATGCTATCCGGTAACACATAAGACTGATTCCAAACTGCAAAGCTCACCTGGGGTAATTTCAAAGGCCCCTGAACTATTATTACCTCTTGATTAGTTGTAGCTAACCTCTGGCTTGGGGCGCTGATGTAGTCCCCTAAGCAAGTTTTTCTGGCCCCCAAGACCCCACAGATTTTGGTAGTGGTGGCAAAGGAATAAAAAATATAAACAGGCATGAACTGCAGTGGGCCAAGAGATTTAAACCCCTCGGCCCAGTCCAGTGCCCTGTTGAAGATGCATATCACACCCTTCGACTTCATTTGATGAGCAGGGAAGGGGCAATAACTCCATTCCTCAGTAGATGAGTGAGGGCTCTGTACCTATGTGAGCATGCACACATGCATTCTGTGCTTGTGTGAGTATAGGATGCACATACCCACTTTTGGTCACAATCACCACTAGCATGCACCTAGAGAACTGTCTAAGGATGTAAGTAGCTACTGAACCAAGAAAAGCCAGCTACTTCTGCTCTAGATATAATGAGGGTTGTTTCTTGACAAGTTTTAACATGTTTCGGTTTTGTGGATCCAAAAAAAAGCTGCTGCTCTATAGCACTCAGTCAAGATTTCAAACTCTGGCATCAGTGGAACTTTTAGGAAATGAAATGAGATACAGTCCATGCAGTGGCGGCACCCTAGATTTAATGCCTGAAAAGGCAAAGCAAAAGTCAAGGGCTAGAAGAGTTTGTATGCTAAACCAGCAGCAACTGGAAGGAGTGGAAAGAAGAAGGATTTGATTGGCGTAGTAGATGTACCACAATTTTAAGTAGCCTGCACAGGGTGAGATTCGTCCATTCAGCAACAGAGTAGAACATGCCATTATTACTTTATCAACAGGACTGGTAATACGATTACTTTATCTTGAAAACTGAATTTTAAGAACAGCAAACAGAAGAGCTCACCTGACCACACAGAAGAGGTTTACATTGGCATTATACATTGAAAAGTCAATGAAGATAACCCTTGTTCCTCTGGTGATCCAGTTATGTTTCTTGAGGAAAGCAAGTTTTGCTGCACTTTCTGCCTTTGACTTGGGCAAGGTGAACATAAATCCTCCACTACTGTATAGCCCAATAAGGCCCCAATGCCATGGGGAGAGTGATTTAGAAGTGGAATAATGCCACCTATAGGAAAGAAGGGAATTGAGGCACTTCAGTTTACAGAAAGCATCCCTCCCCCCATTTACTCCCCAAGGATTTATTCAATCACTCTTAGCTTTCCAGTGCCTTTTTAACAGAAATAGTTAATTGAACACTGCACACCTGCTATTCACGGTGGAAACAAAAATCTCATTCGTACCAGTTTTCTCCCACCCCCATCTAGATCATCTAGATCAGGGCAAGGGGGGTGAAGGGTTAAAGTTCCCCTTCTCACCAGGCTCCCACTCCAGATGGTCCCAACCCCTATCCCATCCTGCTATTTACTTTTAAAAATTCAATCACATGAATGCAAAATTCCATGGATGACATCTTGTCTACTTTGGTATACAGCCTTAATTCTTTTTTTGTGGGCTGTGTATATAGTACAAAGCACATTCTCAAAGAATTCTGGACACTGTAGTTTGTTAAGAGTTGCTAGAAATTGTAACTCTGTGAGGGGTAAGCTGCAGAATTCCTTGAAGGAAACAATGTGCTTGAATGTGGTTTAAAAGTAAAGGCATAGCTCCAGTTGTACATACAGGCAGTGCACCAAGATGGTATGGTCAAGAAGCGTGGAAGGGCTGTGTTGGGAAATGTAAGCTGTGTAGAGGCTTGCCATTTCCCATAACAGCCTGTTGGGCTAACTGCACATATGCCTATGAATGTGTGGCAGGGGATGCAGAGCAATAATATTGTGTTGAACCCTATAATCATCCCACAGTGCACAGGGACTATACCATGTTGTTAAATATATAAATACCTCACATATCAATTTATATGCCCAAAACGGGTGGCAACCTAAGACAATACCAAAACAATTTTACAAATAATATCAACAAAGGTGCTTTAGCAAACATTTTAAAAATATAAAACAAATACCTATTATCTGGGGTAATTTAAAATATATATTCAGACACTGGGGCAACATTCAACAAAGTTTTACTCAAAGTAGACCCACTGAAATTAATGAACATTACTAAGTTAGGTCCATTAATTTCAATGCATCTACTCTGAGTAAAACTAAACAATGTTTACCAGTATTGGAATAAACCAGTCTATGAAAACATGGTTCAAAGTTTGTTTCAGATCTTAAGTTGGTTCCAGCCCTGGTAACCATACTTTCCTGACTTTGATGTAACTGAAAATCATGATTAATAAACCCAAGGAGTCTTCAGTCCTGGTACACTGAGAAGCAAGGGACTCACATAGACCTAATTTTCTTGTGAGTGCAGCTGGCAGATTAGTTTCCATACATTCCCCTTTTTTCAATCTTAATATGCAATTAATCGCTATTCTGTTAGTTGCTATCCACACTAATAGGTGGAAGTTGATGGAATGTATCTGTAATTTTGTTTTCTCCTTCCTCTCAGTCACTCCTCCCTCACCATCTACGGCTCGTTTCCATTCTAGACATACATGCAGTTATTTCTGTATCTGTGCACACGCATACCTTCCTCTTAAAAAAACAAAACAAAACCGCAAGAAGAACATACAAAGAAGCATAACTAGTATGTTTCACCATGGGCAAAATGGTGGGTTGTAGGTGGGGGAATGACACTAGCACACACACCAAAAAATCAATCTGATGTGGCTGTACTCAGTTAGGTGTCATGCATTCTCTTGCTTTCTTTTTCCTAGCCCGGAAGCTTTAACACTAATATGGTACCACTGAAACAATTATATTTAAGGGATCTAGGCAGGAACCATGAAATTCTAGGTCACTGAGGCTAATGTTTGTTCCTGGACAACTTGTAGAAAGTTTAACACAACAATGTCCTTTTTTAAAAGCAAGTTGGGCCCAGTTTGGTCTCATCAATTTGCAATAGAAGAAGAAGAGTTTGGATTTGATATCCCGCCTTTCACTCCCTTTAAGGAGTCTCAAAGCGGCTAACATTCTCCTTTCCCTTCCTCCCCCACAACAAACACTCTGTGAGGTGAGTGGGGCTGAGAGACTTCAGAGAAGTATGACTGGCCCAAGGTCACCCAGCAGCTGCATGTGGAGGAGCGGAGACGCGAACCCGGTTACCCAGATTACGTGACTACCGCTCTTAACCACTACACCACACTGGCTCTCCCAGTGTGGCCATTCTTTGTGCTGGTTGGCAGGGTTTCCATAAGAGCCACACATACCCATTAGCGGCCATGGGGCCCCATGATCCTCCCACTCTAGCTTCTTACTCATGTGGCGAACAGCTGGCTAAAAGATTTAGCAGAACTCCTGATGAGCCAAATTTTATTTTTATTATAGAGGTCTCTGATATATGAACTGTGAACATGCCTTCTGCATGCAGCAATTGGTGGAAACAGTCACAGTCACATCATTGTGGCCACCAGAAGCAAAAAGGCTAGATTGTACTTGAATGAGAAGCAAACAGAAGTAGGGGACCGCATATGACAAACTACGTGCCAAAAATATGTGCTAATGTGTTCCATACCAGCAGTGACTGTAGGTGCATACTGGCTCCTTTTTACTTCAGAGTTTCCACAGTAAGGGGAAATGGACTGGCATTTTTATTATGATGTTGTGTGAACCATGCAAAAACAATGAACAACACCAATTCCACAATAAATTCCAATCTAGAAGCACTGAAGGAGGGAAGGGGTAGCACAGGCACAAGGCTCGTGCAAATATTGTCTAAACTAAGGCAGCGTTTGATTCACCCTTATACGGGACAAGCTGATGTAGGTGCAAATCAGCAGGGTGCCACTACTTGAGCCCCTTGGCACATATTGTTTCATTTATTTACAGTACAAATGCATTAATAACAAAATTTCTCAGTGCTCCCTAAAGAAGCCAAATCCCACTATTAAACTTATTTTGCTAAAGTATGTGTACAGTATGTTCAGATACAGTCAGAAGGAGCAAGGAAAATAAAATGTCACGATACTTACTCAGAGGCATTCTTAAAGCCAAATGATTGTCTATCCTCATGTAAATACTGATATTTACCATAACATTCTTTCATAAATGCCCGGAAAGAGGGATAGATAGAACATGTGTTGTTACGGACTTTTAGTTGTCGAATTCGAGGTACTCCTAACAGTAAATTCTCATAGTAGATAAGTGTGGTGTTTCTTTCATTGGGTGTGGAATCGTTGTTGTACGAAGTGCCCCAATCAAGGCCATCCAGAAGTGGTCCTTCTATAAACTACATTGCATGAAATAAGCAGAAAATAAACTTTTACCAGAAGAAATTCATCATCTGAAACTCGTTTACTTGGAATCAAATATTATTTGAAAACCCATTGTTACACCTGGGAATCTAGGAGGCACAATGGCCTTATAAAATGTTTGTTTATCTATTTTGTTTTTTACATCTTATTTGGACTACTATAAAAAAACAACCAATTGATTTCACTTGGCAGATTAAGAGGTTTAGGAGCACTTCACCTATCCTGGTCAATCACAGTTAATAGTTTACTGTGAATGTGCCAATCTGAGCTGCTTTGCTCCTCCTTGCTAGAACATTGAAGAAATAAACCAAGATCCTCAGCTTACTATTATGTATGAAACCAGGTGTCAAGGTTTGTTTTGTTCAACCAAACTGTTAGGCAAAATGAGGCAATCATCACAGAAAGCAAATACTGCAGGCGGCAGCACCTGCTGCCCCAACCATTTCTCCTGAGCCTTCTGGTTATTCTTCCCTGTTGGAAATCAAGAGCCGAGTGTTCCACACAGCTTCTGTACATGTAAAGGGCTTGGGGAGGGGAGTCTTTGTCCTTTGCAAAATGCCTTGGACAGCCCTTTACGTAAGCAAATAACAAATCTTGCCTACAGATCATGGTTTGTTGGAAGTGAAACAACTCATGATTCTACGTAATGCGCAAACAAGGCCATAGGTCCTTCAATATTAATTCTTTATAATGGCACACTGAATTCCACTAAAAACACTGGTGATGGTCTAAAATACTATAAATGCAGACACCTCTTGATGTCTTCTGTTAAGGGATGTGCCTCATGCACACAGAACACATCAATAATGTTCTGTTCGTGCATAAAGGGACCCCTGACCATTAGGTCTAGCTGTGACCAACTCTGGGGTGCGGTGCTCATCTCACTATATTGGCCGAGGGAGCTGGCATACAGCTTCTGGGTCATGTGGCCAGCATGACTAAGCCGCTTCTGGCGAACCAGAGCAGTGCACAGAAACGCAGTTTACCTTCCCACTGGAGTGGTACCTATTTATCTACTTGCACTTTGACGTGCTTTCGAACTGCTAGGTTGGCAGGATCAGGGACCGAGCAATGGGAGCTCACCCTGTCATGGGGATTCGAACCACCGACCTTCTGATCAGCAAGTCCTAGGCTCTGTGGTTTAACCCACAGCGCCACCCGCTTTCCCTTCTGTTCATGCATAGATTTATTTAAACCAGAGGCCCTGCATTTGCACAGCAGCTGTTGGGTTGTGTTCAGCATCTTTTTGTTATCTACAGTAAACTCTAAACGATAACAAACTATGAAACAATAACATATTACTGATTACTTAAATTGCATCTTTCTTCACAGAAATTAATGACACCAGATTCATCTCAGCACCAGACATAAGCATTACAGACCTCAGGTGAAGGCTGTTGTAAAGCACTTTATCACGTGACATCAGCTTCAGCTGGTGCCTCAGCTGTGCCCTTATCCCGACAGGGACAGCTTAACTACTGTTGTCTATGCTCTGGTAACCTCTAGGTTAGGTAAGTTCATAAGGATGGAGCAGCACATTATATGTAGAGCTGCCTCTGAAGACGGTTCAAAAACTTCAGCGGCCAGGCTGCTTATTGGGGCAAAACAGTTTGAGCATATTACAGCAATCCTGGTCTGACTGAACTGATTACCAATTAGTTACCGGGCCTAATTTAAAGTGCTGGTTTAGACCTATAAAACCTTAAATGGCTCAGGTCCGCAATAACTCAAGGACCACCTCTCTCCATATGAACCTACCAAGACCCTGAAATCATTTCGTCTCAGGCCCTTCTTTGTGTGCCTCCTCCACAAGAGGTCTGGAGGGTGACAACATGATAATGGACCTTTTCCACAGTGGCTCTCCATTTGTGGAATACTCTCCCCAAGGAGGTTTGGCTGGCACCTTCATTATACACCTTTACATGCCAGGAAAAAGCGTTCCTCTTTAACCAGGCCTTTGGCTAATTGACATCTAATGCCCTTTAAATGTGTTGTGGAAGGGGGGATTATTGGGTTGTCATTATTATTATTATTATTATTATTATTATTATGTATTTTTTATTGTAATTTTATGTTGTAAACTGCCTTGAAGGTACAGGGCAGCATATAAATTTAATAAATAATAATAATAATAAATGAGCATGTGGCAGCTATCCAAAAAGCAGATGTAAGGTTTGAACACCTCTTCCCATGTAGTCACCCCATTTGCATACAACATATCACAAGGTTTTATATTACAGTGATACCTCTGGTTATGAACGCTTCAGGTTACGAGCTCCGCTAACCCGGAAGTAGCTGCTCCTGGTTGTGAACTTTGCCCCAGGATGTGAACGGAAATCACACATCTTTAGCACATGTGCACAGCAGGAGGCCCCATTAGCGAAAGCACGCCTCAGGATAAGAACGGTTTCAGCTTAAGAGTGCACCTCCGGAACGAATTAAGTTCGTAACCAGAGGTACCACTGTACAGGGCTGTTGTAAGGATTACTAACATAGTATACATTTGTGTACACTAAGTGCTTGGAACACTTACGAAAAGTACTACATAAATATAAAGTAATCCAAAATTGATTATCACTGCGCCAAGGTAAAATATGGTGTTAATCCCAGATAGCAACAAATTGTGATGACAGCAAGATAAAAAGTAGAGTAAGTAAGTCATTTAAGTTCTACTACCTGGCAGGACTTAATGCCAAAAAAATTAAAAAGTCAAGTCCCCAACTTTACCACTACATATCTCTTGATGTATTTTCCCCCAAACTCTTTCCCAGGCAGGTTTCTGAGGGTACCCAAACCTACCCTTAACGTTTTAGTGTGAAATAGTCTAGTGGTGATAGGACAGTAGCAGATTACAGAAACCATGTGTCTACATAGTTTCTGTGCCAAAAATCAGGTTTATTATTATTATTATTATTCACAAGTTATGTTTTTCTCATTTAAAAAACAACAACCTTTACCTGCCAAAAGTCAGCAATGCTGCTCATAGACTTGAAGTCTGTACGATCTGTATCTGACAGAGGGGTTTCTAGAAAGAGATCTGCCATAACTTTGTTCAGATAATACATATCTGTGCTCACCATTCCAAATGTCACTAAAAAGAAAGAAATCAGGATAAAATCCTAAGCAACAAAGAGAAATGGGAAGACACTCAAATTAGCAAACATCAAACACCTAATGTTTATTAGCAGGACCCCAAAACAAAAATACTGGAGTCTTAGTAATAGTAATAGTAATAGAAAGATCAAATAGGCAGTTATCACCTTAGTTACTGTATTTTTCTGTGTATAAGACGCCCCCATGTATAAGACTATTTGGGGGGACTAAATTTAAAGAAAATGGGGGGAGTGGCCCAAACTTGTTGAGCATTTTTAAGGGGGAATTACACGCAGTTGCTGGGGGTTGGCAAAGTGGGTAGCTACTCCCCCCACGCCACTGTGGGCAGAAACACTCCCTAGAGCACAGACCCGCCAACCAGCTGGCTGCGCAGTTCCCCCAGCTGCTGTGGAACGCTCCCTAGAGGTCCTAGTCTCTGGAGCAGGAGAAAACAAGCTTGCTCCATCCTCCATGTGACACCCTTTAGATACTTGAAGATAGATATCTCCTCTAAGTCTCCTCTTTACCAGGCTAAACATACCCAATTCCCTTAACTGTTCCTCACAAGACTTAGTTTCCAGACCCTTGATCATCTTGGCGATCCTCCTCTGCATATACTCCAGCTTGTCAATATCCATCTTAGATTGTGGTGCCCAGAACTGGACACAGTACAGTGGTACCTCTAGTTATGAACTTAACTTGTTCTGGAGGTCCGTTCTTAACTAGAGGCGTCCTTTCACTAATGGGGCCTCTTGCTGCTGCTGCGCCGCCGGCACATGATTTCCATTCTCATCCTGGGGCAAAGTTCTCAACTCAAGGTAACTCTTCCTTGGAATTTGTTAGCGGAATTTGTAACCTGAAGCGTTTGTAACCTGAGGCATTTGTAACTCGAGGTACCACTGTACTCCAGGTATGGTCTGACAAAGGCAGAATAGAGCAGGACTATTTTTTTCCTTGGTAGGGACACTATACTTCTGCTGATGCAGCCTAGAATAGCACTAGCGATGTTCTGTTGCTGTATCACACTATCGACTCATGTTAAGCTTCTGGTCTACTAGATCTCTATACAGTGGTACCTCGGGTTAAGAACTTAATTCGTTCTGGAGGTCTGTTCTTAACCTGAAACAGTTCTTAACCTGAAGCACCACTTTAGCTAATGGGGCTTCCTGCTGCTGCTGTGCCGCCGGAGCATGATTTCTGTTCTTACCCTGAAGCAAAGTTCTTAACCCGAGGTAATATTTCTGGGTTAGCGGAGTCTGTAACCTGAAGCATATGTAATCTGAAGCGTCTGTAATCCGAGGTACCACTGTATCCTTTTCACATGTACTACTGGGAAGCCAGGTGTCCCCCATCTTCTATTTGTGCAGCTGGCTATTCCTGCCTAAGTGTACAGGTGGAACCTTACATTTGTCTCTAGTGAACTTCATTTTGTTAGTTTTGGCCCTGTTCTCCAATCTTTTAAGCTCATATTGAATCCTGGTTCTGTCCTCAGCAGGATTGGCTACCCCTCCCAGTTTGGTATCATCTGCAAATTTGATTAGCATCCCCTCAACAGGAGGGTTATTTTGCATGTTTATGAGTTAGGCTATGGGCAACCATCCAGGGGTCAAATGTCAGTGTTAGGTTGGACCAAAAACAAATAGGGGCAGAGCAACAGATGTGATGTTGTACAATAGGCTAAATTCCAGCTACACAATAGAGGTTTCTACCACCACTCACATCCACAGCTCCATCATCGTCCTAGGCAAACAAGAGGCATTATCACACTTAAAAGACACAGTTCAAGAACAGTTCAAGTAGGTTGTGAAACTCATCCAGTGAGGCCTGTAGTCTGGACAGAGTTCCCAGGGCTGGGTAGAGAAGCTTTGAGGAGCCCCTTCAGCTCCCGGGCCTAAGGTTCCCCACCCCACCCTACATTTATACCATTTTCAAGTTGCATAGGCTTGCAAACCAAGTAATTCATTATTTGCACCTCATGAAATGTTTTCGGGGGGGAGGGGGAGAGCAGCATTTGCATGTCAACAATCCCCTTTTCCCCATGGACTTACATATACATAGATCTGTAAGGAAAATTATGTAAATCAGTAGCTCTTGAAAGGTAGTTCTCATTTCAAGTTCTCTGCTATGAGTCAGTCGAGGTTTAATACTCCCTATAAAATATGAAGTTTTCAGAAAGAACACAAAGAAAATGTCAAAAACTAATTAAAAGTTTGCGGTATGAATGATCAAACCTAACCAAACAAAAGCACGCTTCTACGTTGCAAGAAAAATAAATATTCAATTATCTGTAGACTGTGGTAAAAGACAGATGTAAACTTAAATGTGTCAACTAGCTTCTGATAGCGCTGAATTCAAGTAAGGCTATCTATGTGCCATACATTTAAAATACACCCCCCACCCCGAATCCTAGAAACTGTAGTTTACCTTGCACAGAGCTGCAGTGCCTAGCACCCTTAACAAACTACAGTTCCCAGAATTATTTGAGGGGAATCATGTACTTTAAAATGCATGGCAAGCCTAGCTGCACTTTCCCAGGAGAAAGCCTCACTGAGTTAAACAGGAGCGCCTGCATGCCCTGCTTCTGAATTGCCAGTAGCATCTGCCTGGCTATTCCTGCTAGGAACCAAATGCCATTTGGTGTAATCCAACTAGTCTCTACGTACTTGTTTCCTTAAGCTCCTCATACAAAATGTATGAATTTGATTGTGTGGGGATGGAGGATATGCGGACACCTTGTCAAGCCACGTTGCCAGCAATGGGACTGGGGGGAAATAGTTTGGGGTGGGGGGTTGGTGTCGTCGAAGTGGTATCTACGTTTTGAACAGCAGCGGCATTTCTGGTTTATTTTTATTTTTACTCCAGGTCCTCAGGCCTAGCTTGGGAGGCGTCTCCTCCCTCTTCCAAGCCTTCCATCATAAGAAGAATAAGTACTGTGTTATCATTCGGCAGGGAATAGGAAGTAGTGGGAATGGCACTGTCGCCCTGAAGCTAAAGACTGGGCGGGCTGTGGCCCTGACTAGAGGCAATGTAGGGAGACACCAGCCAAGGCGCTGAGCCAGCGACCAGAGGCCTAGTTCGGCCCTCTCCCCGACAGTTGCGCTTTCCGCCCCAGCAGCCATTACTACTCACCGAAACTGCTTCGCCGCTCTAGGACGGACGAGTCCTGGGTGGACACAGCCATGGTGACTCTAGGGAGGGAGAAGAGGAGCCGCTTCCCTGCGCGGGGCGCTTGCCTCGCCCTCGCCCCCGCCCAGCGCCGGGTTCGAAGTAACGAACGGGCTGCCGCCGGCTGCCCTGGCGGGGTAGAGGCTGCTTCGCCCCACGGGACGCGCCTTCGGTTTACCCCGCCAAGGTGCCCCGTCGGGCAGGCCGGCTCCCACAACAAGTTCCGCCCCACAAAGATGGATTACAGCTGGGGACGCATACATACTAATGCTACCCCCTTAACCCATCACTCCCGTGGGGAAATAAGCCTGCCACCCTGTATGGTTTACCTGAGAGTAAGCCCATGGAAAAATATGAGGCATACTTTTGAGCGGGATTGCTCTGTGACTGGATTGCTCCGCCCTCCCCATGTAGTCCACACGACAACCCTGTGAGGTAGGTTAGTGACTGGCCCAAAGTCACCCGGTGAGCTTCATGCCCAGGTGGGGATTTGAACACTGGTTTTTCCTAGGTCCGCATTGGCTCTCAAATATAACATTCGGTATAAACTTCATTTTGCAGTTAAGATAGCTCGCCAAGTGCACAGGTGGCGGAGGCTCCTTCTACCTTTTTGCATATCAGGTGCTCCGAAGTCAGCCTCATGTTGCTGAATGGGACTCCTTCGAGGAAGAAGGCATAAATTAAGGTTACAGCCTTGGGAATTGTGTGGGTTTACAAAGTGGAGCTGGTCACATCTAAAACCAGCAGCTCCACCTGCCAAAATCCCCTTTTCTCAATATAAAATTACAGAAGCCGAAGCCTGCTTTAATAATACTGTATAAAAAGAGGTCTGCTGGATCTTCTTATGGGTTGCAAGCCCTGTCATTGTCCAGCATCCTGTTCTCATAGTGGCCAACAATATCTCTGTGAGAAGGTCACAAAGTAAGACATGAACGCAACAACACATTCCACACTTGTGATTCCCAGCAACTATTATTTGCAGGCATACTATGTTTAATCAGCCTGTCTGGAAAGTTCTGAATTTGGAAGAGCTTCATTCTGCCAGTAATATTGGGAGGTTAATTGATGTGGATGTTTCAAATCATGCCATTGAACTCTAAAATATTATAGTATTATCTTTATAAAGTATAATAATATGCATCATCTGCTTTCTTGCTGATTCCTGTCTTCTCTCTGTAATTTTGGGTTTTTAAATATTCAGAAACCACTTCTTACTGATGACAGAAATAACTTTAATAGAGCAAGTTCATAAGTAAGATCAGGTGGGAAAGGATTAGGTGTTTGAAAATATCTCCAGATGGAATGTCCCAAGCATCCCTGTCAGCAGTCATAAATCAGAAATAAATATCTGAGTCACAGCATCCTACCACAATTGCCATTTTCCAGCAGGGTTTTGCATACCCATGAAGTCTGAAACTAGTTTCCAACCTCATGTCAGATATTTCTTCATGCACCTGGATTCCTGAGTTTAGTTGGCCCGATCTGCAATGACAGATTTTTTAAAATGTGGAAATCTGCCCTATAGAAACCCAAAGTATATTTCTCTTGCATATATGAATTTGTGTGGAACAAAGTCACTGGACAGCATATCCATTTTGTCACTCCACTTTTTCCAGCACATTGCTTCTGTGCTTCAGAGATGCTCTAGTTAGACACACAAACACAATGAGTATGAGGCACCCTGATACTAAACAGGCGCACACAGAACCTGCATGAACTTTTTCACTATTTTTGAATTGTCATACATTATTTATTGGATGTATAATCCCACTTTACACTTTTAAAACTAAAAACACACAGTATAATGTAAATTGTTACATGGTTAGTCTTTTAATGTGCAACACCGATCTTTATTGTCACTAGTTTTAATATATAGCTTTTTATGCTTTTCACTAGGCTTATTTTGCTTTAAGCATTGGTTGCCAAAAAAAATTAGAATTGTACTTTGTGTTTTCATGGATTATATAGTGTTATGATTATGTTGTATGCCATGCAATATACAATATATGATAAAGTATTATCTATATTCTATATTGAGTCTTCCTGTGCTCATGCTTATGCAGCCAAAACCACACCCAACACACGGAATACTGAGAAATACTGGCAGGTACAGACTAACCCCAAGGTATAAATAAGTACAAAAAAATTGGCAGAAAAAACCTGTGTGGATTCCTTACCTCCACCCCACCAGGAACAAACCAACTTTTCCCATTAATTCAGTGGCATAGAATGTTGAGAGACTCTTGATGGGAACAGAAAAATACTGTATATAAAAACTGCAGAAAGCAGCATCTCATTTCCTGCATGTCACTTCTTGGTTCACACAAGATGGTTTTCATTACCTCCAGGCCCAGAAGAGACCTGTCTATGGACATCAATGGAGCAACTAAAGAATTCAGTGTAGCTGCTGTGTCTTCCACCCGTACAGAAAAAGAAGTGAGGAGACCAAAATGGAGCAAAAAGAACCCCAACACTGCCTATGGGTATGCTCCATGGGCAGATTGCTGACCAATGGAGGGAAGGCAGAGATGGAATGGAGCTGCGAGAACCATGTTGCTGGGGCCCAATTATGAAATGGTTGCCTTTGAGAAAAGTCCTAAAAGTCTCAGCCTGTGTATCTCACAAAAAATTCCTATTATTCATGTTAATGGTTAAATATTAGAGATATTCCACTCCAAGGAATCTATGACTCGGCACACAGAAGGAGGATTTAAGAGCAGCTCAGCCTAGGGAGTACCCAGAATGATGCTACTTCAAGTGTTTCTTACAAACCACATCACATAATCCATAAAATAAAAAAGGTTCTGAAAACTCATAGTATTTGTAGCATTATGAGTTTGTGGGTACCAAATTCCCCCAAATTCCTGGGTCCAGTATGTTAAAATATAAGCCAGAACAAAAGGAAGCTGATGAGCCATTAGGAACGCCAAAGCGAGGATGCTCTGTGCCAAATGGCAAATGGGAGTTAGTTAGAAGACAAAGCCAGAGTCTGAAGTAGAGTCTTTAGAGTTGGCTTGGACGTGAGCTGGAGGGAAAAGGTTGCAGTCTGGTAAAGGTAGCAAGCTGGAGAGAGGATAAGTGCAGGATGTTTGATGTCTGTTTGAATCCAAATCTGCACCTATGGGAGAAGCAAGACCCTCTTCGAGTGCTGTGAACCCCTCCATCATAGGCTCAGGTTGTTTTTGTGTAAATAAACCATATGTCATAAAGAGACCACAGTTTCTGCTGGGCCTCATTTCCAAAAGGATGAGCATCTGGAACCCCACAGCTTGGAGACTGAAGGTGTCATGCAACAGTACATTCAAGGTCTTGCAAGTTATTAATTATTATAGCCTGAATGCAAGGGTTTTAAATCACCTACACTTTGCTTTCACAATCTGCAGGAAGCTGACTTTACTTCAGTCTGTCAAAACTCATTCATTACAGTGAATCCAGCACTTTAGTTAACTATTTTAGTATTTTTAAGGGAAGCTAGTGGGGTTCTCAAAAAGCACCCTGGGGGAGTTGAAAACTCTTCCATCGTCTACTTTCCTTATGTCTGAAGTTCTCCTATCCAGCGGACTAATTCTTAAAATCCATGAGCACCCAGAGAGGAGACCATGGCAACTTTGCTCTTCCCCAGGGAGAATGAGAGCCCAGGTTTGGACATGCTAAGCCAAACCATGACTTAGCTCAGCATGGCACTGCAGCAAAACCAGGCCAGTGAAACCAGCCAACATACCCCAAAATGTAGCATCAAAATATTGGTTCATAAGAGCAAATGGAATGTGCAATGCTGAATTTTTAAAATGTTTTTAATATATTATTAGATCATTATTTTATCTTAAATATTACTTTATCTTAAATATTATTTTATTTTTATGTTCTTTCTATTTTATTTTAAATTGCACTGTTTCACATTTTGATATTTGCCAGCCTGGGTGCTTTTGGAAATGCAGAATACAAATTAAATAAATATTCAACATACTGTACTGTTTATGGCCTGACGGTAGTTGTGCAGTTCCTTCAGATTTATTTTTATACTCTCTTCTTTGTCTGGCTTTAACCCAAATACTAATGACAATTTTCTTTAGTCAAGTACTGTTTATGACAATTTTGTTGAGAATTTCTGTAATAGAGAAGTACCCAAAGCTCACATAATAATAAAACAACAACTCACAAAACTTATAAGGATAAAGCACATGACAAGTCTTATATTTAAAATTTTATTTGCATCAGACATAAAACTTTCATTAAAAGCACTCAAGTTATGTTTAATAGCCAGGCAGCAGAAAATTATAATACTATGGGGCATGGTATTAACAAAGCAGTACAAATAAAAATATTGTGACTGAATCTAGATGCATTCAAACCATCTACACTTTCATGATCATCCACTGGCCTTGTTTCTTGGCCTTTAAAATTAAAAATACAAACATTTGGATCTCCTTCTTGCTACAGTCACACACATTTATAAAAATCAGACTTAGTATAATCACAACAGCAGAACTAAGAGCAGGAGTTAAATAATAAATAAAAATATATTAGGTATGTTTGCTTATCAGCGCAATAACCCCCATAATTGCATGTGCTGTTCATAAACGTCTGTTGCAGGAGTGAAAGTTTCTTCCCCGTTGCCAGTTAAAGTTCATCGCTCTCATAGAGTCCAGACTGTGCTGCCATACGCTGAAACTCTCCTTCATCCGGGAAGAAAGCTTGTTTCACATCTAGACCTTTACCATTGAGTGCCAAGTATTTGCTAAAAGTTGGTCGAACCTTCAGTGGTTTGGGGTTTGGAACTGGCTTGTATGTGTGAGCTGAAATAGATTTTAGAAAGCAAAGAGAAATAATTCAGATTAGTTTGTTTAGAAAGTGGGAGAGAGAAAAGAGAGAATCAAATAAGTTGCCCCATTTCAGCTTGCTACATCAAAAGGGATGATCATCTGTGCTACATGCAAGACACATAAAGGGAGTTTAGGCAATCATGCCAATTAGACATGTTCATATACTCGGTGCATCAATACCTTCCATCTTTCACATCTTCAGTCCAACTGTATGCAAAGTTAGGCCTAACTAAAACATGCTCATTTCAATTGGCCTGAGTTCACCTAACTGTGCAGGCATATTTGGGGGGGGGGGTATAGCATCAACATTAACATATGTAGAAGAAAAAATGAAGAAGTACTTACTAGCCACGTCCAATCTGGCATGGCATGTTGCCACTCCTGCCTCGTTGACAGCAGATACTGTGTACCAACCAGCATCTTTCTTATTTACATTGTGGATCAGCAAGCAAACCTTCCCAGAGGTATCATGAAACATACTAGGAAAAGAGAAAAATGACAAAAAAATTGACGATTACAGTCCCCTCTCCTACCTTAAGACTAATATATTTCACGAAAATCATTCTTGTTAAGCATTGCCAGGTATTTCTAAGACACAGACCTATATTCAACTGCATATATAAATTTGCTGATATTTATGTTTTGCCTTTCTTCCATCATAGAAGTCAAAGCAGCATGAATGTGTTTTCCAAGTGGTCATCCACCCAGATCCTGGGCAAGCCTACTTAGCTTCAGACCATACCCAGGGGGCGCTATAGATACTGTCTAGCAGTGCCCTTGAGTATCAGGCCATGTAAGCAAGTCCTCATCTTGCAGATCCCCTCCCACTTTTCAGGTCTAAGAGTTTCTAATATTTTGCAAATTCCCATTATGCAGTCACTTTGAAGGGCCCCTTCACATTCAACATCTAGTCCACATCTAGCTCAACATTGCAAAAATGCTCTCCTACCCTGCAGACTATAATACAGTCTTCTGAACAACACTTTTTTTTGTAGAAGAGTGATGAAGCTGAAAATCACAGCAATTCCCTTTTTCCCAATGCTTGGAGCCAAAAACACCACATATCAGTTTATAAACCATTAAACTAGACCCACCAACAGTATTTGATTCAACTTGACTCCTGAACAGTTGAGAGGCCCATCATGATACAGATACCCACCTGATTCTGTCTGTATTGAATTGTACCATTTCATTATTTCTCTTCCAGTATATTTGTGGTGGGGGGATAGCAGACACTTGGCATTCAAGTCTGGCCGAATCCCCCTCATAAACTCTTGTGCTTTGAGGTTTAAAGATGAATGTTGGGGCTTTCCGATGTTCTCGAGCTAGATAGAAGTTTGGATTAAAAAAAAAAAAAGACAAAAGATGACATCTTACATGACAGACTAAAAGTGAAGGCAAATAAAAACAAAACCATTTTTAACATCCCAAATGTATTTATAATCCAGCATATTTCAATCTATCAGGTCCTTCATCTGGTCATTTCAAAAATATAGAAGCTAACAGAAAAGTAGAAAGTAAGTGGATACAACAGAATTAAGGACTTAGGAGTCTGCATTTTGAAATCTCTTGCTGAAGGACTTGACATTTAATATTTTTTAAATTTAGGATATTCAACAGTTTCTTCTACCCCTTTGCTTCCAGCTTTCCCTCCTCAATTGCTTGGGGTTTCCCTCTTTTACTGCAAATGAAAGATATATCCTGGACAGTGCAATCTTTGACACACATGCTTGCATCAGTGGTTCCATTCTGAACTCACTTCATATCCAGAAGCCCTGCTTATGAACCTAGTCTTCCTATTTATTTCAGTATCGATGGCTGTGCATCCATGCCGGCTATACACTTCATTTGGTGTTGTACCCAAAAGAGTAGGAGCAGAAGAACAGCTCTCAAACTCATATATTGAGGCTAAGTAGTGGCTTCCCACTTTCAGTGGAATTAGAAACCCCATCACTGTAGATAACATTTAGAAATTAAATTTTTAGAAAGTCATGCACACAAGGTATGACTTTATGTCGCAATAATTTAAAATTCTGAAAATTTCTTTAGATACAGCCCTTATCAAAGAGCACATAAAGAAAGGATATTCGTAACAGAATGCACCAGCTGAAGTAAAGAAACAAAAAATTGTTTCCAAATAGACAAAGCTCTCTCATACCAATGACATCTAGCTTTACTGTAAAGGAAGCTTCTCCAGCACGGTTGAAAGCCACACACTCCCATGTTCCAGCATCATAGACCCTGACGACTTCAAAAATGAATGAGTGGAAGCCTTTTTCAGATACAATCATTTTATGGAAGTCATCTGGGTGAACTAATCTTCCGTTTAGGTACCATGCCACATCTGGAGTTGGGAGGCCGCTGACCTACAAGGGGAAAGACAACAGATACCAAGGGGGTAGTGTCAGATAAAGGTATTGTGGTACTACAATTCATGCCAAACGGCAAGTCTGCATGGGAACATCAATGTGTGTTCATTTGATACTCTATATATGCAGAATCACTGCACACATTGTGACTGACTTGTGTAGTACGTGTTATTCTGGGTTGCAGTTTTGTAACATACCTTGGTTGTCAAACGCCCTAGAAATTGGACGTTTCGGCTCCCGAACGCCACAAACCCAGAAGTGATTGTTCCGGTTTGCAAACGTTCTTTTGGAACCTGAACGTCCGATGGGGCTTCTGCAGCTTCTGATCGGTTGCAGGAGCTTCCTGCAGCCAATCAGAAGCCGCAATTTGGTTTTCAAACGTTTTGGAAGTTGAACGGACTTCCGGAAGGGATTCCGTTTTACTTCCAAGGTACGACTGTAAAGCAGAAACAGAGCTACGTTCATACCACATGGTCTACAAGAGTCTAGTATTGTCATATATAAATGTCATAGTTTAACAAAATAACACAAACAAGACGAGGAGTGATTTCTATTCACAAAATGGGTCTGTGCTATAAAAATACATACAACACATAGTGGTCTGACATTGGCTGTGTGAAAGAAATTGTATGACACAAAACTAGGTCACAAGGGATAACTGGGGCAATGCTCAGTGGCCTGCAAAACTTCAGACTTTTCTGCCCATTATCAGATTTTGTCAACATGCAAGCACAAAAAAGGCAGTGTAGGGGGGAGGTCACAAGAACACTAGCAAAATTGTGCCTAGACTCTCATTTCTGTGAAGATTACCAGGCACAGCACAAACCAAACTACAGTATGCACTCGGTTTGCAGAAAATACACTGCTCCACATTTTTGCAGTGTTAATATGTTTCTTTAAAAATGCCTTGCCTTGTGGCAGTGGCTGACCAGGCAGCCCAGGAAGGTTTCCAATCATACCCTAAATTCCTCTTACTGGAATTTCATAATTGACTTTCAGAATATGTTAGCAGAAGATACAGTGGTGGCCGGCGACTTAGATGGCTACAGAGAGATTTGATGAATTCATGGAGGATGTAGGTTTAATCCTGTTTCCATGATCAGAGGCAATATACCTCCAAAGCTTCAGAGGTTTGGGTAAAACAAAAAGAGAAGGATACTACCTATGTGCCCCACTTGTGAGCTTCTAAGAACCATGGGACTGACCAGAGCTGGAAACAGAGCACTGAACAAAATGGACCATGGTCTGGTCCAACAAGGCAATTCTTAAATCCAGTGCTTTTTTTCCTTCTAAAAAATCGTTTAGGAGTACTCTTATTTTGACTCAAGAAAATCACTATTTTATAGTTCAAATTGGGAAAAATAAATACAGTAAATGGACAAAAGTACAAAGATTCACAAAATGTTTAGGGGTATGTGTACCCCTGCGTCCCCCCAGAAAAAAAGAACTGCTTAAATCTATTAGGAGGGACAGCTGTGTTGAAAGTGGCTTGAAATCATACATTACCTTGAAATCAATCCTGCAAAATCTTCCTTCTTCAACTGTTATGTCTTCAGGCACTTGTACAAAACGTGGTTGAAAAAATTTCTCCTGGATTGACCCTTGCTCATTCCTCTCCCCTCTTGAAGATGGCCTGCTCCTAAAAGGGCACATCAACAAGGCAATAAAGTATTCCTATAATAATCTTTCTCCCCCTACACACCCACAATAAGTATGTGCTAATAGTTCCATTACACGATAGCCTGGTGATGATAGTTTCCAAGGAGGCAAAATTGTATTTCTAGTTTTGCAGTTTCATTATGGCAATAAACTATCTAGGACTGTTGAAGAGAATAACTCATGCATATTTCATAGGATGACTCCCATCTTTGGCCTCATGGTATTTAATGTGGTATCTTGTGCCTTACACTGTTTCCCCTTAAAGGAAGACTGAACTACATTGTTTATAATACATGTTTTCCCGAACTTAGAATCAATCATATGCGCTGAAGTGTATGATTTAAAAACTCTGTCCCCATTGGGCATTCAACTTCATATGATTATGAGCAGGCTTCCCACTTCAGACCTTCCACATGTGGCAAGCAGCTGGACCAGATGATGTGGATGCCTGACTTGCTTTCATACCTTTAAGGGACTCCAAACGACTCTCTTGCCCAAGGCTCTCAAACCATGGGAAAGGTAGCCAATGTGGTGCTCTTCAGATGTTTCTCAACTACAGCTCCCATCATCCCTTTTTATTGGCCATGCTAGCTGGGTCTGATGGGAGCTGTAGTCCAAGAACATCCAAAGGGCACTATGCTGGCTACTCTTGCTCTAGGGCCACTATCGGTAACAGTTCACACAACCAGTGTATGCAGTTTGGATCAGATCTCATGTCATTAGCATACACCTTGCAGGTTAATGTGCACATAATATGTACCTTGCTTGTGCTGAAGGAACGTGCAGTCGTGTGCTTTCCAAGTTCTGCTGCTGCAAAAATCAAAAGAGGTAATGATCACTGTTTTAATCATGAACACGTATGATGGACTCTCAACTGAACATCCTACAGCTTAAATTTTTCTGGAGAAACTTTCTAATGCAGACTATAAAAGAAATTGATCTCCTAAAATCATCATAATCAGCAGTCACAAATGTGAGCCAGAGTCATGCGCAAGAGGAATGACACAATTCTTTCCATTGGTCCAAACTATTTTGGCAAACATGTCACCTTTGTTGTGGGGTGGGGGGGCTATTATCCCACTGGAGTATCTGAAATGAGAGCTAGGGACACAGTGTCCTTCAGCTGACTAGGAATAGAAGTCAAGTATTGGCAAGAGCACACTGTTGTGCACACTCATAAAAGGGTACCAATGGCAATCAGCACATCTTAAGCTGGAAAATATTTTCCCTGTTAGGTCACAGCGCTAGAACCAAATCACACAGGCTTTATGAGAGCAACTGGGATTTTATTTTATTTTTCCCTCACTAACACAACTCATCTTAGCATTTTAAAGAACAGATGTAATTGAATTCAATACAAGGTATAATTCAGGCACAGTGGTATTCCTGCCATTTTAGCAATGAGGACAGTTAATTATAGGAAGTGCAGCACTAACAGTTCTACGTATTTGTATATCCATCACAGTACGATATTAACACTGTGTCAAGTTCTTCACATCTGATAGTTGCATTTTAGAACACTGGTTTAGCAGTCAAGAGAACCTTTACACCAGAGTAAGCTCATGAACTATTTAACATGGGTATTTTTATTTTGCTACACCAATGAGCTATCGGCTAGCATTTTCAGAAGATATCTGACAATATTTTACATAGTGAAGAAATAGGACTTCTAGCTATTTCAAACTGATGTTTATAAAATGGTCCCTTTCACTTTAAACTCTCTTGTGCATGGGAGAGTCAAAAGCTCACAGGCAGGTTAAAAGTACAAGGGGATGTTTTGCTCAGAGAATTTTGTACAGTGGGATACTGTAGGTTAAAGGTTCCCCTAGCAACCTAGAAATTAAAGAAGAAATAGACACTTAACTAAAACTCTCCTCCTTGTGTTGAAAAGTTTTTCTTTGAGATATCTTTTATATAAGTTATGTTCAAAATAGGGTACCTGTTATAAACGTAATGACTTGGCATTGCAAATTTGTCCAGTGTTAAGAGACTTTATAGAAGTTTTTGAGAGATATAAGGATTTTCAAACAATTATAACTGAGGTTCAATAACACTATGACTAGTGTGGTGGTAACAGAGACTCTCCTACAGCCTTTCAGCACCATTAAACTCCAAGAAGGGAAATCAGTCAGAAAGTTGAGAAGACAGAGAGATAAAAACTTGAAGAGTTGAACAGCTGCAAGGAGATAGAAGAGGGCTGAAAACACTTTTAAGGGAGTTGGAATAATGAAAAGTGTTAGGGAGCAGGTGGATACTGCAGCAGAAAGGAGTGGAAGAAAAAATCAAAAAGTGATCTTGAAGTGGAAATTGGAGATGCAAATTGATAAGTATTGTCTTGGTAAGGAAAACATCTAGTATAGTGCATTTCCTGGCTCAATTGTTCCATTGAAAAAGGGAAGAATCTGCACTTAGGATGCTCAGTGATACAGTGCAGCCCATTCTGCTCTCCATCATCCTTCTGCATGCTGTGTTCTGCATCACTCTACAACTTCCTTGGCTCTGTGTGCTCTCTTCCCATCAGTCCACTACTTCCTGTGTCCTGTCGGCTACGGAACGCCACTGTGGCCACATCTGAGCAGCAATACACTATGAGCATCTGCCACAGTGAACTGGATCATAATTCTGCTGTACTATTACATACAGCAACATGTGGGATTTATTTTATAATTATGTTTGAGTCACAAGAATTTGGTGTGGGAGAGAAATCACCTCATGGTGAAAGACAAGAGGTCTGACAGCTTTGTTGGATCACTATCCGGTGCAAATTCTAGAAGCAAGGTAGATGTGCTAGCCATTATACAACTCAACTATATGTGTCAGCTGAAGTAATCATCTCATGGTGCGGGTCATGACAGCATGGGAACCCGCAGATGGCTACAAGTACTCCTCCTTTCCTACATTTAACCTGTATATGTCTTTATTATTATGAATATGCATTTATTATGCATATTGCAGTGACCCATGATGGGCCATTTGTGAAGTGGTCTTATCCTAATAATAATAATAATAATAATAATAATTTTTTATTTATACCCCGCCCTCCCCAGCCAAGGCCGGGCTCAGAGCGGCTTACAAGCAATAATAAAAACAAGATGAATGATTACAACTTAAAAACAAAAATAAAATACAACATTAAAATAATGGAACATTAAAATATTAAAATGTAGCCTCATTGCAGGAGGAGAAGGAAAAGAAAAAAGAAAGAGAGGGAGGGAGGGAGGGAATCAAATTGGCTCCAAGCCAAAGGCCAGGCGGAACAACTCTGTCTTACAGGCCCTGTAAGACTATGTTACCATGGTAACATGGGAAACTATGGAGGGAGGACACAAGTGTTACTTAATCCATGTCTTGTCTTGGGCAACGTAATGTATCTATATTCCTCATATGAAGAATCCTATTATCCATCCCTTGACTGTTGTTCAGAAAAAAATTCTCCTAGGTCATATGGATGACAGGAGGAACAAATATGACTATTATTGGTTATGATACCAACCCCCAGTCCTATTTTATTTTTGCAAATCCCAATTTATGTTCTGGACTGTGAACAATTTTTTAAAAAAAACCTTACTTGTGCATCCTGTACATTTTCTTCACTCTGTGGTTCAAACACAGATGCAGCATTTTCTGGTCCAAGTAACCTGCGAGCCATTCTCTCCTCGTAGCTTAAACGCTAAACACAGAGCAAAAGAAAAGGTTAGTTAGAAAAGGCTGTTTAATGCTGTTTGAACTTCTAATTCCTATTCAGCATAACAGAGCTAACTACATTAAGAGATAACTACAAGACAAGCCCATGAACTCCTTAAAATATTCCAATACTTGATTTACTCAGGGGATCTCTTTACTGCAATCAGGAGAACCAAGGAAGGGACACATTAACAAGAATAAAACTAGCTCTGGATTCCATTCCACATGCATGTCTCTCAGGGCTTGGGTCAGGGGAGGACTTATTACAAAACAGGTATGTGGGTGGCACTGTGGTCTAAACTGCTGAGCCTCTTGGGCTTGCTGATTGGAAGGTCGGCAGTTCAAATCCCTGCAATGGGGTGAGCTCCCATTGCTCTGCCCCAGCTCCTGCCAACCTAGCAGTTTGAAAGCACACTAGTGCAAGTAGATAAATAGGTACAGCTGCAGTGGAAAGGTAAACGGCATTTCTGTGCACTCCGGCTTCCATCACGGTGTCCCGTTGCGCCGGAAGCAGTTTAGTCATGCTGGCCACATGACCTGGAAAGCTATCTAGGGACAAATGCCGGCTCCCTCGGCCTGAAGCGAAATGAGTGCCGCACCCCAATCGACTCTGACTGGACTTTACCTTTATTACTAAACATACAGCTGATCAAGGCAGATATCCACACACACACAGCTTGAGAGTACTGTACTTGCAAATTACTAATGGTTGTTACACAATTCAAGCTACCTGATGAATGAATAAACTATAAAATACTTGATCTGGAAAGTTAAATAGAAGCTTTAAATCATTTGAGATAGATTCAGCCTGGGCCAATACATAAAGCAAGAGCAATAATAAGCTAGTGTACTACAAGTGTTCTGTGCAAGCTCAATGGGTGCGAAGGTTCAGATCTCAAATCTATTGCCTTTTGGGACAAGATGCACGAAGTGCAACACCACTTCTTTTAAATAGGTGTAAGCAGGGTAAAACCAAGGGGTTACTGTGGCAAGTAACAGCCTTGTGTGGAGTTCCTTCTCCTCCTCTTTCAATGTCTAATTCAATGTACCCAGTGTCAATCCAGTTCAATCATAATGTGCTTGCTACCTTCACCTTCTCCTAGATGACTGCTATGGAAAAACATATATTAATGACATATACAGGGTAAGCTGATGTTGACATCAGGGGAAAACTCAACACAGAAGTGACATTTTCAGCGGGACCCTTGTAGTTAATTGTCTGACATACTCTGATGGTTGAGATCCTGGTGGTTGAACTAATCCTTCACACATCCTTGCCATAGGATTTTAGCTTTGACTTTGATCAGGTTATGGCATCAAGTGTAAATTACAGGATTACATCCATGAATGGCACTTGATCAGAAATTAAGCACTGTTGACTCAAGGGCCAATTTATCTCCAAGAAGCCACTCTGTTGCCAGAGCTCAATAGCTCTGGAGGACAGCACTTCAGTGAAATCATTCCCAATTCTGAAATGATTGCCTTTAGTATTAAAAGTACTCCTAAATTAATCTAGAGAATGTCTTTCTCAATTGACACAGTCTGAATAGCAGTTTCAACATACATTACAGGTGTTATAGGTGTCACATAATATCGATTCTGCATTTGTAAGAAATCAATCTTTTAGTGTGGCATCACCTACACTTGGAACTCCCTGCCTTCTCCATCAGGCAGGCGTCTTCAACATGCTCTTTTAGAACTTGCTAAAATCATATTTATTAGACAAGCCTCCCCAGACGTGTAGTATACTGATGTGTGTTGTAATCCGTTTTTAGTTTATTGCTGATTTTTTTAAAAAAATGTTTTTAATATATAAAATTCATGAAATAAATAAATATCTGATCACACATCAAATAAGTTTTAGAGACGGGCTATAGCTAATTAAATTGGTTTAAGGCAGTGGAGACAACATGGTGCCCTCATGTTTTAGTAAAACATGAGCCATACTGGCTTGGACTGATAGGAGTTAAGAGAGAGGGCCCCACATTGGCTATGCCTGGCTTAAGATGCACAGACTGCATGGTAACTAAGCTCAGAGCCATCCAGCTCAGGCACTTAACTTGCAAGTTCCCCTCTGTCAGATAATATACATCTCTTACTTGGTTCCCGTTATGGAGAAGGCTGTCTTTACATCGTAGTTTCCTTTCCAAGTCTTGAATGAGGGCGTCTTTCGTTCCTTGTATCTCTCTGTCAGATGTCTTCTGCACTGGTTTGGTGCTGCTGGTTTGCTTCTTGTACATAGGCTTCGAATAACTGCTAATTTAAGGGGAAAGGTGAAATTGGTAGCTATTTAGAGCTGGATACAAGACATACTACTGAAGGCAGCTCCATTAGAAGTTTGTGTTGCTACTCAGTTGTTGTGCCAGAAGACAACACCAACACCATATGTAGACACACTGGTAGCCATAGTCACATGTTACTCATGCACAGGATATTACTCCAACTACTTTCAAGTGGGGCTGTGCTTTTAGCCACACTTCTGATGTGGTGTCTCCTTCCTCAAACAACCACGTACTGCTCATGGTTGTCTGAGGTGAAAGTCAAACACACATGTTCCTGCACACGTGTAGCAGGTATGCGTGATCCAAACAAGTGGCACTTGAGACCCAGTTCTAAAGCAATCACAGTAACATGCTACATGAAAGTAAGATGTGAATAAGGCTTATGCAGTTTAATGTGTGGCAATGGCACCTGCCACATATTTGACCCCATATTATAATTAATGTTTGGAAGAAGGCACAAGCTATTGGTCCGCCCCTTATTTTCTGGGCATCCTCAGTACATATACTGAATGTTGCCTCAATAGGTACATACACTGAGTACACAGTGGTACCTCGGGTTACAAATGCTTCAAGTTACAAACGCTTCGGGTTATGAACTCCACTAACCCGGAAGTAGTACCTCGGCTTAAGAACTTTGCCCCAGGATGAGAACGGAAATCGTGCACCGGCAGCGCAGCAGCAGGAAGCCCCATTAGCTAAAGTGGTGCTTCAGGTTAAGAACAGTTTCAGGTTAAGAACGGACCTCCAGAACAAATTAAGTTCATAACCCGAGATACCACTGTACTGCCAGTAGCTTACTTGTGTCATTTCATTTTCTGCAATCTAGGACTACTTTTTATAGAAAAGAGAGCTAAGTCATGTGCCAACAAGACATCCGGTATGGCCAAAATTGAACTTTTGATTTATTTTAAAGACTGAGACACAAGGAATCTGTCTCTGAACAGATAATTGCAAGAGTATCTTTTTATTTTATGAAGGAAGACTCCGGATTAGCTCTCAATTAATCTGCGAGCCCTGAATTTTTTGGCATTTTTAGTTCAGATCTTCTTGGCAATTCACTCCTAATAATTTCACAGCAGGATTCACCAACACAAGGAATCCTGATTCTGCTACCGTATTTTTCGCACCATAGGACGCACTTTTTCCCTCCTAAAAAGCAAGGGAAAATGTGTGTGCGTCCTATGGAGCGAATGCAGGCTTTCGCTGAAGCCTGGAAAGTGAGAGGGGTGGGTGCGCACCGACCCCTCTCGCTCTCCAGGCTTCAGGAAGCTATCCGCTAGCTGTGGGAGACCCAGCTCTCCCACGGCTAGCGGAGCGCTGCATTAATCCCGAAGCTTGGGGCGTGCGGAGCTCAGCGCGCCCCAAGCTTCTGGGTGCCGGCAAGGTCTCCGCTAGCCGTCTAGACCTTGCCGGCACCCAGAAGCTTGGGGCGCGCTGAGCTCCGCAGCCCCAAGCTTCGGGATTAGCGCTCCGCTAGCTGTGTCTAGGCTGCGGATAGCAGCCTGCTTCCCGGAGCGTCGGGCGCCCTGAAAGCAGAGCGCCCAGCGCTTTGGGAACACATCCGCAGCCTAGGCAACCCTGCGGGAGATCCCGCAGGGATGTCTAGGCTGCGGATAGCAGCCTGCTTCCCGGAGCGTCGGGCGCCCTGAAAGCAGAGCGCCCGGCGCTTCGGGAACTCATCCGCAGCCTAGGCAACCCTGCGGGAGGTCCCGCAGGGATGTCTAGGCTGCGGATAGCAGCCTGCTTCCCGGAGCGTCGGGCGCCCTGAAAGCAGAGCGCCCAGCGCTTTGGGAACACATCCGCAGCCTAGGCAACCCTGCGGGAGATCCCGCAGGGATGTCTAGGCTGCGGATAGCAGCCTGCTTCCCGGAGCGTCGGGCGCCCTGAAAGCAGAGCGCCCGGCGCTTCGGGAACTCATCCGCAGCCTAGGCAACCCTGCGGGAGATCCCGCAGGGATGTCTAGGCTGCGGATAGCAGCCTGCTTCCCGGAGCGTCGGGCGCCCTGAAAGCAGAGCGCCCGGCGCTTCGGGAACACATCCGCAGCCTAGGCAACCCTGCGGGAGGGCCCGCAGGGATGTCTAGGCTGCGGATAGCAGCCTGCTTCCCGGAGCGTCGGGCGCCCTGAAAGCAGAGCGCCCGGCGCTTCGGGAACACATCCGCAGGGTGGGGAGCCCTGCAGGAGTTCCCTGCAAGGCTCCCCAAGCTGCGGATAGCAGCCTGCCGCCCGGCGGGCGGGGCGCCCTGAATCAGAGCGCCCCTCGCGCCGGGCAGACATCCGCAGCTTGGGGAGCCCTGCAGGAGTTCCCCGCAAGGCTCTCCAAGCTGCGGATAGCAGCCTGCCGCCCGGCGGGTGGGGCGCCCTGAATCAGAGCGCCCCTCGCGCCGGGCAGACATCCGCAGGGTGGGGAGCCCTGCAGGAGTTCCCTGCAAGGCTCCCCAACCTGCGGATAGCAGCCTGCCGCCCGGCGGGTGGGGCGCCCTGAATCAGAGCGCCCCTCGCGCCGGGCAGACATCCGCAGGGTGGGGAGCCCTGCAGGAGTTCCCTGCAAGGCTCCCCAAGCTGCGGATAGCAGCCTGCCGCCCGGCGGGTGGGGCGCCCTGAATCAGAGCGCCCCTCGCGCCGGGCAGACATCCGCAGGGTGGGGAGCCCTGCAGGAGTTCCCTGCAAGGCTCCCCAACCTGCGGATAGCAGCCTGCCGCCCGGCGGGTGGGGCGCCCTGAATCAGAGCGCCCCTCGCGCCGGGCAGACATCCGCAGGGTGGGGAGCCCTGCAGGAGTTCCCTGCAAGGCTCCCCAAGCTGCGGATAGCAGCCTGCCGCCCGGCGGGTGGGGCGCCCTGAATCAGAGCGCCCCTCGCGCCGGGCAGACATCCGCAGGGTGGGGAGCCCTGCAGGAGTTCCCTGCAAGGCTCCCCAACCTGCGGATAGCAGCCTGCCGCCCGGCGGGTGGGGCGTCCTGAAGCAGAGCGCCCCTCGCGCCAGGCAGACATCAGCCAGCCCCACAAGCTCGGGGGACAGCAGGGAGGCGCAGCGCCACTATCCCGCTGTTCCTCGACCTGGTTCGGTTTCCCTGACCTGCTTTTGGGGGGGGAAATAAAGGGAAATTTTTTTTCCTTTATTTCCCCCCAAAAAAACTAGGTGCGCCCTATGGTCCGGTGCGTCCAATCGTGCGAAAAATACGGTATATTTGCATGCTACTTCTCCAAACAGTCCACCACTGGGTCTTCTGTCTGTTGTCTCACATTCAACTCCTGTACACATTTACTTGCAATTCCATCATACTGATTGCAATAGAACTTGATTCCAGGTATGCATACTTAGGGTTGCAGTCCTAGTCTTGGAGGATTATCCACCTCTGAGAACTTAAATAATGGCAAAATGTTTAGCAATTTTACAATGAAAAGCATTAAAGGAATGCAAAGTATTTTATACGTATCATGTATTATGCTGGCTAATGCAGGAATGTGTAACCCTTACAAATTCTTGCCTTTGTAGCACCTGCATTTCAGCCCTATTATGATTAGGAAACACTCCTGCCATTGGCGCTCCTTTGTGCCCTTCAGATATTATGCAGAATATAAATGCCACAGCTTTTCACAGCACAGCAAGAAAGGGTTGTTTGGAGAGACAAGGAAGGTGGAACATTGCGTTCTGTCTGGGCACTACCAAGAGTTGTCCTTTATTCTGGGAACAAAACACTTATCCTAATTGGTATGAAGCTCGTTTTTCAAGAAAGCTGACTGTCAATAAAACATTTCAAAGAATTTAAGAGTAGCAGGGGGAGAGTTTTCATTCTTCAATTTCCCACAATATATTTTCTCCGTTATATATTTGTCTGCCCTAAATAAACATTATCAAAACCATAATATACTGGAGAGCAGCAGGAGATATTTCCACTGAGGGATAGATTGTACCCAGGAAATAATTCCACTTGTTTCGTGTAATTTGCTTGTCTTGATAATTCCTACTCTACAAGGAATTATCACTAGGGCTGAAATCCAAGACATCCTCAGTGGGGAGTAAAAAAAGGTAAAGGTAAAGGATCCCGACAGTTAAGTCCAGTCGTGAACTACTCTGGGGTTGCAGCGCTCATCTCACTTTACTGGCCGAGGGAGCCGGCGTACAGCTTCCGGGTCATGTGGCCAGCATGACTAAGCTGCTTCTGGTGAAACCAAAACACAGTGAAAGACTAACTTTGGTTATGATTTAACAGTACAGTCCTAAGTATGTTTTACCCAGAAGTAACTCTTGAGTTGAACTGGACTTGGGTCTGTTTAGGATTGTAGCAAATTTGCTTGGTGGGGGTTGCCCTACTAAAGTCAATCAACACATAAATCAGTCAAGCAGTCCCCCCACCTATTTTCACAAAAAGACAGAGCCACAATTCATGTTTAAAACCTGGAAAAATGTAAGGGATACGTATCTGGCTTAAGATAATTTATCCTGTCTTTAAAAAGGATCTCTTAACAGACATGGCTTTTGTCATACGCCAACCAGGAGGCCAGGGTGGGGAGACCGAGGTGAAGAGCACAGATATAATCATGCATTTGGGGCCTGGTTTAAGTATCCAACTAAAAAACAGAATGGGACATTCTGCAACTGCTTTTATTTTTCAACCATGTTCTGCCTTCTCTTATGCTAAGCTTTGGGAAGTCTCATGTCTCATACCTCCCATCCCTTGGCATTTAGAAAAGCAAAAGCAGACTTTGCAAAATGAAGGGCACTTCTCAAGGTTGCCATTCCTGGTTTCCCCGCCTGTCTCCAGAGTCAACACTTGAAACTGAGTACAGCACATGGGAGCACAGGATGAAACAGGCCAAGGGTTTTCAAGAGCCATACATACACATACTTCAAAGGGAAAGAACATACTTACTTTGACTCCACTGAGGAAGGACCTTGGCTATTATAATCAAAGTGGGAGGGCAACACGGAGCAAAGGAATGCCGCAGGGGACTGGTTATGCATGGATGAAATCCTCTGCCCAGATGAGGAGCTAGCAGGAGACTGTGCAGATGCAGGTGTTACGGGAAATGAAGCACTATATGAAGGTGAGGAGAGTGAGATTGGCGAGCTCAGCGATGAAGAGGAAGAAAACTTCTTCTCATTAGGATTACAAGGCTGGATTAGAATGGAAGACTGTTTGGTTTGCCTGCTTGGAAGCGTAGTAGAGGTTTCTGGTCCTGGAGGCTGTGGTTTCCCTTGATATGTATTTTGAGACTGGATAAAATGTTTTGGACGCTCATAGTTAAACATGCTTGGTTGATACATAGAGGACACGGATGGGAGGTTACTGACACTCATGGGGAAGATTTCACAATTGTCCTGTGTTTTAGAAGGTGAAAAAAGGGCTTTGGGTTGGTGGCTGGAAAGAATAAGCTGATAAATTTTGTGGCCTTTCTCGGCTAGGTTCCTGGGTGGAACAGAATCCCTGCCTCAGCAGAGTGTGGCTGTCTTGATGATGGCAATTCCTTTAGGAAAACAATACAAATAAAAAATAAATGGCATGCCACAACGACTAGCAAAAGGTCATGTAGACTTATCAGAGTGGAAGGTTTCAATGGTTGCCCAACCCTGACAAAACATAACGTCTTGTACCTAAAGTATCCTGGAGGTATACCTGTCTAACCTCTTTTCCCCCTGCTAATTCTTTATTAAAAGTTTTCCACTTTACATGCTTTTGAAAGTTCAGCTCTCCAAAATACAATAGTGAATACACTTGCTTTAGTATACAGTATTACTACATATTAATTTATATGTTGATTACAAACATCCTAAAACCTCTCACCCCCTGAAATCAATGGAACTCAATGAGTTACTTTTGTTGGATTACCCCTATAGCTACCACTAAAAGATACTAGCCCATTAAATAAATGATCACAGTGCTCAGCATACAATGTAGCGGTCAACTACTGGAGACCCCAAAAACAAAGCAAAACTTTGGTTCCATAAATGACCTATAATTATAGAACGTTAACATTAATTTTCCATGGAGGCTTCACAACTTGTGTGAAAGTAAAAGGTATGTACAATGAACAAGCACCAATCTTGTCTTCATTAAAAGGGATGCTTCTAGCTGCTGTGTGTCAGAAGAAAGCATAAGCAGATCAGAAAAAAATTAATTTTTTCAAAGCCGAGAACACTAAAAGTATATGAACTGCTCAATGCATCTCACATAAATTGACTTGAATTCTTTTTTAAAAAGTTACAGAATATACTAGTATATTAGGGTTAACAAAACATGGCTCCTCACTAACATACTGTTAGCCTTCTCAACAACCAATATTTCTTTATGCTGTAATTTTACAACTATGGATACAAGTTCTAACCAGAAAATGTTTGTTGATGTCCCACTGAAATTAATTGGGTGAGTGAGCTTGCCTTTTCTGGCTTGTGCTAAACCTACAGAAATTTATATACACAACTAAATAAATTTAGCCACCCACAGTGGCTGGGAAAACCCAGCTGGATGGGCAGGGTATAAATTATAAATTGTTGTTGTTGTTGTTATTAAAGCCAAGTAGTCATTCCAAGTAGTTCCTTGGAAGCTAGTGGGTCATCTGGGAAATTAAAAGTTTAGACCTCACTTTCAGATTTAGAGTCCAGTTTCATCAACAATTTAGAGAACTATCAAAATCAGTGAGCAGCAAATATGCATAAAGAACTTTAATTATGTAAGATTTATAGATTAGAATTACCTAATTAACCACAACTTTTTGCAACCCACAAAAGATAAACCTTATACAGGAGATTATGTTCACCCAATTCATTTTCTGTCCGAACTAGCAGTCATAGCCACCCTCAGGCACATGCTCATATGGATGTTACAAAAAGCAAGCATTTACAGATTTAGTTAGCAACAATTCCTATTAACGTGACTCTTCATATGCAAACTGTAAGCAATAGATAAAGAGGAAGTTTTATTTTAAAAAACTGAGCAAAAAATTCAGGAAATTGCTTATGGGGAATACTTAAATCAATACAACCAACAATTAATTTGTTACTGGGAAAATCCACCTGTACAGCAAACCCCATAGGTGCTTCCAGACAGGGATTTGTATTGAGTTGTTGGCAAATTTTTAGACAACTTAATTAGATATACAGTATAGATATATTTTAAACCCAGTCAGGGTAAATCCTGATGAGGTTGGGGGAAGAATACAGGCTGCCATTCTTATACCAACAATGTTGTGTGGAAACCGCAAAAAAGTGCATACATCAAGGGCACCCATCCCACAAGCACCTGTCTGCAAGCTCTCCAAATCTCATGCATGCCACTGTTTTTTTTAAAGTGAAAAGACCTCTAGTAGGAAGGTTGAATAGGAGTAGGGGGGAGAGCTACTTAACCCTTTCTCCATCAGCTATTTTTCCAAATCGAAAACTACCAGCACAGCAGCTGCTTCCCCCTGCAGAGTCCCAGATCAGCTGTTTTGCTATATATATTTGTGTGTGTGTAAATACAGTACATTGTCTTCCTTTCACAGGAGAACCTAAAGAAGGTTCCATGAGGTCATACATTCCCCAGTGAGATCAAATTATTAAGGGGAGGGGGGTGCGCTGTATAAAGCCTTTTCCTTTCGATATTTAAAAGAAGATGCAACCCTAAGTAAATAATTATGAAAAAGAAAGCAACAAGTCTCCTACTTCTTCCTCTTTGCACATTTCAGGAATGCAAGACAAAATCACCTTCAAGTCCGCATGGCGAAGAAGGCTGAACACTTTTAATACTACACCACCACCCTAAAACACCTACCCTTCCTCCCCACCCCTGCTATAAAGCTTGCAATGTGTCCCCCAGACCCCAAAACAAACCGAGGCGGTGAAATCCTAATATAATTGACTTTGCTATTCACACATACCCTACTGAGCACAAATACAAAACGTTCCCTTTCCAACTCATCTTAAAAAAGAAGGTCCCACTGCACCTCGCATCCGTTACTAACAGCGAGATCCTAAACGAGTTTTTACTCAAAACTCTCGCTGGGCTCTGTGGGTCTTAACTCTCTACAAGATGCACTTTTTGCAGCCTAACGCAATACTTGAATGCTAAGCACTCGGGAGCCTCTAAAGCGGCGCACTTACCGCTCCACAGGTTTAAAAGCAAGGCGGGAGGGAAGGAACAAAAGAGTCTTACCTGTTGTCAAAAGATGGTATCACCTGAGGTGTTTTTAACCAGTGCTGGTGGGGGAAGCCAGCCATTCACTAACACAGACTACAATCATAGTAGCTCTCTGCTTAGTATTAATAAGGCCAGTGACTTTTATCTGCTGCCAAATAATGACATCCGATGTGCCCGCTTGTCCACCTACCCAGTCTAAGGTGTCAGAATAAAAGTCCCCCGCACTATCACGGTCATCTTTCGTTAGGTAGGACACAGGCTGCCGAGCGATTCTGTTAGGCAAGCCGATATATCGTGCATATTTATTCTTGTAAACCCCAAGGGATTCAATCAGGCTTACTCCCGAGTAGGCGTGCAAAAGACCGCTTGCCACTTTAAAACCGTTGCACAAGTCTCTTGGTCGGGGGCGCCTGTCAGGGACGTAGCCAAGATTTATTGGGGGTGGGGAGGCCTTGCGTTTTTTGGGGGGGCAGAACCAAATTATCTGCGATGCAATTGGTCAGTTAGTTTAGTTAGTAATTTTTATTTATTTACTTGATGGGGGGCAGCTGTCCCCGTCCCCGCCCATGGCGCCTGCGCGGGCAACGATACTGGGAGGGGAGAAAGAAAAGCAAGGGAAAATGTCCTACTGGGAGCAAGCCTAACTTTTAACATGTCCGTGTATAGCACGTGGAGAATAAAATAAAGTAAGTTTGGTGAGAAAGGCTCCCTTAAAACAGAAAGAAAAAAGAACACATTTGCAAGAGAAGTGCTCCCAACTGCTAACACAACTTTCCATTCATCGATTGAGGCTGCAGTACCGGCCATCTCACTGAAGGCCCCCCCCCCATACCACCGGGAAAAAGACGCCCACCGATCTTCACCGGGACTACAATTCAAAGCAAATTGCAGCTCACAGCCTACCGAGCCCGGAATAGCCTCGAACTAATCCCACCGCCCCAAGGGCATCCTCGGGAGCGTTACCATTCCTGCGCACCCGGATGCTCCGCGGTTGCCAACTGCGCCTAAATTTTGCACATGATCCTCTGGCTCCAACTTCAGCGGGCCTCTTCCAAGAGAACAGCGGTGCTGAACCGGGTGAACTTTCCGAACCAAAGCCCGGCTTTGGAGGAAAAGCTAAAATTATGATCTAACTGGGCATTTCGTTTGCAAAGCGGGTTGGCTCTGGCAGCTAAGAGAAGGGACGAGCTGCTAAGAGAGAGCTGCTCCACCTCTCTGCGCGAAGGTGAAGAAGTGAAGAGTTTAACGAGGTAGAATAAACTAGTGCGCTGGATTAGCCCTTCTCGCAAATTGAGCAGCCCCTTCGAAATAAAACACACCCCCATTCCAGCCGTCGAGGGGACTTTGATTCTGAAGCGGAGACAAGGGGAGATTGTGTCGCACCCGATCAGATTTCCAACCTAGCCCTGCTGGCGCTCCTTTTGTTCAAGCACCCCTCTGACCTTCCTCCCTGGCAGGGAGTCTCGGCAGACGGTTCCAACCGACGAGGTGTCTGGATGCTTAGCTTATGGTGGAGAGACGTGAAAGAAAGCCTCGCTTTCCCACCCAATTCACACAACCACCTTGTTTAGGCGCCGAAAAAACGAAAACGGCCAGAGGCTTGTGATTCCCCCCCCCCTTCTTCTCTGGGCATCTAGTCTCGGATTTCCTTCACAATACACAGGCGGCGATGCTTCTTCCCTTCCTCCTTGGAGAAGTAGCTTAAGATTTGCACGGAAATCTTGAACTCCTTTAACGGGCTTCGACTGCAGCATTATAATCCAGACTTACACAGAATGCCCCCGATTTGACATTTTCAGAATGCCCCTGTTAAAGGCCAACCTATTTTTTAGTGGCATGTGCACTGAGGTCTCCAGATATGGCTAAATATATAGAGAGAGCTCAGAAGTATTTTTCATAAACAGTGCTTAGAAGGCATTCCAAGTCTTGCATTGTTTATTAATTTAATAAAACGTTTATAGCCCACCTTTTGGGAGAGGGATGACCAAAGCAGCTTGCAAACAACTTGATTTAAAATCCATACAACTGGTAAAAACAAAATAAATGCCAGCAAAAAGCAGTAGAAGCCATTGTGATTGTTCAGCCTAGTTCAAATAACCCCAAAGGCTTTTCTGAATCATTAAGTTTGCTCATTGGCATTGAGGTGGGTGTGCAGACCTCTTTAGGAAGAGCATCCCACTAATATGATGCTGGAGTGACAAAAGTCCAGCTGTGCAACCACAAATCATAAGAAACAAAGCTTGTATGAAAACTGGCAGCCTTTACAATATACCGGTAGTGCCTGGCTTCTGAGAAACCCGTTGGGCCTCTAGTTGTCATTGGACTCCCCATCAGTACCATGCAGCATGGACAATGGTAAAGATTGGTGGGAGTTGGGAGTCCAATGCCATCAGAGGACCACAGGTTCCCCAGCCTTGTTTTAGGGTGCACTAAACTGGGTTTAGGCACATGGGTGGTGCTGTGGTCTAAACCACAGAGCCTAGGGCTTGCTAATCAGGAGGTCAGTGGTTTGAATCCCTGTGACGGGGGGGGGTGAGGTCCTGTTGCTCGGTCCTTGCTCCTGCCAACCTAGCAGTTTGAAAGCACGTCAAAGTGCAAGTAGATAAATAATAATAATAATAATAATTTATTTATTATTATTTATACCCCGCCCATCCGGCTGGGTTTCCCCAGCCACTCTGGGTGGCTTCCAACAAAACACTAAAATACAATAACCTGTTAAAAGCTTCCCTAAACAGGTACCTAAATAGGTACTGCTCCGTTGGGAAGGTAAACAGCGTTTCTGTGTGCTGCTCTCGTTCCCCAGAAGCGGCTTAGTCATACTGACCACATGACCCGGAAGCTGTACGCCAGCTCCTTCGGCCAGTAAAGCGAGATGAGCGCCACAACCCCAGAGTCGTCCACAACTGGACGTAACGGTCAGGGGTCGCTTTACCTTTAAACTAGGTCCAAATGCAACCTGGTCACAAATATCACTTTCCATGCATTATCCAATACGTTCTCCACTGTAGTAAAGCATGTTCACTTCCTGTCCAAAAGTTCTATCTTGGGCTGCATACCTAAGCATGCTTACATGAAAGTAAAGCCAACTGAAAATTGCTGGGCTTTGCTTCTGAATAAACATGTTAGGTTTAAGCCATTTAATCTGCAGTTTCACATTGCATGCTTTGAGCTGCTTGCTTTGAGCTACAGAAGAATAACAACTTCTGTGCTACAACTGAAGGAGGTGAGAAGTTCCATCCAGGAACAAACAGGAATGAGAAATTGTCTGTAACTGAGGTCAGCCAAAAAGCTAAGGTTTATTCCCCCAATTTCCACTACAAATAACAGTTCCAATGTTACACCCTAAATTCACTGAATTTGCAGTTCAAAAGAATATGTTAATGAAGTATTGCCTTGATCTATAATGGTAGCGAAGGAAAAAGTTTAAATGCGTAAACCAAAAGTACCTACTTCCTTTTTGGATTGTTTATCTTTTACAGAGAAAACTACCGTATTAAGGTTCTGATTAGAAATGTAAAATTAAGCTCACATACCAGTACTTTGGACACTCATTCTATCAAGCAAGCATTAATTGGGTACCGATTAGCATAAAATTCCACCTAAAGAAAATAGTGATTATGAAAAGGAAACTGGCTATTTAACTGAAACCAAGCCTTTTCAGTCAAAAGTCAGAATTAGCAGGCATAGAAGCAAACTGTAGTATAACCATCAGCTTCATAAAGCCTGTATGCTCTAATGTGTAAATAAAGATTAATACAGAAATACAAGACTCCAGTATCTACCTCTTCTAAAAACAACCCTGTAAAAAGTCATCCTGAACTTGCCATCACAATGTTGAAACTAGAAAATAAAGCCTGGCCCAAAACATCTTTATGCCAGAGACAGAAAACAACCACTACTACTATGATCATATGACGGCCACCTCATGAGAGATCTGGTTGTACTTTCAGGTGTCATAAGGAATTAGGACATTCTACAACTCTGGATTTCTGAAATTCTAAAGAGTCTCATAGTTCCTTAAAGGCTAATTACAACATTAGCTATGGCACACAATAAATCTGTTAAGGAGCCAGAAGACCCTACACATGTCTACTCAGAAGTCAGTCATATTAAGTTCAATGGGACTTTCTTCCAGGTAAGTATATAGGACTGGAGACTTACTCAGTTATTTCCCTTGTAATTTCCCTTATTCAATCATTTCCCTTGGAATTAGGCTTGTGAAGAATTCCAATAACATCCCATGTATGGATTAATGCATAATGTATTTTGCCAGTCCAAAGCACACAGATTTACAGGCTTAAATATTTCACAACGTTATACTAGACCTAGACGTACCTTCTTCTTTATGATCTGGACAATTTATTACTGGCTGCCTACCAACCTTACTTGTGAAACATGGACCACTTATAAACGCCATCTCCAACTCCTCGAAAGATTCCATCAACAGTGCCTCCAAAAAAAAAAATTACACATCACTTGGGAAGACAAACAAACTAATAACAGTGTACTGGAAGAAGCAAAGATCACCAGTGTTGAAGCAATGATTCTTCAACATCAGCTTCGTTGGACTGGTCATGTTGTGCGGATGCCTGATTACAGTCTTCCAAAGCAACTACTCTATTCCGAACTGAAAAAAGGAAAGCGTAATGCTGGTGGTCAACAAAAGAGGTTTAAAGACTCTCTCAAGCCAAATCTAAAAAAATGTAGTATAAACACCTACAATTGGGAAACAGTGGCCTGAGAGCACTCCAATTGGAGAACAGCCTTTACCAAAGGTGTCATGGGCTTTGAAGACACTCGAACTCAGGATGCAAGGGAGAAACGTGCTAAGAGGAAGGCATGCTTGGCAAATCCACACCATGATGAACTCCCGCCCGGAACCAATGTCCCCACTGTGGAAGGACGTGTGGATCCAGAATTGGCCTCCACAGTCACTTACGGACTCATTGTTAAAACCGTGTTTATGGAAGACAATCTTACTCAGCTGCTACGAGTGATCGCCAAAGAAGAGAAGAAGAAGGTGAAGGTGGAATTCAAGGAGATGGTGTATACCCACAAAGTTCTAAACATCTTAGGATCTAAACAACTGAGTAATGCCTCTCCCTGCATCAGCCTGCCCATTATTTTAGTTCTGGAGTGGAGGCCCTTCTCATTGTTCTACCAATCAGCTGAAGTGCATTATGTGGGGACATGGGATAGGGCATTATTTGTGGTGGCACCATAGCAAGAGAATATCCTCTTCCTAGAGTCATGACTGGCATTGGGATTTTGGTGTCAGGTGAAAACTCATGTTTGCCAGGGGGTTTGGGAGATTATCAGGAAATATGTTGTTATTGCAAATGAAGAGCATGAATTGTTGTTCTTTGGGCAAGTGAAGAGCCCAGGTTGTGGTTCCATATTTTATACTGCTTTTATAAGTTTCATTGAATTAAGTCTTATCATAGTGCTGTCTTCCTGTTTTATTATATTGTAAGCCACCCTGAGATGATACGATGTTAGATAGAAAAACCAAATTGGTTTTAAGAACCAAATCAAAATTTGGTGTCACCAAAATTAAAAGAAACAGTTTTTTTAAAAAAAATTCTAATTTATAGGTAGCCATGCTATTGAAATTAATTTTATAGAGGTGTAAATCATTCCACTGGGAACTCTTGACTCATTTGTAGTGGTGCATTCAGAACAGGTAATTGTTTTTAAAATGTTGATTACCAAATTTAAAGATAGGATATTCCACTCAACTGAACTACTCATTGCTTTTTATCACAGAAAACAGACATTCTTGAGGCAAATATATTATCTCAATGAAGTGTTAGTTCTCAAGTGAACTTGACATGGGTTCAGGTATTTATTTTAGTTTTATGCATAGACAATAATTTTCTATGGTTTTTCTTTTTCTTTCTTTCTTTTTGCTACAGTGCTGATCTTTTAACCTCAGAGAGCAAAAATTAGTTTTAATTTTAGTCATATTTTGGAAAATCTGTGGCCAGATGAAAATGTTTGCAGCTGTGCTTACCATTATTGTGCTGTACCCTACCACTGAATTAAAGGGTCTGTATTCAACAATGGGACGTGGGTGGCACTGTGGGTTAAACCACAGAGCCTAGGACTTGCCGATCAGGAGGTTGGCGGTTCGAATCCCCGCAACGGGGTGAGCTCCCGTTGCTCGGTCCCTGCTCCTGCCAACCTAGCAGTTCGAAAGCATGTCAAAGTGCAAGTAGATAAATAGTTACCGTTCCGGCAGGAAGGTAAATGGCGTTTCCGTGCACTGCTCTGGTTCGCCAGAAGCAGCTTAGGCATGTTGGCACATGACCCGGAAGCTGTATGCCGGCTCCCTCGGCCAATAAAGCGAGATGAGCGCCGCAACCCCAGAGTCAGCCATGACTGGATCTAATGGTCAGGGATCCCTTTACCCTTTACTTTATTCAACAACCTGCCTGACTTTTGTGGCTAACTCATCCAAATTAAAATGTCTATGAGCATATAAAGCTAGCTGCCTCTGCAATTGCATGGCTAGACTAGAAGGTCAATTTGTTTGCAGGCAAACCAGAAACTGCTTCCAAAATCCATTCATATCCTATAGATCTAGGGTAATTTTTTGGAGGGGGAGGGTATTGTTTTCAGTGATTTATAATGGAAGCAGTTCCTACAGTTGAGTAGAAGAGTTATTAGAATCTTTGCTTTGACTTACCTATGATATGAGTTATCTGAAGTTTCTTCATAAATGTCACTAAAATCCTTGCTCTCGTCACCATAGTTTCGCCACCAGGAACCTGCAGGTTCCTCTGGACTTGATGAGCCAGAAGACTTTTGTAGTGTAACACTGGAAGGTTTGTTGTCTACATCTCTTCCCATTCCTACACATTGGCTGTTTGGTGTAGAGAGGACGTTCATTGTGGCTGGTATAGCTGACAGTGAGGGAGCCACTTCAAATCCTTCAATCTCCTCTGTTCCTGAAAAGCACAATTTAGATATAAAACCAAAAGCACTGACTCACACCACTGTATTATTGTCTAGTTTGGGGTGGGAAAGCAATTTCTAAAGAGCCATATTGTAACTCTCTCTCTAATCTTTTTACTCATCAGGGAAATTCCACTGTATCTTCTTGATGAAAAGGATTTGCATATTTTGAGTGAAACTAAAACAACTAAAACTATTTATAAACTGACAGTTCTTATCTGAAAAGAGAGAAACTAAGGATGGGAATCCTTGTGGAATCCATTACAGAATCCAGAACCAATAATAAGAGCAGGCTTTTAAAGAAATAAAAAAAGAGAACGTTAGGGACTGTAAAGAAACACAAAAGAGTCTCATACTGTCTTTGAATTGCACCAAACAAATCTCCGTTGATATGCCTTGATTTAGATTTAGTTAATTAAAGCAAAGTATACATATTATTCTTTGGAAAACTCAGAACAACTTGCATGGAAGTCCAAGGCTATCAGCACTGAGCAATGCAAGGCTTGCTTAGCTTTTATGTTAACTGCTTAACACGCCCTCCGTTAATTCTCTAGGCCAGGGGTCAGCAAACTTTTTCAGCACGGGGCCAGTCTACTGTCCCTCAGACCTTGGGGGGGGGCAGACTATATTTTCAAGGGGGAAAAAATAACAAATTCCTATACCCCACATATAATCCAGTGATGCATTTTAAATAAAAGCACACATTTTACTCATGTAAAAACACGCTGAGTCCCAGACCGCCCGTGGGCCGGATTTAGAAGGCAATTGGGCTGGATCCGGCCCCCAGGCCTTAGTTTGCCTACCCATGCTCCAGGCACTCGGTTTTCACAAAGTGTTTTTAGACCAGGCAAGTTGTGTGTCTAAAGCTTCACTAGATATATTTAAAAACAATCATTTTTAGCTTTCAGGTTGTGTATATATAGTCTGATCATTTTGCTCTGCTGCACAGCTGGCAACAAGCTATTCCAGGCTTAAGTAACGCTGTTTTGCACGAGTGGGAAATAGAAGTCATCCTTCCAGAGAAGAAACAGCATCCTACCCTCCCACCAAAACTGAGAGGGAGAAGAATCTGCAATTACCTTGGGAAACAAAAAGGTGTGCACTGGAGGCTACTGCACCAAACTCATTTTCAGCAATGCATTTAAATATTCCAGAATCTTCAGGAAATGCTTCTGTAATCACTAAGGTGCAAACTTCCTCTGGAAGGAGGAAATAGCTGGATGAGACACTTAAAAATGAATTTTTAAACATAGCCATATTACCATTTCTCCCATACTACCAGTGGGAATTGACCTACGTAATTTTCCATAGAACTGAGATTTTATTGCTGGAAATAAAGCACTTCTTGGGTAAAAAGGCAGCACTATAGGAGTTCATGGTTTATTCTGGCAATTAAGGCATGGTTATTCTTATAAATTTGAAGCAGATTCTGTTGTCACTTTGTTCACTATATTCAGTAAGACTACCTTCCCAAGGCAGTTCACAAAAAACAATTCACAATTTTAAACAAATTCAGTTATGACAAAATAAAATGAATAGGCAAGGTCTAATCAAATAGCAACTGCAGAGCCTTTAAAACATCAAGAATACATGTGTTTAATCTAAATGTAAGCCTCTGCAAACGTTAACTCCATTCAAGCTTTGAGAACTGAACTCAGGAGGCCACTATACAAATGCAGACTGGTGAATGTAGAACATGGTTTGCCTTCATTAAAACAGCTGTGAAGGGATGACACAAATCGTTAGATTCTGTGTACAAATACCACTGCAATTCAAGGTATACTTACATGGGAGTAAACTAATTCAAGTAATTAAATTAAGTAATTAATTAATTTAATGTTAATGGGTAATTAAATGGGACTGACTTCAAAGCATTGAGCTAGACACCAACACACCTCTTTACTAGTACAGCTAGGGTACAGGCATATAAGAAATCGAGTATTATGTGAACTTTGTTGCTTGCTGTTGTGTCACTTTTACACAGAAGGCCGCAGAATTTCTTACTGATGATACAGCATACAGCTTGCTGAGCAATATCTCTCAGATGCAGCAAGAAATATCTGCACACCAAAGCAGATTCTGTGCATGTTGTAACTGATGCAGGGACACTTCTGTATTGCTGCGCTCAGCTAAGCCTCATTGTACTGACTGGATGCACATTCTCATCTGGGGTCACTAGTTGTTGGATGTGCCTGGTTTTCAGCAACTAGTTCCCGCCTAGGCCTTTAGAATTACTTACCAGGGGTCAGGGATGAACAAGCCTCTGAAACACACACAAAGAGAGACAGACAGAGAGAGCAAACATCAGTATGGACAATGGCTTAATTGTTATGCTCAGGACAAAGTTCCTAGCAGTAAGAGCTGTTCAACAAGCTGAATACACAGGTTTCTAATGACTCTAGTAAATACTGTTGCAAGATACATAACCTAATAAATATACTATACTGATAGTCCCACTGATGAAAAACACATCTGTCACTGGAGCCTCTTGAAGATGTATGTGGAATGTCATTTAATATGAGGGACATATGAGATGAGGCTTGATTCTGGTACTGATGCAGTTCGAAATGCCATGCAGGCTTAGCATTTCATAATAGCCTTCTTATCAGTTTATAATCTGTGCTACTTGTCATCCAATACAACCCATTTGTTCTCATTTTAATGACTGTCCCACTTCCTTTCCCCAGGGTTGCACAGTCCCACCTGTTTTTACCTCCAGCAGGTGGGCTGGAGGAGGGATGCATTGTTGGAAAAGAGCTGAAACAGAGAGAGCGTGCTTGAAGTCTGGGAAAAGCACAGAGTAGAGGTTAGATTGCTGCTCTTATTCAGTACTGATCTCCAGTGCCTCAGCATATACTGCATATAAAATAGTTTCCTGTACGGTTTGGGACAAAGCCACTTAGTCAAACACTTAAACAATAGTCAATACTATTAGGTTTTGACCTTAGGTTTCAATCAAATTATGCCAAGAGTGCAATCTGTACTGCATTTCAATCAATGGAAAGACTATTGATCTTAATAGTTTAGTGAAGCCTACTGAAAATGAAGATCTGAAAGACACAAGCTGTGAACCTTAAGATACAACTAAGCACTTATTTCTTTGCCAGCATTACTAGACCTGTTGGCCTTACATGAGGCTGTAGAGGAAAATTAGTTTTCTGTCAACCCTAGGCTAGCATTAGGCCCCAAAACACCAGGAATACACAATAGTTTAATTGTTGTTTTACGTATGTATCTGTGGTAGAAGGATGCATATAATTTTGCTTGAGCAATTTTCTTCATTCTTTCTGTCTTAATTAACTAGAAATCAAGAATGTGTGGGCACATTAATTCATTTGCAGCACAAAAATGTAGTTTCTCTGAGTCTGGAATTAGACATGCTTGTCCTTCACATGCTTTTAATCTAGATTAAGGTTACCAGACGTCCCCGTTTCCCGGTGACAGTCCCTGGATTTACAAATCAGTCCCCATACAAAATCCATTGACATTGAAAAGTGTCCCCAGATTCATTGAAAACAATCTGGTAACCTTAATCTAGATTGATTTCAGATCTTGTTGTCCAAAGAGGGTACATGATATGTGTTTGAAAACCTTCCCCTTGAAGTGGTGATCGTGATCTTGCTATACGCTACCTACAACGTTGGGCACCTTTGGACACACATACCTATTGTCAAGACTCAAGACCATCTGCATCTATTTTGATCTTGTTTCAAATGGACACACTATGAGGTAATGCAGAATAAATCTGCAGTGAGCTTTTATTTTCAGAAATATACTGGTTTCTCAAGAAGTGCTTTTCAAGGGCAAAAAAATCTAGATTGTGTGTGGACTATGTAGAAAAAAACAAATACTTAGTCTCCATTGATTCTAGAATTAAATGTCCTATGTACCCAGCCTAAGTCCATGGGCCACACTTTTGAAAGATTCATTACCAAAAGGCCAATATAAAAGCTTTTTAGGGGCTAACTAGACATTATGCAGACATAATGTCTGCCAATCCACATGTCTCTTCCCAATATCAGCTAAACTCTCCTTAGCAAAAGAAAACACATGAAAAGGCATTGGCTCAGCACGCCTCTATCCCTGTTCCCATTCATTGGCTGGTACTTGCAGAGAATGGGGAAATGCTGAGCAGGACAGTCATGTATTTCTTTTACTAGACGTTACCATGGACACCAACAGGAGAGATGCAGTTCAGCAGCAGTCACACAACCCCATAAACACCTGGTTATAATGCAGTCATACATATATTAATCCAATAGCGTATTTTCCTTGAAACATCAATGAGATCTGAGTAAATGTGTAGTATCAGACTACATCTTTCATGGTAGAAGCTTGTAATATTTAACTGCATTTTGCTCAGCAAGTAGATATTTAATTGTTAGGTTTGCCGTGCTATTCAATTATTGACTGCTTAAGTCTCATTTGCTGAACACTGTGCACAAATGTGAGACATTTTTGCAGATTACAGTTTGTTTAGATTTGTTAAATTTCATGGATAGAAACAATCTTTTTTCTTTTGTGAATTGAAATTGGAAATTTGGGTAGTAGATAAAGACTTTTTAAAAAAAAAACAGGAAACCTACTTTTTCTCAATATTCGGAAGTCTGCAGAATCAATTATTTGATTGTTCTCTCTGTACCAGTGAACTTGAAGAGTGGGTGATGCCCGTATTCGACATTCAAACACCACTAGCTGGCCGTTGGTAGTGCTAATGTTTTGAAGACCCTGAAGGAGTTAAAAAGTACTGTAAATATGCATGACATAAGACTTCCTCACACTTACCCTGCTTAGAGAGAAACTAGGGATCAACAGTTTGGAATTGGATTTTTATTTTCTTGTACACTGCTTATAAAAGGTAAAGGGACCCCTGACCATTAGGTCCAGTCGTGACAGACTCTGGGGTTGCGGCGCTCATCTCACTTTATTGGCCAAGGGAGCCGGCGTATAGCTTCTGGGTCATGTGGCCAGCATGACTAAGCCGCTTCTGGCGAACCAGAGCCTACTTGCACTTTGATGTGCTTTCGAACTGCTAGGTTGGCAGGAGCAGGGACCGAGCAACAGGAGCTCACCCCATGGTGGTACACTGCTTATAGATTTTTGTAATTCAACGGTATAGAGATTGTCAAAATAAAGAAGAAATGAACAGTATTATTTAAAGAAGAAGAAGAAGAAGAGGAGTTTGGATTTGATATCCCGCCTTTCACTCCCCTTCAGGAGTCTCAAAGCGGCTAACATTCTCCTTTCCCTTCCTCCCCCACAACAAACACTCTGTGAGGTGAGTGGGGCTGAGAGACTTCAAAGAAGTGTGACTGGCCCAAGGTCACCCAGCAGCTGCATGTGGAGGAGCGGAGACGCGAACCCGGTTCCCCAGATTAAGAGACTACCGCTCTTAACCACTATACCACACTGGCTCTAAAAGAATTTGTATACCACTTAATTGTAAATAAAACCTCCAGCAGTTGTAGATTTTCACTTTTTGAAATATGGAGAATATTTCAAAGAGATATCACTGAACAAGAGGGGACATCTGGAGGTAGATTCCAAGGGGAAGTAGATTAACACAAAAGCCCTGCAAAGGATGTCTAGCCCAGCATTCCATTTCCTATACTGTATAGCAATCAAACCCTGGGACAGAGATTTAGCAACCTGCCTCCTGTGAGCAAAAATGCCTTCCACTCCTGCCACAGCACCTTTGGCTTCAAGCTGCTGCTGTCTAGATTATGCTACGTACCTTTATAAATACAGGGGCAGCTTCATATGTGGATCCAGTCTGGTTTTTTGATGGGTTTTGCATCTGTATGTTAAAAAAAAGAGAGAGATTGCTGTCACTGTATTTAATATCTATTTAATATCTAGAGAAGCTGCATATCGTTCACTTCTGACAAAAGGAAAAAATAACTTCTAAGAACTTTATCTGGAGTTTGCACACTATGTTATCTATGATACAGTTCTCTCCTGATAACCCTGATTTATGCTCTCCATACCAAAAAATAAAATATATAAACAAATCCCTTATTAGAAAAAAGCAAAAAGGAAGTTGTATGGAAGAAAATGAATGAATTGTGGTTTTAAGGCAGTGATGCCTTGGCCCTTCAGTTGTTTTGGGACTACAACTCCCATCATCCCTAACAAAACCAGTGGTCAGGGATGATGGGAATTGTAGTCCCAAAACAGCTGGAGGGGTAAGTTTGGCCATCACTGTTTTAAGGCATCTCCACTTGAAGTTTTAGACGTGTGTCCTAGATATGCCAAAGTAATGCTATTAATTCCAACAAGTCATATGGCTCATCTGCTTGTCCCATCATAAGAGGTCAGCAACCAGGGATTCTCACAGGGTCATGGTAATGGGGAGTTGTGGCGGCACACAACCCTGCATGGCATGGGGTTCTTCTCCCTCTCTACCTGTGCTGTTCCCAGGTTTAGGACTTGACCTAATGTAGACTCAAATCATGCAGTGCAGCCCCTGGGGATAGCAAAATCTCTTCCAAACGTCTTGCATTAGCCAGTTGTATAGAATGACCATTCTACAAAGCTGTTGTAACAATATTTATAGAACGTAGATAAATATTTGATGGGCATAGAACTAGAGTACTGAAATTTAAGAAATCGACACATGGCTTTGGGCAAGTCACACTTTTGCATTTGTAAAAGTGTAAGGAAAGGCTAACAATTTACACAACTACTGAGGAAACGGATGCTGCTACAGTGCACTTTGTGCATTAAATATGCTATGCAAATAATATTTGTAAGTTACTGCTTGATCTGTAGCATACCTCTCTTCCATTTTTTAAAAATATTATAATCCCCCAAACCACCTATGCTATAATCTTCAAGCCATCTAATGGGTGTTACTCTGGAGAAAATACTTCGAGTGTTGTAGACCTGGTGCCAGTTGACATGCTATTATTGCACTCATCTGGAGGCCACTTTAGATGGCAGCATTTTGTTCACAATGTGAAACATAGGTATTTAATGGCTTAACACCTGCATCTTACATTAAAAAATTTTTTGCCACTGCAAAATATTTTTTGGCCACTTGCCATCGCTTATTGAAATCAACTACCGGTAACCTGCACTGTTAGCTGCTGAACAGGAATAGTTAATTATGTGGTAACCATCATATTATGACTGTTACCATGTAAACCAGACCTAGTCCTTGGTACTTAAGTGTCTACCTTGACTTGGTACCCTCCAAATGTTTTGGACTACAACTACCATCAGCCCCAGCCAGTAAAATATCTGATGGACACCAGTTGGGGAAATCTGCCTTTTCCTTTTGGAAAGTATTTCAGCTGCAATATAGAAATTTGGGATTCTGGAATAAGCAGGAACTCTTGCCTTTGACAGATGAAGAACCAAGTCATCAGAATATTTTTACATTTTTACAACTGATTTCTTCCTATCAACTATGGAAATAAGGAAGGAAACATTGGCAAATTATGCTGATTGCTGTAGATTTGGACGTATGGATGCACCTGTGTCAATAAATATATTTTGTTTAGCTTTTTGCTAAATGAGTTTATTCAATGGTCATTAATGGCTAGAAGAACCTTCAGTTGCTTTTGATGGCTGGTGGATACTAACTTGTGAACAACACAGACATAGATGGGAGTTGGAAAGAACAAGCTTCGAACTGTAGGCATGCTGTGTTTGTTTTTGGGAGACTCCATGCTCCTTTCAAGATTTGTGGTACCTGCGTGCTTGTCTGCATTCACAACTTTACAAATGTACAAGAGATATTTATGTCGCTAAAACTTCTTTACAAGGAAGCCAATTCCATAGGGGCTGCCTGAAACTGCCTACTAGTCAATATAGTGTACAAAAAAATTCTACCACTGATTATATGCTTTTTTACTTTATCTTATAAAAAGAAACCTATGTAATCTCTCCCCACACTTTCCCCCCAACAACTTGAAAGGCATTTAAATCCCTGGATGTTTTGAATTCTCCATCTCTATACTAAGTAGCTGCTTTGATCCAACTGTCCTTTCTTAAATGTCTTTGGAAGAATATGACAAATGGCTAAGCTCCAGGGTAGCCACATGACTGCTTCTAATCCTCTCATTGATAGATGCCAAAAAAAAAACAAACCCCAACCCCAGCCAGACATGTTTTAAATGGGGGGGAGGGAGAGAAATAAACCAATGCAGACAAACTGGAATTTCAATGCAGGATTCAACGTTTTGCCAAAATTAATGCAAAGGGAACAGGAAGTGTTTAACCTACTCTTTGAGGGTCAGTGCATAACGGCTCAATTAAAGTGGAATAACTGCGACATGCTTTGCTGCTGCTGCTGCTAAACTCTCCACTGGCTGGTGATCCAATGGTCAGTGACAGGCTGGAAGTTTTCCGCTCAGTCCTAAGTATTGAGGGCAGGGGAGAAACAATAATAAGCACAGCTTACTGGGAGACGGACATACGTTTTTATTGGGTGATTATGCATACAATGGAGAACTTCTTCACTTACTGTGACATTCCTCTGGCCCAGCCAGTATGCTGACATTCACAGAGAAGAGCTTGGTCGGGATTTCCTTGTAAACCTAGAGGAAACAACATCAATCAGGCTTGTATGTTAAACATAATTCACTTTATCTTCCCTCGCCCTGAGGGGAACCAATGAGCAAGTTTAATAGATTGGGATGGTGAAAACTGAATGTCAGGCAGACAGCATGCCATGGAAAGGACGGCACTATTACAATTCTAGCAGTATCACCACTGGATGAAAACATAAGTGAAAATACAATGCTGCAGCCCCTTCAACTTTTTGAAAGGTCCTCTAGAGATTAAACTTTTTAAAGCATATGTTATTCTTATAAGCGCAGGCAACCTCCAAGAATTCTGGACCAAGACAGATATCTAGACTTAACCATGGCTAGTAATATTTGTGCAGCTGGCAGGAAACATTTGGCCCCCATCCCTGCCAAAGTGTCTTGCAGGGACAGGAAAAGCTGCCCCTGATTGTACTGCAAATCCTGCAGCAAACATGCATTGTAGGAAGAGCCCTAAATTTAGGCTTGGCAGCTCTCGATCCAGTTCTCTGCCTGTGGTCACATCCACACCAAACATTTAAAGTGCTCTTATACCACTTGAAACAGTCATAGCTTCCCCCAAAGTATCCCAATAACTAAAGTTTGTTAAGGGCACTGGGGACTGCAGCTCTGTAAGGGGCTTCAAAGCAATTGTTTTAAATGTGTGAGTTTTTAAATTTGATTTTAAATTGTACTGTTTTAACATGTTGCTGTTTGCTGCTGTGGGCTCCTTTGGGAAGAAGGGTGGGATACAAATATAATATATAAATAAAGCAATAAGCAACTCTCAGCACCCTTAAACTACAGTTCCCAAGAGTCTTTGTGGGAAGCCACAAGTGTTAAGTGTGCTTTAAATGTTTTGGTGTAGAAGTGACCTCACTTTCTCCTGCTCCGTGTAGTTGTTAGCTCTTTAATAGATAAGTTCAATGTGGCACAGTATTGCCGGGAGTTTGCACTACTCCCTGATTGCAGTGATGCCACTCTTGGCCATGTAAAGATTTGTCATTACAGATATCACTGGGTGGGTGGGTGTGTATGTGTAGGTATTATTATTATTATTATTATTATTATTATTATTATTATTATTCCCAACCCACCTGCCTGGGTTGCCCCAGGACCTGGAAGACCAAAGCTTGAATACTCCACTCAGCCATGAAGCTCACTGGGTGACATTGGGCCAGTCACTGCCTCTCAGTCTAACCTACCTCACAGGGTTGTTGTGGAGAGTAAATGAAGAGGGACAGAACTGTGTACACCGCCTTGAGCTCTTTAGAAGAAAGGTGGGATATAAAAATAACAAACAAATAAATAGAAATTATAATTATTATAGTAATCAATTCTTTATAAAAATAATAATACCTAAACTACTAGGTATGGAACAGAAATGAAATGAATAGTCTCAGTATCTTTAAGAAAGTACAGTAAATCATTTCGAAAGTAGAAACTGCCCTAGCTGAGCAAAACTAAAGAAAGGAAGACGTTAAAAGTAAAAACTGGAGATTAACAATAACAATAGGAAGATAACCAAAGTAATCAAGAAAGAAATGCAAGAGAGAAAAGATGGGTTTAATAATAATAATAGAGAAACATGCTAAATAGGAAGGCAGGTCAGGATTACATTATTACCATGTAATATGGGATATTACACGATAATGTTTAAATGGAAATGTTTATAGCTCAATTTTCAAAGTCTACTTTGGGGCTACTTTTTCCTTAAGATGTTTTTATTCATTTCTTTGAACTTCTCAAATAGCATTTACTACTTCAGGAAGTGGATTTTACCTCCTGGAAATAAGGGTCCTTAGCACTGCAGCCTGAATAAAAGAAAATGGTGATGAAGATCTTAAAATGACAATAACCTTAGAAATTACAAGACCCACTGAAACCAGAAATGAAGAGCTGGATCTTGACTTTATTTTAGAATGCTACAACATTCTTCTTTCACTCTTTTGCTGCGTGCAAATTCCAGTAAAATGCTCCACAGTGAAATCCTTGGATAGAGGGCCGTAATAAAATATCAAAATTGGGTGTTGTTTACAGTGTTGGTCCTATTTAGAACAGACCCAGTGAAATAGATAGACAGGTCTAACTTAGGTATATTAATTTCATTGGGTCTGCTCTGAGTAGGACTTACAGTGGTACCTCAGTTTAAGAACAGCCCTGTTTATGAACTATTCAGTTTAAGAACTCCGCAAAACCAGAAGTAGTGTCCTGGTTTGTGAACTTTACCTTGGTCTAAGAATGGAATCCGAATGGTGGAAGGGCACCGGTGGCGGGAGGCCTCATTAGGGAAAGCGCACCTCAGTTTAAGAACGGTTTCGGTTTAAGGACTTCCGGAACAGATTAAGTTCGTAAACCAAGGTACCGCTGTACTTGGATACATCACTTGGTGTAAAAGCTCATCAGGCTCTCTACAATTCGGATCTATTCTAGTTTAAGAAGATTCTGAGCTGTGGGAACACTCTCAGATAACCCAAATGAGAGATCCCAATGAACCAATTTCCTTGCCACCCTAAAGAACTCAATTCCACAGACACTTTAGCACACTTGTAATATAACTAACCTTGTACTGGGCATTTCAGTCTCCATTGGGTACTCTACACTTATGGGAACAAAGTTATAACAGGGTGTAGCTTACCAGCAAACTTTGGTGGTTAATTTTAACAATCAGATTTGTCAAAAATGTGACGATGCAAGGTTGAATCACCCTGCTACCAATTGACCCAAGAAGCTAAGATCATATTTGAATAATTTCACATTACTCAAGAACAGCTTCATCAATGTAACAGTACGACATATTCATAATAACTGGTAAGGAGAAACAAAACTGGTGCTTTACTCCACATATCTGTACATCAAGAGTTTCTAATTTGCTTTGGCAAAAACCTCTGTATTGTCCTGACTGTGTCCTTGGAAGAAGAAATAGCATAGACTGTACCTAAGGGAGTCATTTTAGCAACCTCAGTGTTCCACGTAAATGGCAACCTTTACTTGGTGTAACTTTAGATCTTAGTGAAGATGACGGAATTAGACTCAGCCAGATGAAGAGAGGAGGACCTTTGCAACCCAACACCAAGATTATAATAAGGTACATACCAATCATGCTGTTGACACAAACAATAATGACGACTACCTGAATAGCTGAGATGTTTGCACAATTATGCTGTCTCCAGGACAGGGACAGATGTAATACAGAGAGGGTTAGGAAAATATTATGAAGGCTTCATGAAGCACTTTGCCAGAGATATGAAAAGTAGACAGACTATTAAATCTGTTGTAGCAACTAACATTTCTTCTAGTAGATTTTGAAATAAACTCATTTGGGTGAAGGGTGGGGGTGGGAAAAGGAATATCTGAAACCCCCTGGTAAAGAGGTAAGACAGGATTCATTCTAATGCATGGGTGTGTCTTGTGTTGTTAAATAAACATGGTCCATCTGTAAAGTCTTCCACTAACTATGGATATGATGAATTATGCAAACCACATTCAAAAATTTCATTGAATTGCTATTTTAACAGGATTGCCTGCATGCTGAACATCTATGGTGTACAGTGCTTTAAAATTCTATTTGGGTTCATACATTTTGTTTTATGCACATTACCTTTACATCCCTTTCCAGGTTTGAATGGACACAGGAGTTGAATGAATAAGGATGCTTTTGGAGAAGCAATATGATAGAAGTGCTGCTTGTGGTTCAATTTTAGATGCCTCAAGGCTGAGTTAGAGAATTACAAGTAGTTCAACAGTAACATGGCTATTCCTTGATTCACCCAGAGAGACAAGTCACTTTTCTAAAATCTCCTTGTTTATTTACCAACAATGAGAGAATCTACAAGGAATTTTGATTTTTAATTAAAACACTTCATATATTACTTGGAAAGATTAGTGACACACATTTAGAAACAAAGGGACATTTTAAAAGACCCACTTTTCAAAAGATCCACGGGCTATTTAGTAACAAAAATGTTACTATCTCATGAATTTGATGTATCATGAGTGTAAAACTGAGAAGGAACAAATGCATTCATTAACAGATGGGTGGTTCCCCTAAAACCAATAAAATCAAATGGGAGTTTTGCTATAGACTTTTACACAACATGAACTTAGTCCTTTGATAGTATGTCTTTCACTTTGCATGTTTGTTTAAATCGCAGAATTCAAGGCAGTTGCCTCCAGTGCATTGAGAAAACACAGAATTGAAGTCTGGCTGATGTTGCCATGTTATTTTTCATATTTTATGTAATGGTGGTATATTAGTTCCGGTCACTGATGATGCAGAATAAATATGAACTAAAAGCTGCATTTTTAAACTGAATTATCTATTTTAATTATGCATTTTTCTGTCATTTTATTTGTGGTTGACCTTATTATACTGAGTCTGGATTCCAACAAGGCTGCTAAGGTAAGAGAGTTTTATCTTTCCCCAATCAAATGTAGCCCTGAAGAAGTTCTGAATCAGCAGTAGAGGTCAGCTAAGAGACATCACAATATCCTATGGCAATCAATTCTGTAAGAGGATTTTCTTACAGAATTTGCTCATCTGGTATTTTTTTTACAGATGAACAGGAATATATAGAGCAAGGAAGTAAAAGCTTAATGTGATCATCTGAGCCAACATGACAGGTGACAAGAAGGAAGAGAATTAACGTTCTCAAATGAATTTCTAAAACGTGCTAAATGCTAGTCACAAGAGACTCCTGTATAGAGCATAGAGATGTAGAAAGTCCAGTAAGCATTCAATGCATGAGGTTTGTAGGTCCCAACTTTTACAAAGCCTTTTATAAATATATTTGGTAGCATTTAAGAACAGATCCAGCTTTTTAAAAAGGCTCCTCAATATTTTGCCTTTGAAGAAGAGATAGCATAAAATAGAGATGCCAGCTAAAAACATGTCATTACTTGTACTGCTAATGCCATGAGAAGGCTCGTGATATTTGAGAACTAAGCACTGGCAATTTTGATAGATCAGTCGGTAGAGCATGAGATTTTTAACCTCAGGGTCATGGGTTTGAGCCCCACATTGGGCAAAAGATCCCTACATTGTAGGGGTTGGACTAGATGACCCTAGTGGCCCCTTCCAACACTATGTTTCTAGGTAGGAAAACTACACATCATAGACTTAGAGTGCTATAAGTAAAAATCTGTCACTAGAAACACCGCAGAATGTTTGTTCCCATTCAGAGGAAATTAACCGCTGTTGGAAGACATCCAGTGACAAGGAGGTGGGGCGGAAAAATGACCATATACCAAAATGGAATTAATACAAAAACAATAGTATGTAACTCAGGGAGGATAGTTCTCCTCTCCGCCCTCAGATCTTAGTTGTTTAGTAAAGAATTACCATATGTTTCCTAAGAAGCTATTCTTGCAGAGCCTCCTAGTGGCAAAGATTTACCTTTTGGCAGATCTGTTAAAGCCATTCAACAATAGCAAAAATCCAAGGGAATTTTTTCATGGTGGCCCTTTACTGTTTCCTGGATCATCATCATTTGCCTGCTGGTGGTGTCAGACATGATGTTGCCAGTCATATTTCCACCAGTACTAGCACCTGTGAAGAACTTTATGTGAAAAGCGCCTGTAGCTGCTTTCTCTTCTCCAGATTCTTGAATTGTATTCTGATGCATCCAGAGGCCCAGTAAGAAGTTGGAGCTCAGAGGTAGGTACATGACTGTACTAACTCAAAACTAACTTGGTTGGGCTCTCCACATTTTTTTTAAAAAAAGGGGTGCAAGATAAAATCTCTCTTGGATTTGAGATTTTTAAACGTGGAGAGGATTAAGGGAACAAAATGGAAAATAGATGGCCTTACTTGGCACCCAGGAGAAAGGCAAGTAGACTTTCAGTATGTTTTCAGTTCAGCTAGTTGTACGTTAACAAAACAATCCAGATTAGGAAAATAGGGACAAATTTGTAAGGTATCTTCCTCATCACTGCATATTCTCAGCTAGATCTCACATACCTGGGATTAAGGACTAGAGATAACTGGCCCCAGAGGGTGTGATAGATACTTATCTGTGCCTTTCCCCTGCATGGCCTCTATGGTTTTCAGGACATCTTTTTCTTAGTCAATTAACCACTAATGCAAGGCAATAATAGACTCTTGGATCCATGGGGCTTTTTTTGTTTGTTCTGAGACTATGGAGTTCTTCATTTGATCTCTACTCCCCCAGCTATTTTTATTTGCTCATCTGTCAGCAACCCCTTTGAAAGTAACTGCTCCATGCTTGTTCCCTGAGCAGCTTCTCTAAAATTAATGAAAGTCGGTGGGTTCCCCAAGGATGCAAGAAAATCCCTGGAACATGTTCTTTTGTGGGTGACTATGTAGGGGGTATATGCCCACATTAAGTTATGACAGGGAGAAGAGAATGCCAAGAAATTTGTGCTAACAGGTCAGAGGGGTATTTAAAAGTCAACATCCAGTCAGAACAGCTCAGTTGCAAGCCAAATAGAGGATGACAGAAAAATTAACTTTTTATTTAGTACAATTTGACTTGTGCTTGCTTCATGTCTGCATCCTTGAAGCTAAAATAAAGATATTTGGTTAGGAACAGTCCATTCTCTGTGTGTAATTTCTTTTCTAAAGCCACTGATTCCTTAATTGTGCTGGCTTTTTGTTTTTAATACCTGCATTTTGTTCTTTCTTACTGCCATAAAGTATTTCCAAGTTCTGTGCTCTTTATAAACATTTCAGAAATTCCACACAAACTGGCCATATTCAAAATGTCATCAGAAACAGGCTTTGCTTGGTCTCTCAGAAAATCTTCTTCTTCTTCTTCTTCTTCTTCTTCTTCTTCTTCTTCTTCTTCTTCTTCTTCTTCTTCTTCTTCTTTTTTGTCTCTCAGAGAATCTTTTAAGTGTTGAGGAAACTTTCACAGGGCTAAGCAACTGCTCAGAAGTACTTTGAAATCTGAAATAAATAGTTTTGAGGAAAACCCTTATTTGCTACTTTAAGAACCCATCGCCAAGTGCCAGGTCCAAATTCACCTTAGAAGTGTGCGTGTGTGGGGAGAATCCCACTCCCTATTCAAACAGCACACCCTGGGTGCGCCCATCCATATAAAGGCCAACATGTAACTCAAGGAGACATTGCTAAGATTGTGGACATTGGTTATGAGCATGATTCAGTACTTTTGCTATCCTGGGATGAGGTAGTCTTTTGCTGTCCCACAAGCAGCCCTGAATTACTATTTGACACAAACATTGTGGCTCCTGCTCTTCTACAATTCTATAGTCTGAAATGACACAACACTGTGTGAATGCAGTTAATGTGCATGCTTTTAAAAAGTTTGATTAGCAGCTGGCCTGAGGCAGGAGGTGGGAGGAGAGAGAACAGAAATGGGACTGGGTGAGGAGGGATAGTTCAACTATTCTCCTTCCATGGTCCTGATGACAGCTATTTGCATCAGAAGGCAAGCTTCCATGGGCACCAAATCATATATACTAATAGCAAAACTCATTCTCCAAGCATCAGACCTGGTATAACCATGCTCAAGAGGGAGGTATCAGCTGGCCTAAGGGAAACAAAGTTTTTGCAGAAGTACTTAAAAACCCAAGGGGGTGGGGGTGCGAATCCCAGAACAGCCCAAAGAAAACTGTATGCATTAAGAGGCCATAATGAATGTCTGCTGGGCAGTGGTGTTGGGGAAATGCAGTACAGTACTCTGGAAAAGCATGTGGCTTGCTGACATCTTGAACAGGAGTGCTGTTCAATGAAACGTTTTAGTGCAGGTCCCACCTGAATGTTCTAGTTTCTGTTCTACAGATCTGGCAGCTGCTACTCCTAGCACTTGTGGATAACCCTGTCAAGTAACAAACTTTGTCAATTTGTGCAATATTCTCAGCAGGACACAGGTACATTCTTGGGGGTGTCGCTCAGTGGTGGAAGACATGGTTTGCATGCAAGAATTCCCAGGTTTGGCCCCTGCCTTCACCAGGAAGGACTGGGAAAAACTCCCTGTCTGAAACGTTGGAGAGCTGCTGCTAGTCAGTGTGGGCATACAGAGCTAGATTGGCCAATGGTCTAATTTGGAATACTGGCATCTTCCTATGATCCAACCTGAGCCACAAATCAAAACATTTTTGTTCCAACAATAAAATTGTTTTTGGTGAGGGACTGAAGGTCTAGTAATCTTATCACCTGACCTAGCAGCTGCTGCTCTGAGCCATTTGTTCTCCAGTACAAAAGCCTTATTGCAACCCACTGGTAGGCTCTACCTCCCTACTTGGTAATCACCAATGTGTGTCATATACAGTTTGGTAAACCAATTCATACAATGACTGTACAAATCAAACTTCAGCCCTTATATTGCAAAAGCTTCAGCTACATTTCCCCCCCATCGTTGGTTTAGCTCACCAAGAGCAAGGATTTACAAGAGTTACAACTCAAGCCATGTAGGGCTTTCTAATGGAATGTCAGCTTTAACTGCACCCGGAAGCAGGTAGGAAGCCAGAGTCTCTTCTTTTTGCAGAAATGGAGTAATAAAATGATATGGTCCTAACAGCAAACACTTGCTAAACTGGAGCAAGCCGCACCTGCTGGGGCTTCTAAGAAGTCTTCAAGAGTGGCACTGTACACAGCACATTGCAGTAATACTACCCATCTTTTCAAAGATCTGTGAAAATGGCTGAATGTGAAGCAAACACTTGTAATCATTCTACAAAGTGCAACAGGGAGCACTTTCGGCCACTGATGCATGCAGAGATATGTTTTTCAGCATCTTGTAACAGACTATTTCTTAAGGTTGTAATCGCAGAGTCCTTTGTTAATACAGTGCTCCTATTGCAGATTGTATGAGAGCACAGGTCATTGTTTCCTACTTTAGCTGACTGGCTTGGAAGGGCTAGCACACTTTTGAACAGAAAATTGTCTACAAATAATGTTTAGCTGTGCACTTGGTGAAATTCACTGCCATAATGTGCTCTCATGACAAATGGTTTATCTCACTTCTCATTAAATAAGTCCAAAACCTAATTTCTCAGACACTTAGACAACTTATTCAGCTGTCCTCAAATGGGAAAACATTGCAACTTGAGAAAACAAGGATTTATCACAGGTCAACTTAAAGCCACTAAAATGGAAGAATAATGCCAAACCCATGCACTTTCAAGCAGAGACAATCTAATAATTCAAAGAGAATATAAAATACACCAAACACTGCAAATTTAGAGGATGCAGTGCTGAATTTAGATGTATTCTTCACAAGCACATACTTCAAAAAAAGCTAATAAAATCGGAATTGATCAATCATCCCATGGGGCTCAAAGAATGAAGGATAGGCACCAGTAAGAACCATAATAAATAGATTGGAGTATATAATGGACAGTGTGCTGCAGCATATGGAGGGCTACATTGAACCGATGTTTACCCCGTGGATGCAAGTTTTCTGTGGGCATCATTACTCAGCTAAGAGGTTGAAATATTCAGAATCAAAGATGAACAAATGGCTGCCCAATTAAAATGAAGGTGAGTGTGATCTATGTATTTGTTCTTCTTCATACTGATTCCTGAAAGTAAAAGTCCAGAACCGATATGGCATTTGCAAGAGAACAACAACGAATCATGGCTATCCTGTTGTTGTATAGGTTGGGCTTGTACATCAGCTGCTGTCTTCCTCCCACTACCTTCCCCCCAAGAAAAACAACAACAACAACAACAACAACACACCTCTGAATTTTTATACACTCTCTTTCTGGCCACTAAATCCACAGTAAAATATACTATCTTTTATAAAAGCAAATTGCATGTTTACACTTTGCCTTTTGCAGAGTGCTGCTTCTTTGCGAGTTCTTTCCTAGAGGAGTGCAACAGTGCCTCAAAATATACCACAAACATAATTAGGTGTTTTGATAGCAAGTGGATGCGGATTTTTTGGATTAACGGAATAGCAGAGGTCTGTGTTCCTGCCAGACAATCTATCCATTAGCGCTAGGAAGCCCAGGCCATGGATCCGGCCTGTCTGAGGGATGTATAGCAGAATCCACTCTTGGAAACCTGATCTGATAAACTTCTAATTTTAACTATGTGTGTAGCATTTAATATAGAAGCAGCTGATGGTGCATAAATCTACTGGCCTGTCAAGCAGCTCAAGTGCAGGGCTAAAGCAGAGGTCTTTCTTCCAGCTGAAAGCGAAAGCCTGGAAGCTGCGCTTTGGTTTTTTAACGTGCTGCCATTGCACCTGAAAAACAAACAAAGAGCAACGCAACCTCCTTATTACAAAACACAAAAGGTGTATAACACCCCAAAGCACTGTCAGGGCTTAGCACTGTAATCACAAAGTTGTGATCAGATTATTTTTTTTTGCCCGATGGTTAAATGACATGCTGTTTTTACATACCTGTTTGTGTTTGTATAAGCAGTAAAAACAAATACAAAAAAATTCTGGTCATACAATCTTCCAGAAAAGACTACTGTTCAAACCTGAGTGTCCCTGCTGAGACTCATCAATCTCCTTGGAAAATGTTGCATGCAAATCGCACCGCAAAAGTTTTCAAAGGGTGGCCTTCCATGAGCGGAGGCTAAGCCGTTGGTAGACCCTTGAGCTACTGGGTGTCACACTAATCACTTAGGGATAAATTGAGGAAGTGATCTCAGGGTATGCTCAGATTTCTGTCTTTTTGTCAGCTGACTCAAGATTACTAGGTAGAACACCAGGGCCTGAACTGTCACTGCCAGAAAGTGATTGTTGAGCTAATTTGTATACTAACCTCTGGGTAACAAGGTCTGTAAACAAATTGCATGACATCAGCACATGCATGTGTAACACCAGCAGCTAAGGAAATTTCAAGGCAGTCTCTATTTTAAGAGGAACAGAAATGACTTAAATGTAGATAAGTATGTCACACCATTCTGCATTTATTTGCTTCCTCCAGGAAATAGAGAAAGCATATCGAGTCATTTAATTGAGCCTGAATTTCTGCTTTAAAAAAAACTGTTTATCTGAACATGAAATTGAACATTGTTTTCACAGCACTACCAATGACACCTCAATACATTAGCATTTAATATTAAACATATCTAATTCTTGGACAAGAATGTGTCTAAGAACCTATAATACAACAATAAGACGGTTAAAGCTAAGTTTAGAATTGACTGGCACACAAAGCAAAAGTTGGAAACAGTTCAGAGAGCTTTACAGTGTTATCCTTAACTCAGAAGTTAAGTCCCTCCTTGGCTAAGTGTCTAGGATTGCAGCCTTAATTTATGTTATTCTTCCAGACCACTAGCCCACCCAAGTAGAAAGCTTGGGAGTCAACACAAAATTTAAAGGTCAGTTACATCCAGTGCTTTTTTTCTAGAAAAATAGGTGATGGGACCCACCATGAAATTGTTAAAGTAAGTGCCACACTTTTTAACAACTACAACAAAAAAGAGGTGCTGGTACTGTGTACACTTGAGTACCCCCTTTAAAAAAAGCACTGGTTACATCAGTAATTTCAGTACTGGTGTTAATATGGTTCCCTCAACTGTAGACCATGGCAGAAGAAGGGTAAGAAGGAATTAAACCTCTGGATGAGGCCTTTCCAGTGTCACGAGGCTTTTCGCAATCTGGAATACCTCTGCTGTCCGAAAATAAAGTTGTCTTTGTCACTGCCAATCACCAGTCACCCTAAGCAGAACTTCCCAAGAGCCTAACTCACCCAAAGACTCAGTTCATGAGACAGCTTCCAAAAAAACCCTCGTAACCCAACACCACACACATTTGTACAGTAAACGTACACATGCAGGAAGCCTCACCCTGCTTCCTTTCCATGCCAGCTGACACGGTTTAACCAACCTATGTGGGTGATGTGTCCATACACTACCAAAAATAGGGTGCTGCTCAAACCATGCAGAAATGTTTTTTTTCACAACAGCCAGGCCACAGTGACAACTTATTCATTAGGTCTAAATCTTCAGAAATGGAGTCCTATTACAAAGTCCTGTTACAGACTGAAGGACCCCGATGATGCCATTGTGCACGACCTCAAATGCATTCTGAGGAAATGAGATATGACTGTCGTTAAGCGGCAGCTGCTGATGACAAAAGTACTGGGAGGTGTGTGCAGTCACTTCATAGACTGCTAGATATGTACCTGCATTCAAAACATGCCTCAGTCAAAGTCTTGGGCTCAGAGGCTTTGGAAAAGCCATTGTTCCTCTGCCTTTGTTTTCTGACATATGTTCCATTACAGCAGCCTCTTCCTTAATAATGGAATTGTTGCAAGACAGCCATCAATCATAATCAAGCAGTCACACTTCTAACGAAGTGAGGTTGACTCATATACCAGCTGACTAGGAAGCAAGTCCCTGTAACTCAATGGAGCTTACTCTCATGGTCATTATGTATAGGATGACTCTGTAAGACTCACCATGTTCTCATTGTAAAACCAACAAAGTTATAATTATAGCTCTTTATAAGCATAAATACCTAAAAGAAATTATGGTGGTAGTAAATATAATGTGTATATATACGTGTACACACACACACACACACACACACACACACACACACACACATTATATTTGCTATTGCTATAATTTATATATGATAAAATATATAAACAAATATATAATTATAAACTTTCTTGAAGCTGTATAACTAGAAACACATTGCAAAGCCACTTTTTAAAAGCAAATAAAATAGCAACCAGTTTGCACACTGAAACATTTAAACTTACCAAAAAAAATTCGTTTCTTCAATGCTTCTCCAAAAAAACCAACCCTCTAGGGCAGCTGGATTACTCCAAGATACACACATAAATATATACACTCAGGCTCAACGGCAGCTGTAAGCTAAAGGCTCATCAAAGAATTAAAGTGAAAGCAAACCTACCAGATTAACCCTTACAATGCTGGAATTAAACTACAAATAAAAAAATATTCATCAGCAATCAGTATTAACATGTAAGAATGTATGTATGTATGTATGTATGTATGTACAAATAAGATTTATAACCCACACTTCACCATGAGGTCGATCCCAGGGTAGAGGCTGAATGCCAGCAGTGAGTATGGCCAATGCATGTACATATGCATAGACATAAATGCACGCTCCATTTGCAGACCATATACACCTACGCTCACCATACATGCACATTCACCACATAAATAGTGCACGCGCACATCACAGACTTTCAGGCACAAAGCACTCTCTCCCTCTCTTTCACTGCTCTCTCTCACACACTCATACATACACTTTCTCACACAAATGCCCATGCTGATGCAGGCACATAAAACAAAACACACCATTGGCATTTCCACAGCCTCCCAACCAATCCAGCTCTGGTAGTTGATGGAAATAATGCCTTTTGCTTTACACAGGTAATTATGTGCAAAATAAAAGGCAGCCCTTCTCCCCACCCTAACTTTCCAGCGCAAGATTTAGGTATAGCTGTCAACTTTCAGATTTGAAAAAAAGGGATCAGCAGCCTCGAAAATAAGGGATCAGCAGCCTCACCTGTCCTGGGGACAGTCTATGGGATATCTAACAATCTGAGATAGCCCCGGGAAGCAGTGGGAAACGGCACTGGAATAAGGGAATTTCCCACAAAAAAAGGGAAGGTTGACAGCTATGGATTTAGGGTGGTACAAATGGCTCCCCCCCAGGGCACTGAGCCAAGGGAGTGCAAAATACAGTGGTACCTCTGGTTACGAACTTAATTCGTTCTGGAGGTCCGTTCTTAACCTGAAACCGTTCTTAACCTGAGGTACCACTTTAGCTAATGGGGCTTCCCGCTGCCGCCACACGATTTCTGTTCTCATCCTGAGGTAAAGTTCTTAACCTGAGGTACTACTTCCGGGTTAGTGGAGTCTGTAACCCGAGGTGTTTGTAACCTGAGGTACCACTGTAGTACAATTGAGTGCGTGTGCAGAATGGAAGGTGAGAGGGGGACGGCTCTTTAACAAATAGTTCCAAAAGGATTTGCTGTGAAAATAATAAATGGGTGGGAGGGGGCGCCAAATTTCATCCTCACTCTGGGCACCGTATTACCAAAGTCCACCCCTGCCGATACTTGACTGCGGTTGGGTGTAGACATTGCTTTTTAAAGAGCTTTATGTCCCATTTTAACATGGTGGTAATGTTCAGCTAGTGCTCAGATCAAAGATGTGTGCAGAGCAAAGCTTAGGTCCCAAGCACAGAACAGCTAAAATCTCCCAGAATTCTTTATCCATGGTATTGACCTGCAGGACAGGAATGGTAAACATGTAACCCTCAATTTATTGCTGGACTCCAATTCCAACCAGCCCCAACCAGCATGGCCAGTGGTCAGGAATCATGGGAGCTGTAGTCCAACAACATCTGGAGGGCCACAGGTTCTTCACGCCTGCTGTAGAGTATAATAATAATAATAATAATAATTAGAACTGAAGGGTTGGAAGGCACCACAAGGGTCATTTAGCTCAATGGTAAAGACAGTTAACACATTTGTGGACAGGTAACGGAGTACCTTACCTGCATTTGTTTTTGTTAAACAGTTCATATTTCTATCCAGAGTTGGGATGCAATAAAAGTAAAAATAACTTGCTCTGAAAAAAGATGTGCAATATAATATCCCTGGGATAGCTCAGTCAGTAGAGCATAAGACTCTTAATCTCAGGATCATGGGTTCGAGCCTCATGTTGGGCAAAAAGATCCTGCATTGAGGGGTTGGACTAGATGACCCTCGTGGTCCCTTCCAACGCTACAATTCGATGATGATGATGAGGGTGATGGTTTTTATTATTTATGCTACGTAATGCCAAAATAGGCTTCTAGTATAAAAAAACCCTGTTACATTTTCGATAGATTCAGTAAAAAGTAAAAGTTACTGACACTACTTTCAGTGGTGTTAAGTAGAGTGCATAGAACCTCCTCTGAACATTACTGATGTTGTGGGTTTTACACACCCACACATACTCCTCTACCCTAAGGAATTCAGCATCACTCCTTGTCATCTTTGTCTAGAAAGACTGACGCAAAGGAATAAAGAAAAGTAGCTCTGAACTAGCGTAGATTGATACCCTTTTCCTTCTGCCCTTAGCAACTGCAGTCCAGCCCCTTTTAGACATAGAATTAATATATTCCAAGACAGATGGCATGGCTTCCATCCAGGCCCAAGTCACAGCATCTCTCTTTTTAAAAAGAAAGCATTTCCCCCACCATATCCCTTGCCAGCATTCTGAGAACAGTGTGAAAACTTCCCAGAGACTTTTCAAGCTTATAGCCACTCTCTCATCCTGCCAGGTTCCTGTGACACACATAATCTTTAATCCATATGTGGATACACTGTCCTTGTTCTCCCCCCCCCCAAAAAAAAAAAATGTTTAGGGGCACATTCATTTTCCTACTCATAATTGAAATACTGTCCCTCAATGAGGCCAAACTTAGATTCACAAAATGTTTAGGGGTATGCGTCCCCCTGCGTCCCCCCAGAAAAAAAGTACTGCACTGTCCCTACCAAACTGTACCCTCTCACTTTCATGACTGGTTGTTTTCCTGTCTTGCATTCAGTGGGCTACCCTAATCTACGACACCCCGTCACTCCACTCGGCTGCCCTATTCAAACACCACCAGTTTATGACTTCCTAAATTACCACGGTGGGCTAAATTACATGCTTCCCAGCTGGTGTGCAAATCATCAGTAACTTTACACCAACATTTGTCACTACTGGGTATGACCCGCATATGTCCAGTGTGAGCTGCAGCTGCTTGTTTGGGGGTGCCGTTGCCTCTTGAATAATTTCTTATGCCTGAAGAGCTTAGAAGAATGTGTGCTTCCCTTCGAAGACCCATCCTCTTTCCTGGGCAGTAATTGAAGTCAACAGGATTCACTCAGATCCTGTGGCAGGGTAGTCTGATACAAGGAATTTCAACTATTATTCACCTCATGGCATCATAATTACACAGTGAACTTTTGACATGGGCTTGAATGCAAGGATGGCAAGGGGGTGGCGGGGGGGGGGAACAACTATTCAAACAATTTCAAACTTTTCACAGGGTAAGGAAAAGAAGCAAAGCAGCTGGCCTAGAGTCTGGATACTTGAGGTTCTCCCCCATTCCCTCCTCTTCTTGATTGCCTTGACTTCTCTTCACGAGAAGATTACCTATCAACAACATCTTTTGGAAATATAACCCATTTAAAGAATGTTAACCAACTGCAAGGGGTTGATAAATATTAAATGTTAAAATATTAAAAATGTAAAATGTATAAAAATGTATATCTTCCTTCTGGAGGGTCTCTGTGTGTATTGCCACTGGGCAGGGGGATTGCATGGATACGTGTGTAAATACCTGCACAATGAACTCATCTACCGGCTTCAATTGAAGTCGGAAGGTCATGGGTCTTCACTAAGAGTCTGCCGCAGCCCTGCTCAGCTTCTCTATGGGCACAGCAATCCTCTACTCACATTCCTTTGGGTCTGGAGTTACGCTGTCACTACACTTGTGGGATGGTCACCGTATCCACTGTTTGCTCAGCCCAGGTGGGAAAATGAAAAACAGAAAATACAGAAAATGTTATGTCCCCAGCATCCCTGGAGACACTGTTGCAGCCCACCAATCAGTGGTTGGACCAGCAATGAAGCCCACATGCCACATGGACATGGAAGCAGCCAATCCATGAAGACTGAGGTGGAGTCCCATGTGGCTCTAATATGCAAGAAATGCACAGAAGCAAGTAAAGGCAGTGGCCAATGCTAAAGATCCATTCTAATAATGCACAAACACATCTGATCATGGAATCATTGGTTCAGATCCACACTAGGACATTTCACCTCCTATTATCATCATATATTTTTTACTGAAATGGGTTGCCTACTGGTACGGTTGGAGGGACACAATTTAATACCTGCATGCTCCCGGGATCACTGGCCCAAAGTCCCCCAATGAGAGGACTTCCAGTGCTGCCAACAGCAGATCCCACGATAGCGGATGCCAGCCGTGCAGTTAATTAAGGATAATCTGGGAGTAATTATCCTTACAACTTTCACTTACGGATCGTTCGATAACTGCCTCTTGTTCCGATGGAAAGCGGAGGCTACAGAGTGCATAGCACTGTACATATTGGAAACTCCCCAATGCGGTCGCCATGAGCGGAGGTACTTCTGTTTCTTTTAAGAAGGATCTGAATTTGGACTTAAGAAACAGACATGTTCTGGATGAAGGAGAAAGATAACCTGCTAAATGAATCAGCCACTGAGTGCCAAGGTTTTGATCTGGAGAGGACTCTCATAGTAATTGGAATGCTACGTAAGGGAAGAGGAGCCTTTTTCTCTTTTCACATTATATTTACATTATATTTGCTGTGCTATGAGTCGGCAAGTCTTCACTGAATGAATTACAATTATATATGGGATTCATATATGGGATATACAATTATATATGGGATTCAACAAGAACTTATAAGTTTCTTTATGGAATGCTTTAAAGAATAAAAAGGTAAAGGACCCCTGACAGAAGTCCAATCACGAACGACTCTGGGGTTGCGGCGCTCATCTCGCTTTACTGGCTGAGGGAGCTGACGTTTGTCCGCAGACAGTTTTTCCAGCATTTGACATCCACCCCACAGTGTATGGGGTTGATAAACTGGTGCTGGTATGCTATATTTCTCATGTTGCTTCTTCAGGAAATCCTCCCAGCTCACTGAATGATCCAACAGCCATGCTTTCTAGCAGCCTCTCAAATAATTTGCTGCTTTATATACATTCCCAGGTGATGCTAAAGTTCAAGGATTCTCATCTATCTAATGTATTTCCTGCTGTCATTTAAACTAACGTCACCCCAAGATGTGTATGAGTGCTTACTGCTAATCTGAGGAGTCTTGGGACATGTTTGGATACTTGCCAGTCCACAGAAATGCTGCCTGGTTATTCAGCTATAATATCCATCAACATGGTGCACTTAAATGTTTTCCTTCAGTTCTCAGTCCCATAACCATATTTGCAAAATACACTGGACAATAGCAACACTTTCTTTCCAATATTTACAACATGAGAAATATCCTTCCTCTGCTTTCTTGCATGCTCTAAATCCATTTCTATTTACACTAGTGAGAGTTAGTTTTCAGGCAGATTTGCTTTGACAAATTTTACCTCTCATGCTTTGGTGTTTCCAGTTTGATGCATAATGTTTACTGGTCCTTGAGGCTGCTTCTGGACATCCAAGGCTTGGCCCTGAGACTGTGAAACAAACCTGTCCCCTTACCTTCCAGGTTCCAGAAGAGGTAAGAGAGGGACAGAGTAAGCTGTGGACCAAGACTAACAGCTAGGGATGGGGGAACAATTTGATCCAATCAGCATTTAAAGGTAAAACTTACCTTTCCAAAGCACTAGGTGAACCAAAACACAGTCATCCTTTGAAACCTGAAATTCAATGAATTTTACAGTGCAGTTCTCCGGCCAAATAATGCATACAAAATGCATGTCCTGGGGTAGGATGTGCATAAAAATATATTTATTAGTGAAAATAACATACACAATGCATAATAATAGAGGGGGAAGTTGTTCTGTTAGGTTGAAGTGTAACATGTATCTCAGTAAACATGTACCACACCAAAATGCTGGTGAATTTTCACGAGGACTTAAAAAACATAAATCACAAACTGATTTGGAAATGTAGAGAACTGAACTTAAGACTGAAAGAAATTATGGCAACCCTATTGTTTACTGATCGAAGCCAGTAAGCCTAAAGCTGCTGAACAGGTTGTATGACATTTCTGTCCTGTCCAGGCACCTTTTGATACCTGAACACAATGACCTTGGGCATGATCTTGCCAGATGTATGCCTGCTCATGTTATATACATTTTTTAAATTTATCCATTGGAACCAATGAGCCACATTGCTTTATCAGGATTGTCTCTGATTACTTATGTGAAGACCAAAAGTTCCACTGGTGAAGTTTTTAAAAAGAAAATTGTAGAATTGCCCCCACACCTGTGGTGTCTCCTGTCACTTTGTGTGAAAATCATTACTGGGGGTGGGGGGAAATACCTTGTCATTATTTGCACCTGGTTTGGATTATTCCACAAGACTTCCCCTTAGATCGCCGGTTGTTGTATATTATAACATGTTCCCATTTACTTAGTGCACTGAAATCCCTTGCATTTTTAATCCTTTGTGACATGATGAAAGCTGCTGGATGCATAACGATTTTGGAAATCTCCCTGTATTCTTTCCAAACAAGTTCACTGATGGAATCCTTAAATTTTAGGAGCCTCAATCAAGATGGGTGGAAGGCCACTGGAAAGGCTAAAGGTTTGTGCACTGGTCTCATGCTTCCAAATTTGCTCTACCTGCTGCTCTGCTGATTGTATGGAGTCATTAATTACCATACAGCTAACTAGCAAGATCTATATTTTATTCCCCTCACTGAAACAAATGGAAGTTGATTGAAATACAAATGTTGGGAATTAATGCAACTGAAGATAGCATTCACTGATATACCTCAGCATTGAGCCTGTTTCCCCCTCTATGATTCGTATCTTAATTCAATCTGTAGCCTTTTTAATCCATGGGTAGGAATAATTGTTGCACCCGAGCAGAGACAAAAGGAGCCAAACAACACCAGGGGGCACAGGCTGATATTCTCGGGTCAGAGCTATAACCTGGGGGCGAAGCATGCGAGAAATCATATTGCGTGTCATTGTATGCAAGCATTGCAGCAAGCAAGGTACAGAAAAGCAAAAAATTAGCAAAATGAAAAGTGGGCCAAGCAGCAGCAAAAACAGGCCTTTTGCCCATCCTAGGTTTGGCAACCAGTCAAGTCATGACATGTCCCAGCCCTCCCAGGTTTGGGTAGGAATATGGGCCACTGTTTCAAGTCCTGTTGCCAAATTGCGAATGGCCTTACCATGATCAGAGATGTTAAAGCGACAGGCCCCACCCGTGAGATTTAACGCTGCACAAAAGCCACCATGTTGCGCCAGGAGAAAGTCCAACGCTAATCGGACTGAGAGAAACGCATTGCGTGTCTGTCAGCGCTGCCCGAGGTCCCAGCTCACACAAGACCAACGCTGCTTCGTTCTTTAGTATAAAAGTCTTTATTGAAGTTCAGTTTCACTTCCACACGCGCAGCGTGCAACGCTACGTCTGTAACCTTAGACCGCCGAAGCTCCGTCTGAATCTCCTCCCCCCTGACACCAGTTTAAGATTCTAGCCTTACTCCACCTCTTCCTCTGTTCCTTCCTTCTCTGGGTCCGCCTGCTAGTCGGGGTCTCACCCTTCCTAGACTCCTCTGACGCTGAGTCCCCTGACTCTTCCCCCTCCCTCCTTCGGGCTTTGGGACCTGGCTCCCAATCCGGGTTTTCTGCTGTCCCGCGCTCCTGCACATTTGAACTTGGCGCGCGCGCCTCCCACTTTCCTTCTGACCGTTACACTTGTGTCACTGCTCCCTCCCTCGGGGAGGCTAGCTGGACCTGACCTTCCCTCCGTTTCCCCACTTTCCGATGGGGGCGTGGTCAGCCCTGACTCATCTTCTCTCCCCGCTGGAGGAGAGGCTGGTCCTGACTCATGTGACTCTTCCCCCCCACTGCGCTCTGGTGGGGGAGCTGGTCCTGATCCTCCGCTGCTCCCTTGGGAGTCCCCGCTGGCCCCTTGCTTCTGGTGCGTCCCCCCTGGGACCCCCCTTGCCCTTACCATAGGCGCCCCCTTCTGGGAATCTTCTGATTCGCTGGAGAAGCTCATGGAATCTCTCGGGTCACTGTCATATTCCCCTACGCTCCCCTCGGATTCCTCTCCTCCGCTCTCTATTTGCTCTCTCCCCTGTGCTTCTGCTCCTGAGCCTCTGACAGTGTCTTATCCAATTGCATGGCAATTAGCCTAAGGTCTGTGGCTGTCGTGTTAGCAACAATCTCTACCACTGCCTGGAGTCTGATTATGTGGTTCAAGTTATAGGTCGGCCCCCTTGCCCCAGAGATTTTCTCTCCCCGATTCCATGAGGCTGGAGCATAATGGGCCAGTGTCCTTTCCGGAGGCCACTGATTTTTGCCCCAATTCTGGGAGCTGCCACCTGCAAGTGTTGCCAGGTCAGCCGAACGCCTCCTTCTAGGGGGTGCAGAGGCGATCTGGTCAGGAATCCACATGGGGCGTATTAAGTAGGCTGGAAAACAGACCCCATACCATCCTCTTGGGAGGGTATGATAGGCCTACCTGCCACACACCCAGTAAACGTCCTGACCATGGGCAGATATGGTGCCTCTCAGCAAGCGGGCCAGGCATGCAGTCAAATTGGAACCAGAAAAGGTTCCTGTCTCGGACTCAAGCATGTTAGTTGGGGTTGGGAAGGTACGATCACAGTGGGAAGTGCCCACATAGGTCTTGGCGTCATTTGATTTGTTGACACAAAGGCAGCCAGTGATCCTGTGAACCTGGAAAGGGACGGAATGATTCCATAAAGAAGAATGGTTGCCCAGAGGCTGGAAGGCAACAAGTGGAGTTGTAACCAAGGATTCATTCCAAGGCGCAGGGAGGAGAGGCATTCCTCCCAGAGCATCTACAGGGGCCAGAGTGCAGACGGCACAATTGGTCCGATTTGCAGAGAAAGCAACCATCTCAGCAACCTGAATCCACTTATTATATGTGTGGTGGGCCCCCCACGATTGCAGCAGTTGTCTGGTCACTGTGAGTGGTATTGGCATTTCAAAGGTCAAAGGCAGCAGAAATACCAGCACAGGGACCCACAGCCGTATTTGAGCCATTGTATGCACGGGGAGGGGCTTAGGTAAGTGCTAGAGAGTGGGCTGGGGTGTAATTACGCTGAAAGAAAAGACCCACAAGGCAGCCTCCTCTGCAGGGGTGGCGTAAAGCAAACTAGGCCCAGGTACCTTCAATAAGTTCAGTTATGCAAAAGGAAAAGAAAAGAAAATGACAAAATGTCCTCTTTCAATCCATGCTGGATTCTGGAGCCGTGCCAAGCGTCAGCGTCTGGAGTGACGTAGGCAGGGCGGTAGTCTGGTGGGCGTTGGGTCGTCTGGTGGGCTTGGGCATCTTTGGTCCCCTCCAACAATGCTGGAGCGCCTGGGCCAATGTAGATCAGGTGTAGATCAGGTGTTACAGATGTTGGTGACTTTAACAGCTGTAGATAACAGTCTCTGGCCGGTTTACCTGTCAAGAGAAGAGAAAAACAAAGACAGCAGCAACTGACAGAACATAACATCTTCACATAAGGTATAGGCCTAGCAAACATTAATTCAAAAGGGTATGCTTGGCAGGAAACTTCGCAAGGGGTTAACAGTTCTGTTCCTTGGGTTAAGTTTTGCCAGCTGAGTTTTTAAAAGTCTTTGTCTCTGCGCACTATTTTTTTTCCAGAGCTTTTGCGGCCTGTAAACCATGTTGCAAATTTCAGTTGATTTGCCAGTGTCTGTAGAAAGAACAATGCGCTCGTTGCTTCTGGCAAAGTTTCAAATTCCTCAAAGTATCAATTTCTATGTTGCAGTAGCGTTTTGATCTGAGCATACTGCGCTTCTTCAATGGCACCTTAAAAAGAAAAACTTGACAAAGTTCACAGAAAGCATTCACTTGCTTTTTTGAGAAAGTCACTTTCCAGGTTAGTACTTGGGGCAAGGGGGTGGGTAACACTTGGCCTTCTGGGTTTATGTGGCTGAACTGTAAATCCAGAAAGTGTGAGGTTCAGGGTAGCTGGCTGAATGCAGCAGTGTCCTTCTTGGAATAGCTGCCAAGAGATAACGCTCTGAAGCTACCTCCAAGCGCCTGGCACAAGGGGAAAAAAAAAGCTGATGTCCTGTTACTTGCATGATTTTTATAAAAAACAGTCTGTTCAGTTGCTTTTTCGCTGCAACAGTCTTTGAGCAAGAACAGAGATGAGAAGAAATCATTTTTGAGAAATCTTATTGTTCCCAGCCTGTGGGGGTTGGGTGTGTCGGGCGTAGGGCCTGTGGGCATTCCATTTCCCAATGACCCTCTTGCCTGCAGATGGCACACTGGTTTCTTCCCTAGGCGTCTTCTGCCCCTCCCGTGGACACCCTCCGGGACTGAGTTTTTGGCTTTCTGGCTGCTGGCTGTTTGAAGACAAACCCCTAATTATATTGGCTGGGTCCTCTTCGAAAGAAGGATTCTGATTTAAGTGCTTGGAGGTCTGTGGTCCTGGGCGTCGGATGACTCCAGGGGGTCGTACACTCGGTGGGGCGGGGCCATCAAAGTGCAGTTTTAGCGGCCTCAATTGCAACATCAGTATTGTCCGCTGCCCTGAGCTGTTCCCTGGCACAGGCATTTACCTTGCGGACCTCCTCAGTGGTCAGAATTGTGTCCAAAAGCTGACTTACATCACCATAAGTAGGCATATAGGTTTTGAACACACCTTCAAAAAGTCTAATTATTTTTGCAGGATTTTCCTCAAAAGAAGGATTTTGATTTTTCCAATTGCAAATATCGGAGCTTGTAAAAGGGCCATGCTGAATGGTAAAGGTCCTTGGTGGTCTAACGCCCTGATCATTTGGATTTTCCTCAAAAGAAGGATTTTGATTTTTCCAATTGCAAATATCGGAGCTTGTAAAAGGGCCATGCTGAATGGTAAAGGTCCTTGGTGGTCTAACGCCCTGATCATTTGGATTTTCCTCAAAAGAAGGATTTTGATTTTTCCAATTGCAAATATCGGAGCTTGTAAAAGGGCCATGCTGAATGGTAAAGGTCCTTGGTGGTCTAACGCCCTGATCATTTGGCTGTTCCAAAGGATCATACACTTGCTTGAGAGGGGCCACCACAGTGGGTTTGGACAAAGCCTTAGATTTAAGTGTCTCTACATGTTTTGTTGCCCTGTCCCACGCTGTTCTCAAAACCTTTTGCTTTTTTCTCCAATTCTCATCCTGGCACTGGGCTGCTTCTAGAAGCCAGGGGGCCACATCCAGTTCTGTTTTAAACGGTTCTATATACTGGAACACTCTGTCAGACTGCTTACTAGTCCATCTTATCTCTTTATCTAGAGTTTTTCTGAAGTCTTCATCATCACCTTTCTCTTCACCTTCCTTGCTTGCATCACAAGGGGGTTGGGGAGGGGCAGAGGGGGGGAATCTTCTCATTTGGGTCCTCAGTCTGGGCATTGGGCGGAGAAGCAGCCCTATTTGCTCCCAGATTTGGTTGCCTTGGCGCAGTTGCTGCATATGGTGGTGGTGGGGTAATTATCTCCTCTTCTAGGACTGGCAAAACTGGTGGCTTTTTAACTTGTAATTGTACTGAACACAGTTTGACTTGGGCAGTCACAATTCTATTTTTCCGAAGCCATGAGGGATTTTAATCCACATTGGCTTTCCAGATAGAAATATAGGGAATCTGATCTGTGTGGGCCTTGAAAATGTTACTCCATAAAATGTTGACCAAGTTTGGATCAAAGGATCCTCCAGGACGCCATTCTGGTAAATACGAAGGCCAGTCAACTTCACATAAATGTTGGAGTCTGTTTTTTTTTTTTTTTTGAGTTTACATCCCCACTCTTCTGCTTTCGTGGCACTTTTCCAGTTTTCCATAAAGCTTGGTAGTGGTGTCTCAAGAATTGTTTTACTGCTTTTATTTCCCATGACTCTGGGATCCTGGGGACACTGGGACACTCAGCCCTCCTAAAGTTATTTTTTCACTCAGTCACAGGCCAGACGTTGCTTTCAACGTCCCACACACTCAAAACATTCACTGGAGTGTCCCCACACGCACATTCAGAAAAACCCATGCACCTCCCCCAATCCCCTTTCCCCCCCGAAAAACCAAAACCACAACCGGCAGCGCTTCACGACTTCGACCGGGGCCCAGCAGCACCCTTTACTGCTTCTTCTGGGCACAAAACCAACAACCAACCACAACTGGCAGCGCTTAGACTTCGACCGGGGCCCAGCAGCACCCTTTTTGCTGCTTTTCTGGGCAACACCAAAACCAGTGGCACTTCTTCTACCCTGCTGGCGGAGCTGATCAAACTCTCTTTTTGCTCGCACCTATACCTGTGGAGCTTGCTCCCACCTATACCCTGTGGAGCTTACCTTGTTCCTCGAGGTACCTTCTTTCTGCACGGCCATTGCTCTTTCTCTCTGTCACTTTGTCACGTGTCCACTTGGATCTGGGAAGTGAAAAGCTTTTCTGTTCTCAGCTATGTGTTTGTTACAGCGTTTTTGTTACAGAGAGGACTGCTTAGCTCATGCTTTTTGTCTTAGAGGAAAATGCAGTTTTTAAAATGCGTATGTCGAGGCCTGGCTGGGGGGGGGGGCGGAATTCACAAACAGTTTTTTAGGGCTTTCTGGGGTAACCCTAACTGTACCCCTTCAAATCAAATATATGCCCCTATTAAATGCCCCATCAATGAGCATGAATTTCAAGGCTTAATTCACAGAATGAAAAGTTACACCACCCAAAGTCAAAAGGACTAACCACCCCAGCTTGAAACAATGGGCAAAATCCAGCACTCCAGAGTGTGTCTTTATTAACAACTGATATTTTCCCCAGCCATTGGCAGCTTTCTGCTTATCATCCAGGGATGTCCCTGATTTAGAGGAGCCATCCCGGTTTCTGATTTGATCCTGGAATGTCCCACTTTTCTTTAGGATGTCCCTATTTTCATTGGAGAAATGTTGGAGCATATGGAGTTACCTGACCCCCGAGCCATCTGAAGGCAATTCTGTATAGGGAAGGGGTGTGTGTGTGTGTTAAATAAAATAAAAGGTTGGCCATCTTCTTACCCACTCTCCACACACACTGGCTCCTCAGTAGGCCTAGTTTATTTAAGTACATAAGAAGAGCCTGCAGGCCAACCAGATGCCTGTGAGAAACTGGCAAACAGGACCTTCTCAAGAGCCCTCTCCTGTCCCATGGTTTCCAGCGACTGGAAGCATGCTGCCTCCAACAGTGAAGGTAGGAGATAGCCATCATGGCCTGTAGTCCCTGATAGGACTACCCTGCATTAATTTGTCTAATCCTCTGCTTTATTTCTACCTCTCTTTCTGTCAGTATCCCTCTGACCTTAAGTGTTGTTTCCTTATGGTTCTTCCTTCTCCTGCGCTGCAATTTCACTCCCCGCACGTACCTTTGCTCTGCTGAGGCCCTCAGGTAGCTGCCTCCACCTCTGCTGCCTCCATCCGCCCTCAGCAAGAGAGGTTTGCATCCCAGTCACATAAACATGACAGGAGTTTCCCATGCACTTTCACTGGGGCAGAAAAGTAAACAGGATAGTCCCAGTGTGCACTTTGTTGTTGTTTTTGTTTTGTATTGGCCTCATGAACATGGGGGTTCCTCCCAGGCACCTGAGGTTTCTCAGCATGTCCTTCAGCTCTATTTTATGCCCCTGTTAGCCCTGCGTCAATTTTACCTCTTTTTTTGAGGCAAAATTGAGAAACTGAGGAAGAAATGTAAAAGCTTGATGAAAGCATGAAAGTCTTCATCAGATTACATTTACTTCACAGGCTCCAAACAGCTTCTGACTCAATCGAGATCAAATAAATTTAGCTTCTTGACAGGCAGAGTTTCCGTTTTTAGGCCTTGCAAAACCGCTCCTGAATGTGTGGGATCCAATCCAACAGCTGCTCTCTCTCTCTCTCTCTCTCTCTCTCTCTCTCTCTCTGCTTATGTCTGTGAAAACACATTTGTGTTCCCTCAATCAAATGTTTCAAGGTTTCTTAGTAGAAATAATCAAGAGATAATTTATTCTCTCTCTGTTTTTAAACCCACTGTTTATGAATGCTCACCCCATTAATAAAATATGACTGCAGACAAATGCACAGCTATTTGAAAATAAATTCTGTCAAACTCATTGATGCTTCTGAGTAAGCATGTATAGGTTTGGGATGTACATCAATTTGCTGTGGTGATTATGAAAAATGTCTGTTATCATTATTACCTGGAGAGAAGCGTGAGAAAGCATAGAGCTTCTATACTTCTTCATCAGTTGTGGGGACTCTGGTGCCCTCCAAGGCTTTTTTTTTCAACCAAAACTCAGTTCTGGCACCTCTCATGTGGGCGCCATTGCCATTATAAGAGAACAAGGGAGGCGTTCATGGCGAGTTCTGGTACCTCTTTTTCTAGAATAGCACTGGTGCCCTCCCAGTGTGATTGGAGTCCAATATTCATCAGCCCCAGATGGCAAGGCCCAATTGTCAAGGGTGATGAAAGCCATAGTCCAACAACCTCTGGAAGGCCACAGGTTCCCTCGCTGTCTTACAGATTAAGGTAAAGGTACCCCTGCCCGTACGGGCCAGTCTTGACAGACTCTGGGGTTGTGCGCCCATCTCACTCAAGAGGCCGGGGGCCAGCGCTGTCCGGAGACACTTCCGGGTCACGTGGCCAGCGTGACAAAGCTGCATCTGGCGATCCAGTGCAGCACACGGAAACGCCGTTTACCTTCCCGCCAGTAAGCGGTCCCTATTTATCTACTTGCACCCGGAGGTGCTTTCGAACTGCTAGGTTGGCAGGCGCTGGGACCGAGCAACGGGAGCGCACCCCGCCGCGGGGATTCGAACCGCCGACCTTTCGATCGGCAAGCCCTAGGCGCTGAGGCTTTTACCCACAGCGCCACCCGCGTCCCAATGTCTTACAGATTAGTCTTGTATAATATTGTTGCATGCCACCCCAATCTCCAAACTGTGTGAGATTCCAGGAGTTCCAGGCACTTACTCAGGGTTTGGTTTCCTTGGAATGAGGGACAGCGAAGATTTTAGTGTCTTTGTGATATATGGTTCATTTACACATATATACAACCCGAGCCTATGATGGAGGGGCTCACAGCATTAATATCGCAGAAAGCACACCGATATTTTCACTGTAGTTTATTATGAAACACATTAATTGGTGGATCTCTTATTACCACAAAGTACTATACAAATCTGGACATTTTTTTCTTATGTTTGAGCAGCAGGTGGCAGCAAACTTCCACCCATGAATTCAATCAACATGGTTCAACTCCGATCTACTTCAATCCGATTCTACTTCATCCCTATACCTTTATTACATGTTGTTTATTCCCTGAACTTCCACACTGCCAGGGGGTGGGGGCCTTTAGAGACCTTGAAGTTTCCCTTGGCCAGCAGGCCTCAGAGTTTATGTTTCAACATACTGTATTGACCCAGACACCAAAAAAATAATATCCATCCTTTGAAAATAGAAGAAAGGTAGTCAGCTACTGACAAAGAGGTTCTGCAACTAGCCAGTACGTATCAGAGAAAAGTATGATTTCTGTTAACTTACATGGCAGTTCTATGCATGTCCATGCAGAAGGAAGCCCTGTTGAGTTCAGTGGGGCTTACTCCCATGTAAATGTGACTAGGATGGCAGCCTTGATGATATCATTTTTTTGATAACAATTTATTAAATTTCCCAAAAGTAACAACAAAAACACCATCAACAATTTTTTAAACCATGATTTTGGTTGACTTCCCTCCCCTCCCCTTCTTGGCTTCAATGCTTAATATTCGTTCACGCACATACTGAAACCTTATACTCTTAATATTTCAATTTTAAACTTATTTCATCTTATTACAAGTGAGTTTTGAAAGTCATAATAATGTAGAAATCTATACACAAAGCTTTAAAGTTATGCATTCAACATTTATCCCTTTTTTAAAAATTCAAAGTCCTCTTTCTTTCTTTCTTTCTTTCTTTCTTTCTTTCTTTTTTTCTTTCTTTTTTTTGGGGGGGGGGTTTCAAGTTAACTAGTTTGTCCTGTGTAATTCAAGAGTTTATTTTGCCAGTCTCCTTTATCTTCTTTATTGGCAGAGGCTTCTTCCTTCTGTAGGGCCTGGCTGGTCTTGGCCTGGTGTCCACACTTGAGTACAGGAACAAAGTCTTCCGTTCAGTAAGTCCAACAAAACCTGTACATCTCAATATTATAACTTCAATTTTTTTTAACAACAGTCATTTTCCACAGTCCTTTCCAATCTTTGGATATCCTCTCCCAGGCCTTTTTAATGATTTTACATTGCCACCACATACAATAACCTTTTATTGCCCTCCCTTCCTGTTTCTTCTTTTTCACAATCAAGGCCTCCCAAATCAGCCTTAATGATATCATAACAGAATTGCCAAATTGTCACAGCTATTAAATTTCCATCTACCAAGTTGGTAGGGTTGGTTTTCCTGCAGACATTATTCCTCCTTGTGTTGCTTTATCCTTTTCAGTATTTAGATTTCCCTTTATTCCCTTTTCTCGTTACTTTCCTGGTGATGCTGATAATATCATAATATAATAATAATAATATAATATAATATAATATAATATAATATCGTAGAATTGTGGAGTTGGAAGGGACCCCAAATCATAATGTCCAACCCCCTGCAATATGATAATAAACAAATTTGTAGGACCATCAAAGCTGTGTACAAGATAAAAAAGAATAAAAAACAAAAGCTCAAGCTCTGAAAATAATAAAATCAATTCAGCAAACTCTAAAAACAATAAACTCTAAACAGTAAACTCTAAAAAAATCTTCAGACATAAAATTGATATTCCAGGAAAGCCTTGTTAAACAAAAATTTATTCAGTAGGTGCCTAAACATCATGCTACGTGGCTGTCTGATTTTGGCTGGTAATTGATTCCAGAGAGCTGCAGCTAAAGCACTAAAATCCCTAATACAGGCTAAGTGCATCACAGGAGCATATGGTACTGCCAGCAGCTCCCCACCTGAGGGCTGCTGTTGCCCAGCAGGGATATATTGGTCCCTTAGATATCCTGGTCCCAAGCTGTGTGGGATACTGGCAGACAGTGCGGCTCCCTCAGCAGAGGTGTTATATGGTGTCATTGGGGTGCCCCAGTCAACAATTTAGCTGCAGCTTCTAGGTTAAGCCCAAAGGAAATCCCACATAGAGTGTGTTGCAGTAATAAATTCTTGAGATTACCAGTGCCAAGATTACCGTGGCCAAACTATTTTGGTCCAAGAATGACTGCAGTTGTTTTACCAGCTGATGCTAGTAAAAGGCACTCCTAGCCACCGAGGCCACCTGTGCATCAGATGACAAAGACAGACCCAGGAGCAGCCCCAGACTATATACCTGTTACTTCAAAGAGAGTGCAAACCCATCTGGAGCAGGTAACTGACTTACCTCCCGGACATGGAGATTAAGCAGTACTGTACGCATTCACTGGCCATATAACCCATCTGCCACTATTTGCCAAAGGCCCATCCTGTGAATTCATCAAATCTGTTCTTGCTCCCATGCTGCAATATCTGTCCATTTGCAAAATTGCTTGCAGTAGTTGAATTGTTTTACTTTGCTCCAAGCAATTCCTAGAACACGAAGGCACCCCAAATACGAATGTTCCTACTGCACAAACACAAACAATTCTGCCACTAAAGGTGAACACAGAAAAGGTATTTTGAGATCACAGAGATGACTCTGGGTGGAATTCAGTGTACCACTAAGTGGGATATATGTCCCGGGAAGAAGGTCAGCTTGTGCAATTAGATTTCCCCTCCTCCTTCCCTTGCATGCCCCCTAAATCTGTTCTGGGATTTCCCCCAATTCTCCAGAGCAGATTTAGGCAGCACAGAGGGCAGAGAGGGAGGAAAGTCCTGTTGCATGAGTGGAATAAATCTGTGCAAGCAACAGCTGAATCCTGCCCTCTGATGCCTATTGGTTTGTACATCAGCAATAGTTCTAACTGTTGTGTTCTTTAAGCCATCTCATGGGACAGAGTTGAGCTGAGCAGTTATCCAAGATTAAAGCAACCCTTGGTGTATAACTTTGTGTGGATTGCTCTGGCTTTGGAGATGCTAAGCAGAAGATGCTAAGCTATGCAGATGCCATCTGACCATTAATAGAGCACAGCAAAGTTTTTCTGCCTCTTGTAAAATGCATGATTTGCTTGGGGTTCCTGTTGTATCCTCCCACCCCCACCCACTGACAGAAAAAACAGGGAAAACTAATGTACATGCACTTTTTCAAGGGTAGAACTCTCACCAGGAGGTTCCATAAACGAATCCTTCTTTTTCATGGGAGTAATGTTGTTTAGATTACCTGACTCCAGGAGTGCTCAGACAATTTGTGCACATAGTCAGTTAGCAGCAGCAAAGTTGGTGTCCTGCTTTCCTTCATGCCTTACCATTCCACCCCCGCCCCCGAGAATTACAATGAGTAGGGTTGCCAGCTTCTTTTTTAATAGGCCCTGTTTCTATGTGTTTAACGGCACTCGGGCATAAAGTGAATCCAAACCCCTGAGGATTCACTGAGGGGTTTGCTCATTGGGCCCCTCAGTGATAAATTGGGAGGGGAGAGTGTCCCCATCCACCTTCTCCCTGCTGTTTCCCAGCCATGGTGAGGGTTTGCTGTGCCTGATTAGGATCCCGAGTGTGTGTTTTCTCAGATATAAGGCCTACTGAGTTTCCCAATGGCTTTTTTTAGCCATGGAGTCACAAACTGAATGGTCATAAAGCCCAGATCCCAGGCACCATGCCCTACACCTAAAACAACCCTGGCAGACCCTTGGATGGCCCAAGAGGTTTTGTTGTCTGAAGTGAAGGACAAGATGGTACCACCACTAGTCCAAGATACAGAAACTGACTGGACTGGAAGTAGAATCTCACTTCAGGGTTCATGATGTGAGAGTTTACAGGGTGCAGAGCAGGGGAATGGCTGTTGCTGCTCTCTCCTCCACAACTACTGCCTGAGACAGCCGCCTCACTCTGCCTAATGATAGGACTCCATAGCCTGTCTAAATAGCAGGCCTATTTCACTGAAGTGCACTTATTCTCTATTCACAGCTTTTATATACTGCTTGATTATAATAAGAAAAAACCTCAAAACAGTTTACAAAAAGAATAAGACAATAAAAATCATAAGTAAAAATCAAACAAAAAAACCAGTTAAAAGCAAATGTTCTCTTATTCCCTCTTTGCAATGCTTCTGCCCCTGTGCCTATGCCACAAAGAAGCATTGCTACACCTACTTACCTGTGAGTACACCCCACTGAACAAAATGGTCCTTGCTTCTCAGTAGACATAGAATTATGCCAGTGCCTTTCAGAATGTATTTATCTTTATAGCAGACATGGTGAGCCTTTGGCTTTCTAGATGTTGTTGGGTTCCAACTCCCATCAGCTTGTAGGACCAGTGCTCAGGGATGACAGAAGTTGTAGTCCAACATACTGTATGAAGTGCCACAAGCTCCTCATCCATGAAATAAAATGCAAGGGAACCGTTTCCCCCCTCCAAGATTGAGTGACAAAGGTGACTTTGACAATTGGGTCCCTCCACATAATTTACTTTACTAATAAGCTGGAAGTTGGTTTGGCTTGGACTGGGACCATAGCATGGGATGAGGATGGGTTTAATCCTTGCTCTCCTACACCCCTGATCCAAATTATTTTCAATCAACCACAGTTAAACATTACATCTGAACCCTAAACTGTGGTTCATTGCCTTTATAAACTAAGATCTGGCAATGCTTTGTTTCCAGGTTTGGACACAATGCTAAACTGGTTAGTTAAAATAGAAGTGAAAGCTTCTGATCTTGTGGCCATGCTAGAGGAGGGGAGGGGCAGCACACAAGCCTAAGGTTCCTCTAGATAATTTCTGGAATGGTAGAATCATAGAATCATGGAGTTGGAAGGGAACCAAGGGTCATCTAGTCCAACCCCCTGCAATGCTGGAATCTTACCTAAAGTGTCCATGGCAAATGGCCATCATTATCAGATGTCTTCAGGTGAAGACATCTGAAGGCAGCCCTGTTTAGGGAAGTTTTTAATGTTTGATATTTTTTCATGCTTTCACTATTCTGCTGGAAGCTGCCCAGAGTGGCTGGGGAAACCCAGCCAGATGAGAGGGGTATAAATACAGTGGTACCCCGGTTCAAGAACAGTCCATTTTAAGAATGATTTGGTTTACAAACTCCGCAAAACTGGAAATAGTGTCTTGGTTTGAGAACTTTACCTTGGTCTAAGAAATGGAATCAGAACGGTGGAAGGGCACCGGCAGCGGGAGGCCTCATTAGGGAAAGTGCACCTCGTTTTAAGAATGGTTTTAGTTTAAGAACGGACTTCCGGAATGGATTAAGTTTGTAAACCAAGGTACCACTGTAATAAAATGATGATGATGATGATGATGATGATGTCTGAATGCAGCCAATGATTAACAGCATATATGAGTAAACCATGGTGAATTTAAGAGCAAGATTTTGGTTTCATTCTTTTACCATGATTTTATAACCAAGTATATAATTTGCTTAGTATAATTCTACATTAAAACCATTTTATAGCATTTTTTTAAGAGTTTTGCACGTTAAAAAAGAAACACTTCTGGCTACATAATATCATTGCTAACTTTGTTTTCATATGTAATCATGAATTTGTTATATCTTGGTTTTAAAGTAATTGGATAAAACATGGCTAATGTGGTTATACAGGGTGGCAGCTGCTTGAGCTTAAATGAAATTAGATTAAGGATAGACAATAATAACATTCCATGGTTCTGGGATTTTCTGTTGAGGAACTACATGCAACAACCTAAGGGACAGGAATAGAACCTTGAAGACTAAATTTGAAATAATAATTATAAATAAAAAATCAGTAGAAAAATAATTATAAATAAAAAATCAGTAGAAAATCAGTAAAAAATATTCTGTATTTTAATAGAAGCTCATCTGGAAAATAAGTTTAATCAACAATGGGAGAAAATCATCAGCAGGACAATAACAGTGGATACAAAGACTCATATTATTTTTTGTGAGTCTGGAGGCATTCCTTTATTAATCTTAAGGGGAAAGAGTTTCAAGTCACATATTGCTAGCTCCAGTTCCAGGAAACAAAAGCAAGTTCCAGCAAGGCAAGGGTCAGAACGAAAAAGAGGATAAGTGCAGTAAGCAAGGTCAGGCAAATCCCAAAGCCCAAAAGGCAAACAAGCAAATTTGGCAACACCTTGGATAGATCTCAGCTACACTTTAAAAACAACAACCATAGACTCCCCTCCCCTCGCCAACTCTGGCACCGAATGAAACCTTACCTCAACCTTTAAATCCTTGTAGCCGAGGTGTTCCGCAATTTGTCTTCTCTTCACCACTAGCACGCGCCTGTACTTTACTCCAGTTAAAGTCCAATTAGCAGGATATCCTCTACTTCCAGGAATGGATTGGGTGTGTGTGTGTTGCGACAGTCAGAGTACTCCATGCACCCAGTGCCTTTGCTTGCCCTTGCATTCTATAGGGAAGTGAGTGCCAGACCACAGGGCACGCTGCAGGTGAGAGCCCGTTTCTCTCCCACCCAGAGAGGAATTCAAAGAATGAGTTTCCCCCATCATTCTTTGCTTATCTCTGTCTGTCTCTCCCTGCAGTGTCAAGGGAGACCTCCATTCCTGGTGCAGGCGGAAACTGGAAGCCACATATAAGGCACTTTTAACCAGCTTTTCATTGTTTTGGAGGTTCCTGCGATTTTGTCTGTTATACTGCTGGGGAGCCTTCCCCTTTGTTAACTGTTATTTTACCCCACAGTAGGTGTTGAGGTTACAATAACCCAAACCTGACTTTATTTAATTTAATATTATATATACAGTTTAGAACTGTCTAAAGATGTTCCTCTGGATCCAGACCATAGAAGCTGGCATTGTCAAGGATGTCACAAGTACAGAAAAAGACCATGGTTGTACGCATAAGATTTCCTCTCTCATCCTACTAATGGATGGCTAGTGCTTTAAACAGGACATCTTGGGCAGTATGCTAATGAATTTTTTGGGTGGAAGGAAGAGGGAAAAGGATGTGTTCGGACCCAGTCAAGAACTAGCTGACCTGCTAGGAAAAAGTATTGAGGACATTTATTGTTTTAGCCTTCCAAATCTCATTAAATAAAGAGATCATGTATATTAGTAATGAGGAAGAGAATTGTGTTGACATAAGGCTGAAATTTATCTCTCAACACAGTTAATTGCTTCTTTGAAATGTTAACTGGTTGGTTTTTATGGAGGATCCCTGCAGCATGAGCGTATAACTTGTGTACATTTACCACTACACCTCCACACACACTGCATCAGCAAAATGTTGGACATTTTTCATCCTAAGACTGCTGCTGGTATTTTCCATTCTCATTGCCAAGCGAATAAATGCTTAAGAGGGGGCGCTCACAAGATGCAGAGCCAAGGTTCATTAACACACGTTAACTGAAATGCTTGCAAAGATGGAAAACTGTAAATAATCCCCTAATGGAGCATTTAGAATTCACTTTATCAACTTTCCCAAACGGAACATACCACTGGATTACTAGTGCTCCAGTTTGAGAAGCAGCTTGTTATTGTTAAGAGCTGGGTGGGTTTGAAACACGACAACTTCTGCTTAATATCTCTGCATTCTCACAATGTAGAAGCTACAGAATGAGCAAGTCTGGCACTCAAATGCAAGGATGTGGAACTTTGATCTCCTCAAATAGAAAGAGGTATGTCTACGCATCATGGCAAGATTTGCAGAGCTCATTTTTTGACCTAAAGGGGAAAAGTTCTGGTTGGATTCCAGTACAGATCTTAGACACACAACAAAGAATCACTGTATTTTTCTGTGTATAACATGCATCCATGTATAAGACGACCTCTATTTTTTTGGACCACAACAAAAAAATGGGGGGGGGAAATTGCCAAGAGTTGTTGAGCTTCTTTGATGGGGGTCACCAACGCAAATCATTCTACAATGCAAATCACACACATTGCTGCAGCCAACTATCATTAGAACGCTCTACACAAAAACCCCACCTGCACACTTGACACAACCACAGCTGATTGCACGCATGCCTAGCCGCTGCCATAAATAGCCCACCCAATTGCCACAGCCACAGCCAATCGTCAGCAGGCCTTGCCACAGCAACCAATCATGCGTCCAATCGCCACTGACAATCTCCTACTGGCTGCTGCCACCAATCGCCCATCCCTCCTCTGCTGTCTGTTTATAAGATGACCCGCAATTTTTGCCTATTATTTCTATAGGAAAATTATCATCTTATACTTGGAAAAATGTGCTAAGTGCGCGTGCACACACACACACACATACCAGTATAATGAATTGAAAAAAATGTTTAAAATAACTTTTGTAAAAACAAACAAACAAACAAACAAACAAACAAACCCAGAAGCCTTTTATTAGGAATTGTAGGTACCGACATTCCAAAGGAACAGAAAAGACTTTTCATGTATGTGACAACAGCAATGTGGATGCTACTAGCCCAGAGATGGAAAGAAGACAAAGCCCCTACCAGAGAGGAATGGCAAACCAAGCTGTTGGACTATGCCGAAATGACAAAACTGACCGGAAGGCTCAGGAACCAAGAAGACCAAAACTTCAACGAAGAACAGGAGGAGAGAACTGCCTTCTACTGAGCTCATTCACAGGGCCATCTTAAACATATGCAACGCCGGGGTGCAAAGATCCACCTGGCACCCCTAGGTTGCCCAAAGTTGTTGACCTTTTTTTAGGGGGGGACCCCACCAAAGATGTTGGCTTTTTTAAAGGAAATAGTTGTTTACCTTTAGAACAGTTGTGGGACACAAGGACTCACAGCGCCAACCAAAAGGGGTGCCAGCGCCCCACGCACAGGGTCGTACAAAGGGGGGTGCGGGTTCCATGCTGGGGGGGACAAAATGTCGGGCAGCATGCACAGTCGCCGTGCTGTCCGCCCGCTGCCTCCCCCCTGCATGGCGGTTAACTGTTTCGGATGCATGTTGCATTCCTCCTTCTTGACATGGAATGCTCTCTATTGGAGTCTCCAGGTCCATAAGAAGGGAGAGCAGGGACCTTGAAGTTCCCAACAGCTGTTAATCAAGCAAGCAAGCACACAGGTCACCTTTGTCACAGGTGTGTCACGCCTATGTCCTGGCCAGGCCTGCACCCAATCTTGTTTCTGTACACTCTTGTTTGTTCTCAGTAACCAAAAACATATTATCAACATATACAAGGAAAAAAGTTGTTTTCCTTCATTTGCAAGGCATCGTACAAAACAAAGTGACACTAATAAAGAAAAGTTCCAGGGTGGCAACAGAACTATCCAGCAATATCAGGTTATAGGAAAACTGGTTAATTGATTGGTTAATTGATTTGGTTAACTGATTTGGCAACTTCCATGCACATGACGTCTGATGCTAATTCCCCCCCCAAGAGTTAAATGAGATTCAGGTGAGGGCCATATGCCTTGTCAATCCCAGCAGGTATATAACAGGAAGACCCGGCCTGCCCAGGCTGATGGCCGGTTTGATGCGCCCCTCTGTGACATTTTTCTGCCAGAAGTCCTACCTAAGTTACTATTTGCCTCCAAAGATGCCATTTGCTTTTCTTTATCAACAGAAAACGGTGCTTATCATGTTATTAAGTTATCATCTATTTATGACTTTACTTCCTATTTGTAATAAAAAGATAATAATATCAGCCTCTTTACATTACAGAGATAATGGGAGGAATTCAACATTGCGTTCTTCTACCTGTTGCATCAACACATGCATTTCAGCTTGCCAAACAGAATGATTTCCTCTCCCTGTGCACTGTTCTGGGGGTTCTCCTGAACCCTCTGAGCCAATTTGAGGGGACATGGGGCACGTGTGTGTGTGTGTGTGTGTGTGTGTGTGTGGAGTCCTTTTGGTGAAGCAGAAGTAATAAAATCATAGAATTGTAGAGTTGGAAGGAACCATGAGGGTCATCTAATCCAATCTTCTGCAGCGCAGGAATCTTTTGCCAGTGACTCTGAGATTAAGAATCTCATGCTGTATTGACAGAGCTTTCCCAGCTCTATATCATTGTGCAGGACCTCCACTGATGGGACTCATTAGGTGAATCCTGTCCAATGTATGCCACGGGTAGTTAATGTAGTGCCCCCCAGAAGTTGTTAACTCCCATTATCCCTGATCATTGGTCATGCTAGCTAGAGCTGATGTGAGTTGCTGTCCACGACATCTGGAGGACACCACCTTGGTTATTCCTGATGTAGACGACACATACTTGCTTGGTTAGGAAAAGTGCTATATAGACACTAACAGCGTACACAATCGAGTGTGGGTAGTTTGACCAGAGTGCCGCTGAAATAAGCTTTCAATACATGGCAAAGCTTCCGTATTAGCAATAAATGATACCTAACAACGATGGACATGCCAATTTGGCATCAAGGAGCCCACCTCACACAGAATCACATGGGCTGTCAGTAACAGCCGGCAGTGGCTCTCTCAGAGCAGTCCTCCATGAACCAATGGTTTGGAGGTTTGCACATAGCTTTGGCTACAGCAGCAGCAGCAGCAGCTAAGCTGTGCCTCTCCAGATGCTGCTGGGCTGAAACGCCCAGCATTTCTGACAGTTGGGATTGCAAGCTGGGGCTGGTGGGAGCTGGTGTCTGACAACACCTGGAGGGCCACAGGTTACCTTCACTGGGGTTCACTGGGGTACACACTTATATTTCAGTTTTTGTGAGGGGAATGACCACATTGTGACCAGATTGGTAGCTCAGTGTGAAAGAACAAGGCAGTAGGAAACAGGAGGCATAGGCTTGTGTTGTTGGCTCAGCATAAGTCTTGCCCTTCTTACCTCTGCTTCAGGTGGGATGTCTAGCTTTATTATTATTTTTTAAGTACCACATGAATAGTCATGCACTTACTTGTTCAATCATCACTGTATCAGTTCAAAAAGGCTCTTTAAAAACCTTTGAATTTCTCGGCAACAGCGTTGAGATCTATCTTATTAGCACTATTCACAGCTGGTAGAACTGTGGTAACCTTGTGGAACTGTTTTTTGTTTGTTCTTTGTTCGTTTACCAGAGACTGATTCTTGAGATGAATAGGTATATTTGGGTTGAATCTGTTTGAAACATGTGCAGTCTGTTTTACTTCCTCTGTATGTAATGGTCCATATGTAGGTATGAGTTCTGCAAGGACAGCTGGCCTGAAAATACACTGACAGATGGCCTTTTAAATAACTTTCACATTCCAAAGGCAAAGTGCATAACCCAATTTAACTAGTGATCAGAATACCGGTAATAAGAGGAGGAGGATGATGCAAGACACTGTGATAGCCTTGGTTGAACAACAATGTACATCCAAGTCTGAAACTGGCGGAGCTGAACCCCGCCCCACCAATGTTCCCTCTCCCAAATAGCCTTTGAAAGCTGCTCTTTTTTGTCACAGAGCTCCTCTGGGAGAAAACAGATTTAAAAGTCAGGTTTTGCAGGGGATGGGGGTAAGTAGGTAAAAGAAGGGTTTGGCTGCTTTCTACAAATCTGACAGTGACCCTATCCTAACATGGGGCTGCCAAAATATCATATAATTTGGTGCTACATTTTATTCTGGTGGAAGTGAAATGTTTGATTGACTATTACTTTTCAGTTAGTTCAGCTATGTTACAGGGAAATGGCATCTTGTACAATTGTCTCATTCTAATCAAAGAGCTGTTGCATTCCCCCCGCCCTGAAAAACCAGTATAACAGCAAATGTATTTCTTGCAAGAAGCTTCTATCTAGTGTGTGTATTTAAACCTCCTTTTTCAAAGTACCCTGAGCACAATTTGTACAATTTAATCTCTGAGGGAAAATAACGTTTTTCTTCCCTTTACTATTGCTACTAAAAAGGAACAAAATGACCCTGTTGCTAAACAGTAGATAAGATATGAGCCTATGGAATTGTGGAACGTGCAAATAATGGGAAAGAGTTACTTTGCAAATGGCATTCTTTGTCACAGACACTAAATCAGTGGGTTCCCTGGTTACTCCATAAAATGCCTCTGAACAAAGCCAACCAGCTTTTGAGAAAATAGACATTCGGTTTGGAGATTGCATGAGAGATCTGAAAAAGTGAGTAGGCATGCTGATTCTTCTGTTTTAAGAGGAAAGTTTCCAGCATATCTCTGCTACCTGGTGTTTTAATTGCCTGCGTCTATCAACCATCTGGTATTAAGAATGACTTTCTAACGTGAATAATTAAGCAAATATCCTCTGAATGCCGAATAGCCCATACACCCACATTGCAATCAATGGTTGTATCAAAGTCCACACTGTCTAGCTGCCTTGACCAAAGCAAGTCAATTGAATATATGGCCTGCTGTTCACATGGAAGCAATGTAGTTAACATGATGGACCGCAAGAAACTGTGCAGCCTAGAAAGTGCGTTCTGCTGTGAGAAATGCAACACAATCCCGTACATGTTTACTCTCTGAAGTAATTCCCACCGAGATAACTGGATTTACAGCAAATGTGCGAGGTATTGTAGCTGGCCCTTACAGCTGAAACACATCAGAGTAATTATGAGGTCAGTTTTTATTTGGCTAAGACTATGTTTTGAATATGCCGTGGGTTGTCTTAAATGGAAGAACATGTGATTTCCCTCAAATAAAATCTAAAACTTTCCAGCACAGCCAAAGTTATACCTAACACAGCTCCAAAGGAATAGATATCCAGTCAGCTGTATAATTTGAAGTATCGGCATGTTTCAGTATTTCTGACACCTACAGTCTAGATCAACCAGTACTTGGATTATAGTGGAACAAGTAGGGGGCCCTTAGTGAAATACAGAAAAACCATCCCTTTGTTTACCTCAAATTAACCAAATCATGGTGCTTAGTCCTTCCAGAATATTTTTTTTAAAACCCCATCATTCAAAGAAATCTGTTGCCGTTCTGCATATGTCAATTTAGTCAATGTTACAATTCCCTGGATATTTTAAAACCTTTCTGAAACTTGAGGTGCTGTCTTCCCTGCCCCAAGCTTTAGCAGCAGAGACTAAATTTAATAATGCTGTACTCCCAAGACTTCCTGTCTTTTAAATATTTTCATGGTAATATTTTGCAGCTTTATGGCAATGGCTATCTAATTATTTCTGCAATAAAATTACAGGCTGTGCTCCAGTAGATCTAGATTATTGAACATAAAAAATGCAGTGCCCAAATAGATGCTAAAAATCTGCCTGGCGTACATTGCATTTCTAGCAGTTAAAGTTCTGCTGTTGGGTACATTCAACTTTGTATGGAGTTGTTAAATTTTCTAAAGTTTTATCACTAAGCTATCTATCACCCTGTGATAACTTAGTGATAGAACTTACAGTTTGACTACATAAGTCTCAAGTTCACTTTCTAGCTAAAGGATATCACAGTGGCTTGGGCAGCCCAGTCAGATGGACAGGGTAACAATAAAAACAAATATTATTATTACAGGAGGTGGAAAAACAGTTCAGTCCAAGATTGTGGAGAGCTGCTGCCTTTGGAGTTAGCTGGGACACTTTTCCAGTCTTCCCCAACCTCATGCCGTCCACGTTTTTGAATGCAACTCCTGTCTGCCTCAGCTAGTACAAATGTGCTGTCAGGGGATGATGGGAGTTTTAGGCCAAGGCACCAGGTTGGGTACTAGGCAGCTAGTATAATGTAACTTTGTGTGCTCATGGGAAATATTTAAGGACATAGCCAGAAAGAGACAGATGAACTATGTATGAATTAGGTATCTGAAGAAGTGTGCATGCACACGAAAGCTTATACCAAGAACAAACTTAGTTGGTCTCTAAGGTGCTACTGGACATTTTTTAATATATATTTTTATATATTTCGACTGTGTCAGACCAACATGGCTACCTACCTGAATCTATGTATTAATGGTTTGATAAGAAGGGTTTAAAATAACTGTTGGTCACAGAAAACATAAAGCTGCAACACCAAGCAGAAAGCTGTAGGTTTGCTTGGGAACAACTGAAGACACGTTTCAAAGGTTTGTCTTTCAGAAAAATGTGTAGCTTTGAACAAAGACATAATTTCATTAGTAACCTCTTTTAAAGGAGAGAGGGGTAGAGGAAAAGTAATAAGAAGATTAAAAACAGACGCACCAAGGGATTGCAGGTCTGTACGAGACACTGAATTTACTCAGTGGAGAGGTGCTGATGTTCATATCTGCTCAGCAGTTCAAATCTCTGGTCTGAAAGCACACCCCACTAATTCCATATATGTAGCAGGGCAGACTGGGGTTTCTGTGTAGCATTTTGTATAGACTTGGCTGCATTTCCTTTCTAACTGTTCCTCCATTACAGTACTATGATAGTACGTTCAGATTTGGGCACTTCCTGGTTTTTGAAGGGAAGGAGCTCACACAAGGTGGCGTCAGTGGGCCTACCTCCTTCTTCCCACAGTCACTGTTGCCCATCCACTTGCCCTCTGTTTCTGGATGCAATCTGCAGAACCTTCCGGAGGGAGCGTGCAACAGGACTGGTGTTGGCTGTTCAGTCTCCTGACGTTTATCATTGCAGAAGGGCCAGGTGAATAGGCAGCGCCACAAGGAGGCTGGGAGGCTATGGGGCTCAGCAGTGGGCGTGGGCCTCAGCAGGTGGCTCAGCATGCCAGCCCTGTTTGCATCCTGCCCCTCCTCAAAGATGCCAAGGAGGTACATGAAGTAATTATCTCACTTTATCCTTTCAACAACACCTCTGTAAGATAGGATAGGATAGGATAGGATACTGCCCGCACCACAAGCAGTTTGCATCTGGGATACTTACCCTCAAACTCCACCCTTCCCTTCACTTCACCACACACCATATCACCTCAGAGTGCTTCTCCATCTTCTGTAGCCTTCAGAACATTGTGTATAAGATAAGCTGAATGTCGTTTTGTATTTCATTATTTGTTTTACAGGTTTCTGTTCATTCATGCTAAAATGGAGGCAGAGGGAAGCAAATGGAGACCTTATGACAATGGGACTTGTTGCTAGGTCTGTGGTTCTTCACATCCCATTGATTTCAGTGGGATTTAAACAATCCACATTTTTACAGGTAACACCAAAGGCTTTGCTGCCCTCACACTCTGCCTGCACAGCCACAATGTGTCCTACTTAACCTCCTGGGAGAAAAGAAATAACTGATAGTTTGGCTTTTCTTTTCTTTTTCTTTTTGGAATACATAGTAGGAGTCGAACAGGGAAGCTAGGAGCTGTATTGAAAGAAGCTGCTCCAGGGGCTCAAATGATCAAGCCTTATTAAGAAGCAATCTGTCCACTGCTGCAGTTCTTCTTTTCTTCTTTTTTAAAGCAGCCTTTTCTTCAAAAATAATAATGTGAGTTCCTGGGCTCCCAAAGGAAAATAATATTTGATTCAGAACAGCCTTTATTATGAAATACCGAGGCAAAGCATTCCATTGACCAGTCACAGCTGTTTACATAAGAGCTCTGTTCTTTCACTGTATAGTACATTAAAATGTATAATTAATACATGCTCATTTTTTATACTGCTTGAAAACACTTTGTTTGTTTGTTTGTTTTTGCACCAATGTTGGAGCCTCAAAGGCCAAACATTCGTATGGTCAGCATACGACTTTCACACTTGTGCTGCCTTTATTAGTTTGTGAATTTTGCCTTTTCTATACCTTGTATTTCCATTTGAGTTGTCATTGTTCTTTTTGTAAAATCGTCTTGGAAATATAACTGAAGGCCAATATAAAAATAACAATTCTTTATTATTATAATACTTAGAATAATCAAACAAATGATACTTCTGTTAAATTTGCTTTGCATCTTGCTAGGTAGGTATGATGTTACCTGCAGGCACCAGTCCATTAAGGCTCAACATTATCACAGGACTTCATTTGCCCCAGATTCTCCCACCATAAATATGTGCAATGGTAGTCTTCTGGAATCCTTTGGTGCGTAATGCTCTAAATTAAGTTAAGCACTTGCAGGATATCTGGGATTTCTGAGCAGTTCAACAGTCAAACAGACTCCCTCAGAAGGTTGTGGACTCTCCTTCATTGCAGGTTTTTAAGCAGAGGTTGCATGGCCATCTATCATGGGTGCTTTAGCTGAGATTCCTGCATTGCAGGGGGTTGGACTAGATGAGCCTCGGGTCCCTTCCAACTCTACAACTATGATTCTGTGATTTGTTCAGGATATCAGCTCATATTTCACAACCTGATTGAATTATCATTACAGTATTTGAAATACAAAATTGTGTAAGGTTTATGGGACCGAATATGTATATACATATGTTCAGTATACAAGGATGTCTAGATACTCAGGCCAGGTTCAAAATAATAATGCTCTGAATTCTTGTAGCATGAGGGGGGTTAGGTTATGTTCCTGGGAGAGCAGATCACTCTCACCCTGTATAATACATGTTTTGCAACATAGCATCCTATCTCCTGTTTAAATAAAAAGTACAGAAAATCCCACTGGGTAAGTGGCACTATGTGCAAAGCCATTAGGCTGCATTAAAGGTACTCTTCTGACTAGATAAATTTAATAAAGTCTGAGAAGTGGACCTACAAGTGTTTGTTGGAACAAATGTTACTTTTCATGGTGTCTCAAGTAGTCCCGTTGTCACTTTTGCTACTACAGACTATCATCCCCACCTTACCCACCCCCTCCTGGTATTCAAGACATTAAACCACTTCCTTCTTGCTTCACCCACCATCCCTAATTACATAAATGGCTGGTTGCATAATCAGTTGCATAATCCATAATCCCTCATTTAATAATTTTTTCTCTTTATTTTTGAGTCATTCTGTTATGTTCACAGCTGGATTCCCTGTGAGGGAACTGAACCAAAAGATAAGGAGAAACCAGCACTCATAGATGGTGCTGTCAATATACTATGCAATGACCGACACATCACAGTGAAAGTCAGGCATGTTGAGGCAGACTTCTGAGGAAAAATTGGATTTGTAGCTGTAAAGCCTACTGAGAGGAAAAATTAGTAGGCACAAGTTGTGTCAGCCTAAGTTTGGAATGGTACAGGAAAAGGAAACTGAGGTCACTCAACTGTGTGATATTCTGAATGTCTGATAACCCAAGGACAAACTATTGTGTCAAATCTTATTAAAAAATATTTTGGAGCATCAAATTAAATTTTCAACAATACAGAACTGTTGTGTGTGTGCCTCTTACCTTTCAAGAAATTGAATTAGCACCTGCAGTATGAATGCCTTATATGTCACCACAATCCAAAAATCAAATTAACTGCTGCTGTCCAAAAAGCACAATACTAGTTCAGGAGGCTAAATAAATGCTCAGTTGAAAAAAAAATCTGATTTTCAGGTTATAAAAGCACAAAGATTGCTTTGTTGACCCTTAATTTCTCACTCTCATTTCTGTGGTAAAACAAAGTTTATATCCCTTTTAAAAGTATCCCTTTAGTACTAGTACTGTACTTAGAACACATAAAGGGACATGGGTGGTGCTGTGGTCTAAACCACTGAGTCTCTTGGGCGTATGTGTATCTGTTACAAAACCTGTGCGCTAGTATTTAAGGTGGCACAAGATTCTTTGCAGTGTTTGTGGCAAAAAGCTGACACAAGTACCTTCTGAAAATGTTGGGAAATGGAGTCATGCAGTCCTGGGTGCCAAATTTAGGTAGTTTGGTAGTATGCTTAAAATTGAGGAAGGATGCCTTGCATTCCCAGAAATCCTACCTGCAGGGCTGGCTAGATGGTTAGAATTGAGTGGTTTTGGCACATGGATGAGGCACTAGCACTAATCTGGCATTATACTTATGAGTATGTAGAACACATGAGTGTGGACCCAAAGCAGAACCCCAGAAAAAGACCATTCTACATCCTGGTGGGATCAGAGTGTTTGCACAAATTCAAGAGGCTCTGTCTGCACTGCAGATGGCTTCCCTTCAATTATGGATGGCAGGGGAGATAAGTAGCCCCAGATGTAGAATACTTATCCTCACTGCCTCCACTCATGTGTTCTACTTACATGTGAGTGTGAGGCCTGAGTAGGGTGTTATTGTTATGGAGTGGGATTCACCCAATGAGTCTCATCAGTGGAAATCCTGAGCAAAGATTTCTGCATGCTGAACAGGGCTTTCCCCCCTCACCCCTGTCTGCCCTCCATGCTCCCCAAAATTGGCTTAGGTGTGTGTGGGAGAACTCTCAGAACAGTGCGTGAGGGAAGGAGAGAGGGGGTTGTTGAGTCTAGCAAACTGAAATGCATGTTGAATTCCTCCTCCATTATTATTGTTGTTGTTATTACCTACCTCTCTTTTAAATCAGAACCAGTGAAGGCGGTGAATGCCCTCTGTGAGTGCCTGGAGGCAATTGGAGGATGGATGGCGGCTAACAGATTGAGGTTGAATCCTGACAAGACAGAAGTACTGTTTTGGGGGGACGGGGCAGGTGTGGGGGACTCCCTGGTCCTAAATGGGGCAACTGTGTCCCTGAAGGACCAGGTGTGCAGCTTGGGAGTCATTTTGGACTCACAGCTGTCCATGGAGGTGCAGGTTAATTCTGTGTCCAGGGCGGCTATCTACCAGCTCCATCTGGTACGCAGGCTGAGACCCTACCTGCCCGCGGACTGTCTCGCCAGAGTGGTGCATGCTCTAGTTATCTCCTGCTTGGACTACTGCAATGCGCTCTACGTGGGGCTACCTTTGAGGGTAACCCGGAAACTGCAATTTATCCAGAATGCGGCAGCTAGACTGGTGACTGGGAGTGGCCGCTGGGATCACATAACACCAGTCCTGAGAGATCTGCATTGGCTCCCAATACGTTTCCGAGCACAATTCAAAGTGTTGGTGCTGACCTTTAAAGCCCTAAACGGCCTTGGTCCTGTATACCTGAAGGAGCGTCTCCACCCTCATTGTTCAGCCCGGACACAGATCCAGCGCTGAGGGCCTTCTGGTGGTTCCCTCATTGCGAGAAGTGAGGTTACAGGGAACCAGACGGCCTCTTCAGTAGTGGCGCCCGCCCTGTGGAACGCCCTCCCATCAGATGTCAAGGAAATAAGTAGCTATCCTATTTTTAAAAGACATCTGAAGGCAGCCCTGTTTAGGGAAGTTTTTAATATTTAATGCTGTATTGTTTTTAACACTCGATTGGGAGCTGCCCAGAGTGGCTGGGGAAACTCAGCCAGATGGGCGCGGTAGAAATAATAAATTACTACTACTACTACTACTACTACTACTACTACTACTACTACTATTACTATTATATTATCCCGCCATTCCATCCAAAGGAAGCCACAGCAACAAACAAGAGAACAATAAAAACAATACATTTTTAAAAAATACAAAACATCCACACAACTAATAATTCCAAAGTTTCCAGAAACAATGTGTATCAACCACCAAAGTAAGATCACCACAATCTTGTTGTGACCATCTTTTAAAACTTGCTTACTAGGAAGTGTTATTCCCACTGTTGAGCCAGTGCCTGTTTTACCAGATAAGAGCTACATGACATCCTGTGTTTAATTCCTAAAAGGTCCATTATTTGGGTTCAAGGTACTATAGAAATTATCTGACCCAGGAAATGCCAGTGGAAGTTTCCTTCCTGCAACTCATAGCAGATTGGGGGAAAATTTAAATGGAACTGGGAAGGTGAGATGAAAAGTTAACCTCTCCTCTCTATGTGCTGTGGTCCCAATCCCAATCACTGTTGTATAGAAGAGAAAAAGTGGGCATGCTAAGTGCATACATGTAATGCCATGTCTAATTTGGCCCTCAGACTCCTACTGCCTACATTTCTAATCCTGCTTGGAAGCAAGTGTCCTCCCGAGTTCAGCTGGACTTGCATACAGGGAACTGCTGATGGGATTGCTGCCTAACAGAATGAACATATGTTTGTATGCTCAGAATGAAGCCAGTTTAATTGAGTTCAATGGCTCTTACTCTCTAGTTAGTGTTTAGGATTGTAGTCTTAATGTTTGAAGACATTTCTGCCCCCTCTCTGGTGTACACAGCCATGTGAAAATACAACTTGAAAGGCAGTGGGGTGAGGGGCAACCTTACTGCATTTCAGGGTGTTAATGCCTCGGTGCCTTCACTGCACTCTTTTTAGAGCCTGCTAAAAACATTATTGTTTAGACAAACCTACCCAGAGGCTTAGGGACGCAGGTGGCGCTGTGGTCTAAACCACAGATCCTAGTGCTTGCCGATCGGAAGGTCGGTGGTTCGGATCCCCGCAATGGGCTGAGCTCCCGTTGTTCGGTCCCAGCTCCTGCCCACCTAGGAGTTCGAAAGCACGTCAAAGTGCAAGTAGATAAATAGGTACTGCTCCGGCGGGAAGGTAAATGGCGTTTCCGTGCGCTTCCTCTGGTTTGCCAGAAGTGGCTTAGTCATGCTGGCCACATGACCCAGAAGCTGTACGCTGGCTCCCTTGGCCAATAAAGCGAGATGAGCGCCGCAACCCCAGAGTCGTTCGCGACTGGACCTAAGATCAGGGGTCCCTTTACTTTTACCCATAGGCTTAGAAAGTTGAGATAATTGTAATCTGTTTTGGTGTTTTAACTTCTGTATGTTTCAAAGTAGGGTTGTAAATTCTTCTTGATTTTATTGTTTTATCTTCTTGTAAACCTCCTTGAGGTTTTTTTAAAATCAAGCAGTGTATAAATTTTATGAAATAAATAAACGGATGAATAATAGCAGAAGGCATTGAGAAAGACAATGTGGGAGTGGCACAAGCTTGGTTGTTAAGAAGGCACTCTCGGTTTAACTCCCATTGCTTCCAGAGGACCTGGTTATTGAGCACCCGTCTGGATTTGTTCATAGGGAGGTTAAATGACATTGCAACAGGCAAATGTTACCCCACATTTTCCAGTGCATTTCCCCATACGTTTCTTAAGATGAAGACAGTCCCGTTTTGCAGAGAAGTGGATTTGTTATGCAACAGCACCATATCAGCTTCAATTGTGCGATCTGAATTTGCCAGTGTGTGATCGAATCCCACCTGAAAACAGTGCGAGTCTCATTTAGAATGTGTGATAGCAATGGAACAGGATCCTCTGTGCCCACAAGCGAAACTTCTGAGTTTCTGCAAGTCAGGAGTAAAACTCAGTCAGCTGGAGAGGCAGGATTTGAAACTTGGAAATTTATTTGGACTTAATGTCATCTGAAATGTTTAACAATGAGCTTCCCAGAGCAGGAGCGTATAATGCATTTGCACAATAGGCAGACATTTTTTCCACTCTGCTTTTACCTTCTGTCAATAACACAGCAGCGAGCTAACACACTGAAAATACACACTAGTAATGCTGCTATCATATGTGCTCATTACATAACTAACGACCACTGATAGTCATAAGCAATCCTATCCATTAAAGTTGTTCTGAACAAAAGCAAGCAAAACTTGCAGGAGATAGATATTAAAAATCTTTCTAATATATCCAAAGGTGCTACAATGGATATACTCCATCTTTTCACTTCCAGGCTTTACCACCTGCCAAATTAAAAGGGCCCTGAAACCAGGGGCCCGTCCACACTTTGTCCTATGATTTCTAGTCACGGGTCTGAAAGGGGTTAAAATTCCATCTCTATGTTTTCTGCGGATTAACGTTTTCCCAGTTCAGCAGTAAACAGCAGATTTTCCCAGGGAAAGCAGTGGGACCAAAAAAACCAATCCTCTCAGACCTGTGACTTGAAATCACAGGATAAATGGGAGGGTGAGTAGGTCTTAAAGAGACAGTCAGCTCTGTTTCCACATTTCTAGCACAGGGATATGGAACCTGTTGCCATCTTGAAAGTGTTGGACGACAACCCTCATCATCCTGGACCACTGGCCATGTTGAGTGGGGCTGATGCAAAAAGTATAGTCTATGGAGGGCCACAGTTTCCCCAACCCTGCTCTATCATTCATTTAGTAAATATTAAGTAATGGACAGCTATAATTATAACTATACACTCTTTGGTCTTTGGGCTGTGACCTTAAGCGCACTAACTTGTCAACTGATTTGCAAGTAAATATATTTAAGGCTGAATGCCAGCCAGTCTTGCTTCCTTCTGTGCCTTTTCCTCATTTCATGTTAACCTCCCAGGTGAGATATACGGCTTTCATTCCATCAGCTGATTTGAGTAAACATGCTTAGGACTGCAGTGTGAAGCTTACTTGGAGCCCTAAAGAGTAGTGCAGTTACTTCTTTGGAGCCTGGTCATAGTCCTGGCGTTTATGAATCCTTAGCAAGGCAATCTTTATGTTATTTTGATATAATTGATATATTTCAGAGTGGCTCACAGCGGCTTACAAAATTTAGCACTCGAAACCACAAGACTAATATAAAGTTGTACAACATTTGGTATACAAAAAAATAGATGTAAATACCAACAGTTCCCCACAGTTGAAACATGTTAGAATCATAAATAGAAATGACATCTAAACAGTTCCAGTCAAATGTACATTACCACAGATACGATTACTGTACGATTATTTGTCAATAAAACCAGTCTGAAGTCACATAGAGGTTAGATGAGGCAGCTGCTTCTCATAGAAATATAGTTTGCACTCAGGTATCAAGTGTTCATCTTATTAGATTCTTTTTTCACTCTGTATTAGTCTGAAATGTTCTATATGGTTTCACTTTAACTGGATTTTTCTCTTCAGAGTTCCATTGGATTCATGATCTTTTAAGCAGTTCAAACCTGTCTTTGCCTTGTAAACAGGATAGCTTCTTGTGGCTGGCTCCAATCTATCTGTCTTAAACTAATGGCTGTTTTGGAAACGTTTCTGTCACATTCATGTTTTCAAACAAAGGTGGGAAAGCATGTATTCCTTTTTAGAAAAGAATGTGGGCATTCAAAGATACAGCAATTCAGCTGCAGATGAAAAATATTGGTGCAGTTTTACACCCTGCCCGAGGGCAGCACAGGTAGGCTTTTTACATTAAAAACGATGAAGTGTTGCTGGAAAATGAACTTCTCTTACAAGTTCCTGTATTTTATTATAGGATGAAACATAACATAAATTCTCCCAGTCTGCAATCCTAGGTGTACTTATTTGAAAGCAAATGCCAGAGAAATCAGTGATATACTATTGAGTTATATCAATAGGGCAACAGTTCTGTCAATAGGATTTCAAGTCATCATCCTTTCCCTGTATCCTGTAACTAGCTTGACATGCAGACATTTAGGATGTAACCCCCCCCCCCATCTCTTTATCTTCTTTAATTTTGCATGTCAGGCTGCTATTCAGGATATAGGAAGCAGCATAGTAAAAATACAGCAACCATGTCTATGAATGAAAGAACAGAATTACCTTAATTGAAAAGAAAAGTACCCTGATCATTCCTCACATCGTTTTCAACAATAGTGGTCAGACTAGAGACAGACATACATTGCAGTGGTGGAAGTGTTCAGAACACATATTCACTGCATTTAAGGATTGAGGATATGTATTCAAACATTTCTACCACAAAGGTAAAGGACTCCTGACAGCTAAGTCCAGTCACGAAGGACTCGGGTTGTGGCGCTCATCTCGCTTTAATGGCCAAGAGAGCCAACGTTTGCCCACAGACAGTTTTCCAGGTCATGCGGCCAGCATGACTAAGCCGCTTCTGGCAAAACCAGAGCAGTGCACGGAAACACCATTTACCTTCCTGCTGGAGCGGTACCTTTTTATCTGCTTGCACCTTGATGTGCTTTCAAACTGCTAGGTGGGCAGGGAATTTCTACCATATGCAAGCATTATTCAGGGGTTTTAATCCATCATGTGATGAGGGAGAGTGGGGACAAGCATAGAATAACAGAATTGTAGAGTTGGATGGGACCACAAGGGGCATCTAGTCCAACCCCCCTGCAATGTAGGAATCCTTTGCCCAAGGTGGTGCTCAAACTGACAAAGCTATCCCAGCTATAGATCCTTGTGCTGGGCTTCCACTGATGAGACTCAGAGCGTTGGGGGGAAATCCATAGCAGATTTTAGAAAGGGAGTGTGTTGGGGGGTGGAGAGCAAGTTCCATTGCACTCACAGAAGTTGTCCTGCATGCACAGTTATTGAGTTTGATACAATCCAGCACCTGTCAGAATGACATATTACCTAGTGCATCAGTGGACAGATGATGGGTTGTATTCAACATAGTAGTTGAATGTGCATAGTGAGCAGTATGGTTTCTGCTGTGCAATGGGATTCCTGCCCCACCTCCCCCATGTACTCCCTAAATCTGTTCTAGGTTCCCTCCACCTTCCAGAGCAGATTTGAGAACAGAGTGGGGGGGGCACAGTAAGGGAAAAGAAAGGGAAATGGCTTCACATAAGGAATTCTTAGAAGGCGATTATCTTTTGAGTTCAGACAATAAGAGTCAGTTGCTTAAGATACTAATTATTGGTATTATGTTAAGGTAGTCAAGGGGCCTTTGTCAGAAGTACTGATTCAGGCAGACCAGGAGAACCATGAGGAAAACGCAGGTGGTACAGCTCACACAGGATATTGCATCATCTTCCAATCCAAGCGGTACCTCCTTTTCCAGATTTTCCTTCCCACACTTCCAGTTTTCTAGCACTGCAACATTGGAAGCTCCTGTAAAGGTCTTTAATAAATATGGGGGTGTTAATAAATATTATTAATCCAATTTGTTTTATTCATTTGAATGATACATTAATATTCAGGTAGGCTTTTGATTTCACTTTGAGAACAGGACTTTGCTGACAAGAGCCAGAAGGCCACACTTCCATATAAGAGTAACTTGGCAGTACAGTAATTCATGACAAAGACATGTAAATGATTCAAAGGTTGCCCATTTCAGATATTCGAAGGCATGTTGTTCAGCTTAAAGGATCCCTTTGACACATCGGTGTTCAGAGTTGAAAGGGCGATGTTCTCAAACAACCCTTGAGATTCATAGCATTTGAAATTGTGAAGCAGACTAGCCAAATCTTTCTGAAAATTCTTGTTGAGGAATCCATAGAAGATTGGATTGGCACACGTCGAAATCATGGCTACCAAGTGACACAAAGTAAATACCACATTATGGTGGCAGTTGATCAGGACCTCGTGGTTCCAGTCAAACACAACATTAAATATGTACAGCGGTAACCAACATGCCCCAAAGGTTGCAACAATTGAAATCAACATAATATTAATCCTTTTACTCTCATTTAGTCTGACCTCATTCTCCCTTATCTTATCCACTTTACCTTTCCTTTTCTGAAGGCACACAAATATCTTTATGTAACAGACGAAAATAAACCCTAGTGGTAAGAAGTACTGGAAAATTAACATTGTTGTGGTAAAGCTACGCCTCTCCTCAAGGGATGGCCATACCTCAACACAGACAACTTTGTTCATATAAATATCACTGTGGGAAGAAAGGTTTCTAAAGGGGTCATCGGTGACTTGGTGGAATAAAAAAAAAGGAGTCGACAGTATTATAGAAAAGGCCCAAATGAAGATAATTCCCCAAAATGCATGTGAAATTCTAGGCTTCCAACCTCGCGGGTTTACTATTAACTGATACCTCTCAACAGCAATTAACACAAGTGAGAATGTAGAGGCAGTGATAGACATACTTTGTACAAAATTAGATATTTTACACATGGCTTCTCCAAACACCCAGTAATCCATCAAAGTGTACGCAACAGTGAAAGGGATGCACATGACACAAACGAAGATGTCAGATAGGGAGAGGTTGGCGATCAAAATGTTGGTGACATTCTGGCTTTCTTTCTGTTTCCTGATGATAATAATTAGGCAAAGGTTGCCAAGGAGCCCCACCAGCATGACTACAGCGTAAGCTGTGATGAGCAAGAAGACTGCAGGAATAGACGGCAAGCAGGATTCAAAGTGTGAAAGCTGCAACTTACTGCTGTTTGCAGCAGACGGATCCATGCCAGGCTCTTGAATGTTTTTGTTTTATCCTTCATGAAACACCCCTGAAATCACAAACATAATTTAGATGGAAAGTCCCCACCACCACACACACACTCTTTTCCAATGTTCTTTGCTTCATTTAATTGCTTTTTTGGAGCGTCTCAGCAGCAGGAATACTTCAAGAAAAACAAACCCTTTGAGAACCATTTCCTGGTGATATATGATCCTGGATGAATTTTGAACATACATGTGTTGGGAGTGGGCATGCACTCAATTACACACTGTTGAGATTAACCTTTTGGGGGCATAATTTCTTGTTCTTCTCCCAAACTGCAAACTTGGATTTTTAAAAATGACACTGCTGTCTTTAAACCCATAGACTTAAAAGACTGAACCTACGGTACATCCTATCAGTTGCCCTAGATAAAGTGGTGTTTAGTTCCAGTTCATACACTGAGCTCCATGTGAGCTGACACACCGGATTTACTTTACTGTTGTTGACAGCTTTGCGCAGGCAACAGGTGTGTGTGTGTGTGTGTGTGTGTGTGTGTTTGTGTGTGTATGGGAGTGTTCCTGACATTGAAGGGACAATCATCCCTGCATATGTGCTGGAACGGCTGAATCAGATCTCAACAGTCCAATTCTAAGCATGTTTACTAGAAGTAAGTGTGTTAAGAATCAATGTGACCTACTTTCTAGTATGTATGTTTAGGATTGCAACTCAGTGCCATACTGCTGCCTCCCTGTTGTCTCAGTGCCTAACAGCAATATCCGCATTCTACACACGCACACACACACACCAATCAGAATAAAGTACACAAATGAAGATCTTTGATGCTTATTTGTTTAACCCATATAATTGTTTTTCTATTCAGATCATTTAGAGTGCAAAATTCTAACTCTTGCTCTTTAAATCCAAAATAAAAATAAAAATCCAGTTTCTTACAGTGCATGTCACCCTGACATTTTGCAAAGGGGTTTCATATTCATATGCTGTCTTGCACCTCCAAGTGCTAAATCCTAAAAAGGTCCTGTAGATGAATGTTGTGATGCTTAATGTGGCTAGTGAGTTCATTGGCATTATTTACCTACTAACTGCCCTTTGTCAATTAAGATCTCAGGGTGGTTTACGACATGCACATTTAAACCATAAGATTCAATAAAAGCATTAAAACCATAATTCAATATCAAGCCATATTGATACAACAATACTTTATCAATTACAGCTGGCCTTACCAGATCAGGGATGAGAGGTGCCGGGGAGGGAGTGTTTCTCCAGGTAGTTAGTATGGGCACATAAAGACACCTATCAAATTATCACTTTTAAAGTTAAGTTTCAGAAGTGAGAATGGATGGACAAAGGGGTCAGCATCTAAGTACAGAGGATGTTGGAGGCCTGCAAGTGCAATATGTAGGCAGATAACATCTGGCTAGCCCAGGAAAATATCTGGGGAAAGTGTGGTCTAGAGATTTCTCTTCTCCCTCCAGAAGCCCCACATATATTCAGGCAAAAACTCAGCTCAGTGTGTTGGCTCATTGTTTTGGATTTAGGCTTCAGCACGTTTCTTGACAATGTGAGGTTGTGCTACCAAACCTAAGGAGGAATGCAGCCCAATAAATTCTCATTTGCCCATCTTTCACTGTTAAAGCAAAACTTTTCAGAGTCTCCAGAGCCTTGATACACCGGCATTCCCTCTGAATTGCCAGAATATAACTCACCGTGGTCCATTAATGAAGTGACACTGAAATGTAAGCCAGAATCAATGAGTCTTTGCCTCTGTCAATGAGTATCCTGCTGTTACAAGGTAAAGCCAAGATGAGGAAGCTGCAAGCTGTATAAATTTAAGAGGAAACACAAATTACACAGACAGTCATTCTTATCTGTAATGTTTTTTTTTATGGTCACATAAGCTTTCATGGAGTAAATTCCATTTAGTCAGATGTGGGCCTTTGAATTGCCTCCGTACTTTTTAATGGCTGTACTGCTTCTAGGATTTTTCTTCATAGCACTTTTCTCTTGAAAGTGTGGGTGAGCGCAATTAGGCAGAGCTGGAATGCAATAATCTTTGACTTTAGGGTTGGAATATATAACATAAAAGAACTCTTAAAAGGTGGATAACACTGTTAACACATAAACCGTGGATAGTTAGGGGGTAAAAGGGAAGGGATGAAACCAGGATCTCCTCCACTGCGTGAATGCAGAGGTGCAGCTGCTGTACTGTATCACCTGCCAGGTGTTAAACCAAAGACTTTCTGCAGGTGGGTGCTTTGTTTTTAGCTGAGGCTGTGTACACAGTCCTGTTTACTCTGCATCCAGTGTGCTAGCTTGGAATCCGCTACTAGCTTGGGAAATGGCATACACATATTAGCTACAATCGCTATATATCATGTTGTTTCTTATGAAATATTGCTTTTTGATGCATTTTCATTCAAACCAGCTTAAATCTGAATTAAGAAGGGGGGGGAAGGCCAGTCTGTGTTTTAAGCTGGTATTTTGTACCTGAGTTTCAGTGTTACCAAGCACATTCAAATTTATGACATGCAAGAAAATTCACATATTAAACAGACAGTGACTTTTGTTGGGGAGAGGTATCTACAAAGCCCAGCAAACGTAACAAAATGGAAATAGAAATACTTTCTCAATAATAAAATTGTGATATCTGGTTTTCCTTTATTACTTTTATTCATTATGCCAGAAGTCATGTAATTAAAATTTCTTTACAATGCTGCTTCCATCATATCAGTTGTTGTTACTTTAATTTTCAAAAATTATTTTTACATGCTCTATTTCTAGCTTCTGCCTTTCTTTTTTCTTTTTACCTTGCATATATATCATTTTATTACTTTTTGATATATAATAGGAACTCTGAAAAATAAAAATGTATGTGTTTGTGAGAGACTGTGTGTGTGTGTGTGTGTGTGTGTGTGTGATGGAGAGAGGTGGAGTATAGCACCTTATATGTTCCCAACCCACATTGTAGGAGTGTGGCCAGGAGCAACAATACTGAAACTATTTATTTACTTCAAAGTAATGCTAGAATGGAACTTTACCAAGATTCCTCGGGAATAAGCAGTTTCCCAAGTATGCAGTCCCGGAACCACAGAACTCAGTAGAAGAAGGCACTGAGAGTGAAAAACTAAAAGCAGCAGAATTTTCTAACGACCTGTGTGCTGAAAACTAAGGTGCAAAACTGTATCAGGGATGTGCAAAGAGTCTTCAACTGGTGGGTCAGGACCTACTAGTGGGTTGCAGCCTGATCCAAGAATGGTTGCAACAGAATCACTACTTTACTATATAATAAAAGATTAAGAAACAGGTTCCCAGATGCATGTTTGGGTTAGAAGTGGCTCCTGGGACTGAAAAGGTTGAAGATACCTGATCCAAACAATGTAGGGAGGAGAGAAGCCCTTTTGCAATCTCTAATCAAAGGTGAGGAACATTGTCTCTCTTCACACAATGCATTATGCAATCAGTATTATTATTTCCATTTTAGTTTTATGAAAACTGATGATAGAAACCAACATTCTATGTTCATACCAAGGATGATTACATACTGCGGTGTCTACTGTGAAGTATTCTGTATGTGGAATACACAGAGTATTCCTCATAAATATAGCATTAATGAATTATTCCTTTCCATAAAGATTCACATGGACAATGTTTTTTATTTTGATACATGACAAAAAGTTATTTGCCACCCAGCTTTAATTGAAGCAGCTGTTAAAATATAGTTATTACATCACATGAACATAAAATTCGGGCAATCAATTCATTTTCATTCTCATGCACAATTGCTTTCTAAAGTTGAACTCATAATTATTTAGGATCAGATATCACCTCCCCAAAATGACCAATGTAATATTTCAAATGAAATAATATGAAATCTTAAATTCTAGACATCGGAGCGGGGAGGGAAGGTACTTCAAACTACACATCTGTATAAGACTGGGATCAATTACAAGGATCCAAAATGGTGCTGAACATAAAGCCCTACTTGTGTATCGGGACTTTTTCACCTCGCCTTCCCAGCAGCAGCCACTCACACACAGGAGGATTGGATCCTGGCCAGGGTCCACAAGGCAAGTAAAAGAGAAAAAATAACAAAGTCTTATGAATGCCCCAACTTCTTACCTTTTGGAAAATCCACACAACACTTCCTCTCCCTTGCTTTGACCAGTCTTCTTTCCCTTTTCATACTAAATATTGACAAAATCAGCCGACATACATTTTGCTTGGAAAGGAATCAGAGGTATTTTGACCCTTTTAACTACAACCAAAGGGAAAGCCCATTTGGTTCACGGTCTTCTGAAGCAAACTGATGCTCTGAGCTTTTCCTTCCGAGAACTGAAATCACCACAGTCAAGAGCCACTGCTCTGAGAGAGAAACTAAGAAGGCAAGCTCTGGAGAGAAACCAATAAGGAGGCAGCGAGTAGGAGAGGCCAGTAGTCATGGGGACCACTTTTTCTATTAATGTTTTTTTCAGGCATTATCTTGCAACCTGATTTGCAGTTATCTATTCCACAGAACGTTTGCTTACTTTAAAAAAAAAATCCATGCTGGATTTCACATGTGTAAATATTTACATTTGGCTTATTGGTCCATTGTAAAATGTGGCAGTGTTAAAATATTGGGAATATACAATATACTGTGTTGATGAGAGATTCGGCTTTTATTCTTCTGAGACATTGGTGGTGCACAATTAAAACCATGGTTGTTTTTCCACTGTAAGCTTTTTATTGTTATGTGTAAGCTGTTCAAATTAACTGGGATTTTTGCCACTGTTTTTTGAGCAGTGTGGTATATATGCAGTGACTGTTTTGCTGTCTAGACACTAATATTCAAGAGACAAGCTAGTAAAACTTAGGACATATACAGTATAGCAAGATTGCTTCACAAACAATTCTCGGTAATTCTACAACAACCCTGTAATGTCAGTAAACATCACTATTTGGGTATTGAAGGTACGGGGGAGGGGCAAGAGTAGATTGAGTTCATGGACAGGCTGAGATTGCACAGCTCAGTTATTGCATTAGTTGTGATATTAGATCTTATTGATGTTATTAAAATTGTACAGTTTGAAATGGGAAGCTAGTCATATTTATTACACATATGTATTATGCATATTACATATAGCAGGGACTGACACCAAAATAGGATTTCTCATTTATTTTATGTTTACCACACCTAATGGCCCTATGAGTAGAGGGTGCCGCTATACAATGTTAAATATTTTAATGTATACCTCTCATCATGGACATAATGAAAGGAAGCATAGTTGTGTCCTTCCCCTTTTAGATATGTGTGAGGTACAGTGGTACCTCAGGTTAAGAACTTAATTCGTTCTGGAGGTCCGTTCTTAACCTGAAACTGTTCTTAACCTGAGGTACCACTTTAGCTAATGGAGCCTCCCGCTGCCGCTGCAAGATTTCTATTCTCATCCTGAAGCAAAGTTCTTAACCCGAGGTACTATTTCTGGGTTAGCGAAGTCTGTAACCTGAAGCGTCTGTAACCTGAAGCATCTGTAACCTGAGGTACCACTGTACTTATCACTTCCTCTCCAACCATAGGGTACAGGTGGTACTGAAAAGCTAGGAAGGGTTAGGGAAAGTATACATGAGAGGACTTCTACATTGCATAGTCTACAGAGATGGGATTAAATGTTTTGCCCCTGCCTCTTATATTCAGCAGCATCTCATTCTTTATTTAAGAATGAATATGGCATTGTGGGAAGTAGCCTTCAGCCAGCTTTGGAACTTACCTGCAACCCAAAACTGCATCTGGGGAATAATTTATATATATAAAGATCACCAGTTTTTGTGGATGGTAGTGCTGCTGTTGGGCTGCATCCTTGATCAGGTCACTGTGAAAACAGGATGTTGTGCTAGATGGGTCGTTGGGTTGGTCCAGAAGGGCTCTTTCTTACATTCTTATTGTCCTGTGAATATTTGCTGATCAGTGATGGTTGTCACCTATATTCAGTTTTCCAAAGGAGTAACTTGGCTACCAGTCAATATAGTTAGACCAGGACCTTATGGTTGTTTAAATAAGTAATTAATCTTGATATGCAATTCTTAGCATTTATGGGACTACTAACAAAAATAGCACTAAAATACCCCCCCCCCATATTAAGTCTGTTTGCAAAAAAGGTTAATGAATAGCAAAATTATGTTTGGGTTATTTGAATATCCTTGACATTTTTAATTGGTGAGTAAAAGTGACATCCAATGAGCCTTTAGCACTGGGTAAACACAGATAGATTGCTGAATGGGGCCATAGCCACGCTTCATTAGGGAGCTAACTTTATAATCACTATAATCTGATAAGAAAGAATTAAGAGCATATTGCAGATAAAGTCTTGCTAAATAGAATCCATGCCAAGTGTTAGACCTAAAGACAGTATAAGGTAAAGGTACCCCTGCCCATACGGGCCAGTCTTGACAGACTCTAGGGTTGTGCGCCCATCTCACTCTATAGGCCGGGGGCCAGCGCTGTCCGCAGACACTTCCGGGTCACGTGGCCAGCGTGACAAGCTGCATCTGGTGAGCCAGCGCAGCACACGGAACGCCGTTTACCTTCCCACTAGTAAGCGGTCCCTATTTATCTACTTGCACCCAGGGGTGCTTTCGAACTGCTAGGTTGGCAGGCGCTGGGACCGAGCGACAGGAGCGCACCCCGCCGCGGAGATTCGAACCGCCGACCTTTCGATCGGCAAGTCCTAGGCGCTGAGGCTTTAACCCACAGCGCCACCCGTGTCCAAAGACAGTATAGCAAAGGTGAATTTGTCTTTCATAAAGCAGGAAACATCAGCAGTATGGTCCTGATTTTCCATTTCCTCTTCATGTAACAACTGATAATGGAATGCCCAGATTAAAAGCAGTAAAAATATAAAACTTAATCAGACTTGAACCCATGCAATATGGCTTCTCTTCAGCACCAAACTTCTTAGTTGGAAATTTTAGCTAAAGTGTGTGGGTATTCATCCTTTACTCTGATCCTCCCATTCAATAACTTTGTTCTAGAGGACAGAAAAACACACCATTATCTCCAATAACATTCAGGGGCCAGCTAGAGATTTCTTCTGTCAACAGAAATCTATTCTTGACTCTTTTTATCTAATGTTCAGTTTATTCATACCAGCCACCATTAAAACAATTGATGGTTATCTAGCACTTAGACTCTGGCCTGGATAAGATCAGGCCTCATTTAGTGTCATTTCCCAGACACCCTCCTCTCAGCATAAACAGTTGCTAAATGAGAGGTTCCTTAGGGTTACCTCTGCCTACTATTTCCCCAAAAAACAGAAAGATCAATAATCCTCAGTCTTTGTGTGCTATGTACTTTGCCTGGGGTTCTTTTACTGTTCCATCTCAGGCATGTACAGAAACTGACTGGATGGGCAGTTGAATATTACTTCAGCACTAACAACAGGACCGTATCCTCAAGCGCACCTGAGGGCAGCAGACTAGTTTAGGAGATGCCTGACAGGCTCTGATCTTCAACAGCGGGGAATGGCTGGGGGGGGGGAGGCTGTAGGAGTTCCTGCTGCCCCCCTGCATCTGCAACCAGAAGCAACTGCCTCACTCGACCAAATGGTAGGGCCGACAGTGTTCTTGTCTCGTGGCGCAACAATGCAGATCTGACTGTCTCCTACATTATACTACACCTCAAATTAAGATGAATTTATTTTCCATTTAGAGATAATTGCCTGAAGAACAGCAGCAGCAGCAACAGCAGCAACAACAACAATTTGTGCCTTCTCTTCAAAGGAGTTTAAAGACTATCCAAACAACTCAATTACAGCTCATTGATTAAATGCTTATGAAGGTTGAAGGCAGACTATATGAGCCAACATGCTCATTGTCATGCCTAGCCCTGACCTAGTACCAGACACTGAGTCCTCAGACGATGAACAAGATACATCACAGGTAAAGGACCCTGAAGAGCAGGCAACCCCCTCCCATAACCCAGTGTTGAAGATCCCCTTGAGGAGTCCTCTGGGTTGAAACCTGATGAAGAACTCCTGGAGTTGTCAGGATGGAAGGTGGCCGACACCAAATGCTTTGGATCCGAACCCAGAGTTGTCAGTCTAATTGTGAGTGAGGGTTAGGTGGGGCTTGCTCATGAGTAAGCAACCTCTGATGTGCCTTCAGTGTGCTTAGGGTGTGGTTTGGGAGGTCAGAGTATGTAAGACCTCATTCTTGAGTCTTGAAAGCATCATACGGTATTTGGTTCTTAGTTGCTTTTCTTTTGGTGTACCTTGTCTGAACTCCCTGTGATATTGATCTTGGAGTGTTGCCTATATCTGTCTCTGGCTCATGTATGGACTTAGATTGATACTCTGTGCTTAACTTGGGTTTGTTTGGACTGTGCTGCATCCGAAACCCTGCCTGTTTTGGTGAGTACTTTGGATAAGGCTTATCTCCTATAGCTGTGACCCTAGTCCCTTGGGGTATACTGCAGCATCACACACACACACACACACACACACACACAGGCTGGTTTGAGATTCCATTCAATCTCTATGTGGGGTTTATTGTTTTTGGTAAAATAAATGCACATTTATCAGTTATTTTGTGTATCTAACTTTACTCAGGAATATGAAGATACTGCATTTTTGAAGTATTTATAATGTACTGTTTTGTAGCTGCATTTTTCTTGTACTTCCTTGTGCCTGCCCCAGGACATTTTGGGAAAACGAGGCAGGAAATCCTATTGATACAGAAACTTTGCCATCCTGAATTGACAAGCGGAATCTTGAGGTCAAAATAAAAATAAAACTAATAAAAAATTGTCCAGTGCACCTTATAGACCAAGTAAGTTTGTTCCGGTATAAGTTTTCATGTGCATGCACACTTCTTCAGATACACTGAAGCAGAAGTCACCAGACCCTTATATATAGTGGGAGGGTGGGGTAGGGTATTTCTCAGAAGGGTAGTAGGAGATGGGTGATTGGCTCAATGGGTATGGTAAACCTGTTGACGACTGTTAACGACTGCAATTAGTCCTACAGGAAAAAGCAAGGGATAGTATGCAGATGACCAAAAATAGCTTTAGCATGTGTAATGAGACAAGAGTCCAATATCTCTATTCAGGCCAGGTCTCTCCATAGTTTTCAGTTTGGTAATAAGTTGTAATTCAGCAATAGTCACCTATAGTCTCCAAGCGACTTACCCATGCAGTTTATCCATTTCTATTGAGAAATATTGTCACACAAATGCCTCATTGGAGACTGTGCAAAAACACTGGTATTGCTGGGAATATAGTACCATATTGTATGGTGGATTCCAGTTGTGATGCAGAGTTGTGTTGCAATCATTTATGTGTGTGACATGAAATACTGTTAGAAATTCTTTCTGACATACCCCCGGCACAAGCGGGAATTAAAAAAGTGAAGTGTCCCAGTTCTACTACTAAAAGCTAGTTACATCTTTGATCCATCTTCATGAACGCATACTGATCATACTAATATTTTATACTGCTCTGCCACCATGTGGCTGCAAAATGGTATTGTGATGCTTTTTTTAATGACCGACAGGCTCTTTTTTAAAAAAAGAAAAGAAAAAGAAAAGATGGTAGTATGTATAATTGCAAACCTACGTACATTTATTTTTAAAGGTTTCTTTTCCCCACCCCCAAACCCCCAGGAATTAAAGTTGTATGTGTGTGTTTGTGTATAAAATCAGCCCACAACTTAACATCAATGGTTCAAACTTACAAACTCTAAACCTCAGTCAGGAATATATTTTCATGAGATCTATGGCTAACCAGTAAATCAGTGAGAGATAAACATCAAAATACCATGTATACTTCTTAACATTTTCTTATAACAAACTTATGAAAAATGTTTTTCAAATATTTGTGCATTTACAGGATGTGGTGTTTCCATAAGGTGTGCCAAACTGTAGAAGACTCACCAAAGACTCCTAAGTAAGTTTAGGAGTCAAAGAATAAGAGTGGTCCTCTTGTGGATCAGGAATTAGTTAGGATGCAAGAAGAACAGGAATAAATGGATAGTTCTCTGAATGGAGAGTAAAAAGTGGAGTCCCTCAAGGATCGGTATTGAGAACTGTACTTTTTATAAACGATCTAGGGGTAGAGTGAGCAGCAGTGAGGTGGCCAAGTTTGCTGATGATGCTAAATTTTTCAGTCATTAGCATTATATTGTCACGGGCTGTTTTTATCATTTTGGACAGAGCTGAAACATTACTCCTCTCATACAGTGGGATGTGTTTAGTGATCCACTGGGCACCCAAATGAGGACAGGTTCTCCTTGCATTCCTGTAGAGTGGGGGAATCCAGGGCATGGGGGAGGGGAGTTTTTTAAAAATACACTCCAGATCCACCCCAAAGCAGCTGAAGGCTGCAAATGAACACTGTCATCATGCTACCATGGAATGTTGACTGCAGAGAGCTTTGCACAAGCTTCACTGTTGCAACAGCTGTAACTGGGAGTTAAGCTGCCAGGAACCAAATAAGACTGCTGCTGGCTTCCTTTCAGCCCTAGAGTCTAAACTCTAGGGATGGAATTGGTTGGGAGGATGTAAGCGATCAATCAATCAATCAATCCATGACATCCCAGGATCCTTTTAAACAGCAAGGTGTAATACAGTGTAAAGGGATGCTTTAGGTTTATGTAAATTTTACTGACACCCAGGCAGGCTTTTTGTCATCCTCAGTGCTCTGAAATCCCCAGAGCAGTCACATAGGTTTTAATCCTACTGCTGTGTTTGTGCACTTGCAGTTATCTGGCAGATTGGACACATCTAACTTTAGGCATTACAGTATATTAAGATGCTCCAGTACAAAGGCAGCCTTCCTTCTCTAATTTCCTAGGGAGAGGTTGGAGGCAGTGATGATCATCAACTTGAATGGCTTTAATAGGCGATTAGAAGACTATCCATGGTGACTAGCTACGGTGCCTATGCTCTTGTCTCCATGACGGGAGGCAGTAATGCTTGTTGCTGGAAATAGGAGGGGCAAGTGCTCTTGTGCTCGAATCCTGCTTGCTGCAGGTTTCCCACGGGCAACTGGTTCAGCCACTGTTGAGAACAGTTTGCTGGACCGGGTGGGCCTGACCTAGCAGGCTCTTCTTTATTAACTTAAGTTTCAGCGAAAACCTGTTTGCACCGCACACGCGGTGTGTGTACGTGTGAGGACACGCATAGACATACGCCAGCAGCTAGCAGAAGCGCCGTCAGAAACGAAGAGCATGGTGAACAGATTTCCACGTGGAAACCTGTACCCGGCACGACCTTTGTGCCTCCCTCTGTGGTTGCGTGTGGTGGAGGAAGCTATTATTCGGAACCCGGTGCATTCGCTTCGACGGCACCGTTATAACCTCGCCTCTTCGATGCTGCCGAGAACGAGGCGTCGTTGGTTGCACTCGCTCAGCTTTTCAAACCAGTTCTGCGCTCTCTACCCGCCCCCAACCGGCAGAGGCCCCAGAGGGAAAGCGCGCGCTAGCAAGCGGGAATGCCCATTGGCTGTTGGCTTTGAACGCCGCCGTATTAGCGCGCGGCTTCTCTCTCTTCCCTGCTTCCCCTTCGGCACGAGGCCGTCTTAAGATCGGAACGCGATAGGTGCTTTGGGACGTCACTCACGGGCCTTTTCAGCAGCTTACTTTTAAAAAGCTCCCCCTTCCCCGGCAAAACCTTGTGGTGGTAAAAAAAACAACACCCCAAAACAAAGAACCCCTCCCGATTGGCTCTCAGAGCTGTCATTCAACAAAGTGACGCAAAAGACGGCGACAGTTCTTCTTTGCTTCATTTGGCACAAGGGGAAACGGAGGGGTGGGGGCGTGCCTCGCGCTTCCAAGGTGGGCGTGGCCACCCGCCGTTTCCTTTGTGTGTGGGCCTCAGTCGCCGGCTGCGAGCGCGCCTAAGGAGGAGTGGAAGCCGCCATTTTGTGCGTTTTCCTTTTCCCCACCCCCTTTTTTCCCCGTTCTCTACCGGTGGAAGCCTAGGCCTTCGGGTTGCCCTCCGAACGGACCTCTTAGCGCACCCGCCGGTGTACTGGTAGGCTGCAGCTGCCCCCTACCGGCGGCAGCGGCGAGGAGGAGGCGGCGTGTGGCGGGCCGCGGCTCCGGCATGGAGAACTCCCAGCTATGTAAGCTGTTCATTGGCGGGCTGAACGTGCAGACGACGGAGGCCGGGCTGCGGGAGCACTTCGCGGCCTACGGGACCCTGACTGACTGCGTGGTGGTGCTGAACCCGCAGACCAAGCGCTCCCGATGCTTCGGCTTCGTCACGTACTCGGCGGTCGAGGAAGCCGACGCCGCCATGGCAGCTTCTCCGCACGCGGTGGACGGCAACGCCGTGGAGCTGAAGCGGGCCGTCTCCCGCGAGGACTCGGCCCGGCCGGGAGCGCACGCGAAGGTGAAGAAGCTCTTCGTCGGAGGCCTCAAGGGGGACCTGGCTGAGAACGACCTGGTGGAGCACTTCAGCCAGTTCGGCCCCGTGGAGAAAGCCGAGATCATCTCCAACAAGCAGAGCGGCAAGAAGCGCGGCTTCGGTTTCGTCTACTTCCAGAACCACGACGCCGCCGACAAGGCCGCTGTGGTCAAGTTCCACCCCATCCAGGGCCACCGCGTGGAGGTCAAGAAGGCCGTGCCTAAGGAAGACATCCAGGGCGGCGGCGGCTCCTCCAGGTCGAGCTGGGGCGGACGGGGGCGAGGAAGGGGAGGCGGAGGCAACCGGGACCACAACGGGCTCTCCAAAGGAGGCGGCGGCGGCTATAACAGTTATGGTGGCTACGGCGGAGGAGGAGGCGGCGGCGGCGGGGGCTACGGATCCTACGGAGGCGGCTCATACGGTGGAGGAGCCGGCGGCGGCGATTACGGCAACGGGTACGGCGGCTTCGGCAGCTACAGCCAGCACCAGTCTTCCTACGGCCCCATGAAGAGCGGCGGCGCGGGGGGCGGAGGGGGCGGCGGCTGGGGCCCCCGCAGTAACAGTGGACCATACAGAGGCGGTTATGGCGGGGGAGGTTACGGCGGCTCCTTCTAAGCGGGAAATGCCCATTACTGTTCTGGGGGTGTCGGTTTTGTCTGCATGGAGTATGCCCTCTGTTGTACCGGGCCAGGTTCTTAATAGTTCCCCTACTCTTCGCCCTAAGGGGGCACCTCCGTACGAAAAGGCTTCCGTGATGCGGAGCTGCTCTCGAATTATTCTTGTTGGAGTCGCTCTGCTGCCTGTTTCACTTCTTTCGGAAGATGGACTGGGCCTCACACACAACGATTTTGTGTTAGTCATTGATGGACTCTATTTTTTTATTGCTTGGACATTGGTCGTTTTTATACTAGGAATAAGATACCGTTTTAATTTTGGTTTATTTGGGGTTGGGCGGGAGAGGGGAATTAACTTTGTAAGGACTTGGATACCTACACATTTTTTTCTACAAAATCTGCTCTGCTCCCGTGGCTGTAAAGGGGGAGGGGGGAGAGAAATGGTTTTTACATTTTTATTTTTTAAATAAATCATTGTGTTCATTGACCTTTACATGTCTTTTTTCCTAGGGTTCATTCCATACAGTTCAAGCAAAGGCTTTTTTAGTCGAACAAGTTATTTCTGCTCAGATTTCTACATGTGTTTCTAGTAAAGGTCTCAACTTTTTTGCTACCCCACTAGATTGGATTTAATACTTAAGAGATATGCACCAATTTTTGAAATGCCCACGGGTGGATGTAGTCAGTTAAAATACTTTATTGTACGTCCACTGTTTTGTAATTGGGCAGTTGCCTTGCTGACACAGTTAGTCTGTTTTTTGTACAGGTTGTTCTCCATCAACATATGTCGTTCTGACACATTTAGAGCATGTGCTTTTTCATATAAGTGTTCAAATTTTCAGATTGCTCAGTTTCACATTGTGTTATTTATTGGCTTGCCTGTAAACAACCCATTATAGGGGAGGATGCTTTCTCTTCTGTTAAAAGTACTTTGTTTGCATAGTGAAGTCATTTCAACTGAATTCTGTCTTGTTCTTATTTAAAGGAGCCAAGAATCTTGTAGAGCACCACCTGCTGGCAGAATAGTTGACCATTGCTATAAGCTTTACTACAACAGACCAAAACTGCTCTCAAATCTATAGACACTTAGTCCTTTAAATTGCAAAGGTCAAATCTGCATGCCAACAAAAATCCTGGACATTGGCTGAAAAGAAATACATCTGACATACCCATAAGTAAATTTATTGATTAAATAATTAAATTGCCCAGTCTTCAAATTTTGTGCTAGGTGATTGATAAATGAGCCAGTAACCTAGGTGCCAGTTGTAAATCAAAATCTCTGTAGTCTGCTTGATGTATTTGTAGCCCTTTCACACAGTAGAATTGAAGTTTGTTGTTCTATTAGCAATGTTCTAGAGAGAAACTGCCTTCCTCAATAGAAATATAGACTAGTTATGGATTATTGCAAATAAAGAATTGAATTCTTCACATGCTTCAGTGAGTATGTATGAAATGGCTAAAATGTTCCTGTTTTAAAAATATTCAGACTTCAACCAAAGTCTTATGGCCTTCTCTAAACTACTTTGCTTTTGAACTGCTGGCTCAAACTTTTACATAGGACTTAGCTCCTGAAACAAGCTAGATGGTATTTGGTCAAAAAAGCTTTCAGTCAGGTTTGAGTTAGTAATTTCTACTAGGTTTTTATAGTAGTTGAAGTAGATTTGCATTGGTTATTGCCTTGGAGAAAGTTCATGGCTACTTATTCAGTTGAAGACATCTGAAAGAACATGTTCCATTAGTTAATGTAGTTTGCTCTAGAAGTACAAACAGTTACATCAAGTGACTGTACAACAATAAACTGGCTTGACTTAATAACTCTTGGTTTAGATGCATAAAAGCACACAGCTGGTCAGTTACCATGTGTTAAGTTACCAACTTAAAAAGCAGTGAGACATCAGTTCTTAAACGTTTTATAGCATGTTAATGCTTTTCCTTCACAGAGAACACAAAAAAGTGGTTTGTGGCTTTATAGCTCATGCACCTATAGCAGAATAATATTTTTAATCAATTACTACATGTTCTGTATGCAGGTCTTTCACAGCAGTGTGTTTTTCTTTATTTGAAAAAAAGCAAAAACCTCAGTCCTCTGAAAGGCAGTTAGAAACAGTTATGCTGTCTCAGAAAAATGGGCTAAGACACCTTAAAGCAAAACGGGCTCCACTTTTTAAACTATTAGGTATTCTCAATTTTTTTTGTTCTTATTCCTTACAAGGAAGATAAGAAAGGTCATGCAGATAGGGCTGACCTCTGAGTGTTCCAACAAAATGCCTAGAACAGCTTTTTTGTATAGCTTCTGTCTGTAATTGTGGTGGTCTGATCTCTGCTTTTTAAAGGCTTAAAAGAAAACTTGGCATCCAAAACTTAGTAAGTTATGGACTTAATATTAGGAAAATGCTGAAGATGCCAAGAATGAAAGGTGAGAACAATCCAATGAGGAACTGGGAATGCCTTTTACAAACACAACATGTAGTGGGGTGGCATTTTGGATTCCCTTTGCCAGCCATATTTTCAGTAGTTGGGTAGTAATGCTCGAGTATGCATGTCTAGAGGAATTAAAACTGTACCTGATGCAATAATACAGCATCTGATAATCGGGAATATTGTGATCAGACTCTTACAGGAGTGAATACCAAACTAGTGGTGGTAACATCTCTGGTAGTGACTATATATGGTGCTAGTCCCTTCATGCTGCTTTGTGTAATACTTCGGTAGTCTAGTCTTTAGCACTAAAGCTTTATTGTTTATAAGCTGCAGCATGATTATGTATATTCCTCTTAAAAGGAAAATGTTGGTGGTATACCACTGTTAACAGTTATAAAAATGGGTGTACTGTATGCTGCCCATAAAGTTTTCTTTAGCTGCCATTGAATACTTTCAAGTGATCTGCTGTAAGAGAGTGTGCCATATGTTGTAAACAGTAAAAGCTGAAGGCTGAAAGTGCCTGATGCAAAAAAGAGGCCGGTTTCAATTTCAATAGGTTGACTACCAGCACTTCTGAGTCCTGAAACTAAAGCATTCCTGTATATGGAGAAATGTAGAAATGATCCAATACTTTACAGTTCAGTACTGTTCTGTTAAGACCAGTGTATCTTGTGTCATCTCCCTCCCCTCCCAACTGAGTTTCCCTTGGCAGAGTTTAAGAACAGAAGCTGTGTGCCAAGCTCCAATACATGTAATGTAGGTCTAGGTCTAATTAAAGTGCAGTATGTTAACAATCTTGGGCAATTTCTAACTGCTGTCTAAATTCTATAGTGTTTTTTACATCATGGTTCTAATTATACACATGCCAGATACGGTGAATACATTGGATGAAAGAAGCAACTATAGTACTCTGATCCCACCCCCTTTGCAGTAACTGATACCTACATAAGAGTGCAGTATTGGAGACCCAAGATTCTGATATGGATTAATAATGGTAGTAGTTTACCTTAACCTGTGTTTTATATGTGGGATCACAAAATTGGAAACCTGCTTGTTTTAATGTTCACTGAGATGTCACATTTAAAGATAAGAGTGGGGGGGGGTTTGCTGAAATGAGGGCTGGAGGCTTAGTTGCTCATGAGTTTGAACAGTCGGTCTAATGAGTGATTAACTTGGTGAAGTGGAAATAAATTTCAACCCTGAGCTTTTATTTTTAGCCTCATAATTCACTGCCTACTATCTGGTCAATTAGAATCATCATTGTGTCTAGAGATGCCTGCTTTCTCTCCCCCTTCATATATCAGCTGTATATGAAAGGAAATGAACACAGGCAAAATTAAGCTTGATGTGAATATGTTGGCTTGAAACAACTTGTGCGCTTAAGTGCTACAATTCAGTTTCTAAAACATTTAAACTTTTGATATTTGGTGGTCTTCGTGCATTGTCTTGTCTTCGCCGCTCTGGCTGCTTCACATATTGGCAGACTGTTTCTCCATAGATCCTCTGTGTTTTCTTTGGATTAGATCTAGCCCTGGAGTCTCAATTTTGTCTCTTACATGTTTACATGAATGGAAGAGGGACCTTGAACTCTCCCCCCAGCTTTCTTGGGATAGATATGCTGAAAAGCTCTCGGTCAACAATGCAGATTGTGACACATTTCATGCAAGATGCTGTAATCCCATACATCTTGTCATGCTACCCTGAAGGAAAGGTATGGTTTTAGTTCAGAAACTGAAATTTTAGTAAGCAGGTGTATTAGAAATAATTTATACACCATACATCTAAATGAGCTGTGAGATTAAACTTTGAAGTCAACATACTATTTATCACATATGGTTAACAGGGCCTCTTCTGAGTATTCACATTTTATATATAACATTAACAACAATTTAAGATGGTGTTCACATGTAGTGTGTGCTTATAAAAGCAAATGAGAGGAATGCTTAATAACTAAGCTTGTTCTCAGTGTTTGGTAAAAATAACTGAGGTTTTTTTAACCTAAACTTGATGGTGATTTACACATGCATGTTCATTACTTAGTGATTTTCATTGGTGAAGGAGCCATGAGATCAAATATCAGAAGTTAAGCTGAGAGATACTAAGTTACTTAAGGTCATCAGCAATGGTGGACTTGACTGTTTCTACAACCAACTAACCTTTTTAATGCTCTGTCTCATGGATCTTACCAAATTTATCATTGTTCTTAACTGCTGAAAATGCTAAAGAATTATTTGGGATTAATTATAATTGGTCTGTGCTCAGTTGTGTGGTGCTTATTCATACAAGTAACCTTAACTGCTTGGAAAAGCATCTGGTTTACTATCAGTTTTAATAATTTCTGAGGGCATAGATCTGCAGGGAAAGGTGAGTTCTAGTCAGAGTTCATTTAAAAGAAGCAAACATATGGGACCAAGAGACCTCTCATGAAAGTCAGCTTTACATAAGCTTATCCAAAAATTACCTGTGAAAGCACAACTCTACCTGCACTGCTGTGCAGCATAAAACAATCATTAACCAATGAGCAACCAGGGGAACAACTGATCTGATCTTGGTGCTACTCAGTCCAAATCCTATAGAATAATATTTTATCTTTAACCTCTTCTGTAATTTGGGCTATGCAAGAATGCTGGAAAATTATGACTTTCAACACTTACAAAGTATTCATAAAGCAGTTACACATAAAAAATAGGTCAATAGATTACTGAACTCTACAATATACAAGAGTTTATAGATCTGTTTATATTTTGTTCAGCTCCTAAATGGCTGTTACATAGAGTGAATATTTGCTGCACTAGGGTGTAGTGATTGATTTTCAAAATACAAATATGTCACACAGAAATGTTGACCCATAGACTTCAGTCATATAAATAGATACCTGTGAGGTCAAATTTTGATCCAAAGCAGCCTCTAGCTGCCTATGACCAACTGCTGCTGCTGCTGCTTCAGAAGAATGACAATTTTATAATGTCTGAGAAAAGGATGTGTAGAAATACACGAAGTCTATATTGACCAACTTGGAGAGTGCATGAATGAATTAAAACCTACAGAATTGTAGAGTTGGAAGGGACCCAGAGGGTTATCTATTCCATGTTGTAAATCAGTTTCTTTTTCAAACTTAGTATCTCTTTTTAAAATAGCCAGCTTTAGAATCACATGTCTTTACTCAGAAATAAGTGTCTGTTCAGCGCAGTCCAAAATGTGTGTAGTTCTGTAGCCTAGGGCTATTCTAGAATCAGTAGAAATAATATTTGTAAAATAGTCCACACATAATTTAGATCTGCTGCATATTTTTTTTGCCTCTAAGAAGCACTTCTTGAGACAATTGTTTCATTTTTCAACTAAAAAGTCATTGTGGACTGATCCTATTCGATATCGCTTTGAAAACACATGTAGGCAGTCCTGGCAATGGGGGTGTATCCACTACTGCCCAATGACACAGATGGGTGTATACCAAGATCACAATCACCACTTCATCCTCCATTCACTAAGGGAATGTGCAAGGAGGAAAAGGTGTGGATAACCTACTTACTTATTTATTTGTTAAATCCGTTAGTTGCTTTATCTTGCCCAAGGCAACCTAATGGGACTTACAAACAAAAACAAAAGTCCCACATATATAAGGCCAAGGGAAAAAACAATATGTACGTTGAAAACATGTCACCACAACCACCCATAACCTTACCAAAGGGAAGGTTTTCAAATGTGTATCAAATAACCACACCCATCCTTGTGGTCAGCAGGATCTAGAATCAATGCAGCATGTGAGGACAAACATGAACAATTACGGGGTGAGAGAAACTATATTTTTGTGCTGCAAGTGGATTAGCGTGCTAGCAGCCTTAGAATTAGTCCTCAGAATGCTAGGTTTGTGTGAATGATTTCAAGAGAGAAATCAAGTGGCTGAATAATGTAAGCAATAAATGCCAATTTTCTTTCTACTTCAAGCTTACTCTGCCTAAATCTCAATCCTTGGCGCTAGTGTGATAATACTAAGCATTCATTTGCTGGCACAGCAAATCTGAAGATTTGTATTGCTAGTGATTCTAACACACAGTGTCAGAGCTAGGATTACAGAGGTTCCAGAAAAAGATCAGTCTCCATGAGAATTAATTTATGAAAGCTAAGAGGTCCTTTATACTGTCTTGATTAGGGTTGCTAGGGTAAGATTTTTGAGAGAGTCCTATACTTTTGATGATGCTGCCCTTCACTTAAAAACAATCTTTTTTTCTCTCTCTTGATCTTTAGGGGAAGAGTGCCTGCACTTATGTGGCGAAAACGGTAGAGCCCACAAACCAAAAGGAGGTAGCTGTAGGCTGAGTGTAATATTGAGTTCTTAAGTACAAAACTTATTTATAACACCCTTGCCCTTGCCCACCCCCACCCCTCAATAGCCCCATGAAACTGAGCATGTTCTCAGTGGGTAGGGAATACTGATGGGGGAGCACCTGGAAAACCAGGCGGGGGAAATGGAATGGAGCGGTTGGAGGAGACACACTGCTTTCTGCTGCAAATCAGGTTACCTGTTTTAAAATGCTCCAGGGCTGGCTAGAAGTCAGGGCTGGCCAGAAAAGTCAATAGAGATACATAGGATTTTAATTTAGCTGGGACTGGGCACCAGCATCCAACCTTGCCTCCCTCCGAAAAAACCTACCCCAAAGTATCTTGAACTTGGTTCTTAATTAGTGTGAAACCATACACACACACACACACACACACACACAGAGAGAGAGAGAGAGAGAGAGAGAGAGAGAGTGTTTCCAAAGCAAATACAGCTCCTTGTGCATATTGCAGGTTGGAAGAGGCTGTATCTGGGGGAAGAGGTTCACACAGCCCTGCAGGGGTAGTTCATGCTGAATACTGGCACAGTCAGGCTGCAATGCTACTCATTGATTTTATCTCCAAAGTGCAGGTTGAGCTAAGGGCAATATAAAACTGCAGTGTAGTTTGGGGCTGTGCCTCATTCCTGAGAGTAGTTTACAGTGTCCCTGGCACTGCAGTCCACTGTTAATGTTACAGACTACAATAGTTGTGAAGTGGGTTTGGATTCCCACACAAAAACCCTCCATGCTTGAGTTGCGGTCAAGGTCAGACTTTCTTCCAGGCCAAGTCAAGCACTGAACTGCATTTAAAACCCTCATGCTCCATTGATTTTGGTGCAGAATGGTTTCCCTTTTAAATGTTCAAAAACAGTTTCTGCACATGGTGAAAAGCCCAGGCCAGATCAGTTACCCAGTCTTAGATGCGGCTTCTGTTTTTCAAACCCTTCAGCTACAGGTAACAAACTCCAGGGATATTGTGCAACATTTTGTTGCAAGGCCTTGTAGAACCTTAACAGTGACTCTTGTGTGTCACTCCTTATGTGTCCAAAACTACACTAGCCATGCACAAGAAGGAGGTATCAATAGGCTACAAGAACCCTAAGGTTTGCAGAAGTGTGAATAATTGTTAAGGGTAAAATTCCAAGTGGCGAAATCCCCTCTCCTCAAAACAGCCTTCCAAGCCCTGAGCCTGCCAACTGTTGAAGGGAAATTGGAAAAGTTGGGATGGGAACTATTATGGACTCTTTCAAATGAGGACACGGTTGGCTAGAATCCAAAACAGGAGCACACTGGGTTCAACATGTGGAAATAGATGTATGGCAGAGTGTTTTTCCATCTATCTAGGACTGCAGTGATGGGAGAAGAGGTATGTGCAGCTTTTAAGGCACAGAGCTGCAGTTGGCAATATTGGAGTTATGTATGTAGGACTCATAAATAATCTCTCACACCCTTATACTATGGAAGTTTTCAGTTAACATTTAGATCTGCCTCTCCTTGTAAGTTCTCCAAGGCATTAAGCATACTATCCATGTTTTTTAAAAAATGATTTTGTTAGTTTTTCATAAGAAACATGAGAATACAGGCCCCCCTCAGCAAACAGTTTCCCCTACCTACCCATGTCTCACAGAGTTTTATGGGAAAACATTATTCCAAAGTTTCAAATGTGAGTCTGGTGGATGCCACTGTACTTTATGTTCCATCAGGTATGTGCTGAAAGGGTCATTTTATGCACGCTGAAATCAACCTCACTACAGCAACGCTTCTATATGGCTGTGATTAATTTGAACGTAGAGAATTTATGGGGCGCTCTTATGTCTCATAGGACAAGGAGGAATTAATAAGAGCCCAGAGTCCTTGCTCAACAGCCGTCATCCACACCTCATATTTTGAGGAGTTTAATAGTTTGCAAAATGTGGTTTCTTTTCTACCCTGCTTAATTGTACAGTGGTACCTCTGGCTGTTTTTGTCCATGGAGTTTTCTTGGCAGGGATACTGGAGTGGCTTGCCTGTTCCTGCTCCAGGTGGATCACGTTTGGTCAAAACTCTCCACTATGACCTGTCTGTCTTCGGTGGCCCTGCACAGCACAGCTCATAGCTTCTCTGAATTATACAAGCCCCTTCACCATGACAAAGTAGTATTTTGGCCACCTCATGAGAAGAGAAGACTCACTGGAAAAGACCCTGATGTTGGGAAAGATGGAGGGCACAAGGAGAAGGGGACGACAGAGGACGAGATGGTTGGACAGTGTTCTCGAAGCTACTAACATGAGTTTGACCAAACTGTGGGAGGCAGTGGAAGACAGGAGTGTCTGGCGTGCTCTGGTCCATGGGGTCACGAAGAGTCGGACACGACTAAATGCCTAAACAACAACACCGCTGGTTACAAACTTAATTCGTTCGGAGGTCCATTCGTAACCTGAAACCGTTCTTAACCCGAGGTACCACTTTAGCTAATGGGGCCTCCTGCTGCTGCTGCGCCGCCACCGCGTGATTTCTGTTCTCATCCTGAGGTAAAGTTCTTAACGCGAGGTACTACTTCCGGGTTAGCGGAGTCTGTATCCTGAGGTGTTTGTAACCCAAGGTACCACTGTACAGTCGATGTCTCCCTGCTGCCCTTCTCCCCACCTTGGAGAACTTATGTGTATTTAATTGTGTGCTATCACTATTTCTGTTTAACAAAATGTTTTGCTTGTTGAATTCTTGTCCATAAGGGGGGAAAACCCATTGGAAAGAAAGTTCTCCTTAGGAGTTTTTTTTAAATTAAACATGGTAGATGATAAGGAAGTTCCACTCGTCCTCTCAAACAGCTTTCCAAATTACTTGCCAGCTTAAAACGTTGACCCTAAAAATATTAACTAGAAATTTCAATGGGGGCATCAAAATAAGTACATTTAGAATTATAGCAGCGCTAATAGGGAAGGGCAGAGCATGGCAATTCTAGCAAAAACAACTTCCACTCATTCAGCTTTGAAGGGAGTTTGGAAGTAGACAAAAGATACTTTTAACACCTTGCTGAAATGCTTTGTCCAATACGTATTTGGGCATGACCTGTTTTGTCATGCGCAAGTTCTATAAATGCATGCTAAGATTGCAGTCCGCTTGCCCTTGGTTTCTAACAGGTGTGGTGGAGAGACCAAGATACAAGCAGCATGTAATATCAATAATAAATGCTTAAATAAACATTATTTCTGCACACTGTAGCACATTATAGCTGGAATGCAACATGGACAAAAATTAAATTGCTGAATGGTTTCAGACGGACAGCAATAAAGTGGACAAACTGCAGGAAAAGCACCCCTAGGGGAAAAAAGCCTGTTGTAGGCAAGAGAAAGAACTCAAGTTATATGTAAGTCTGCAGGGAGGCAATACATTTGTATTCTGTTGACAAAAGATGTACCTTGACCGCTAATGGAAATTAACCATTTTTCATACGGTAAACAGGCTGAGAAACTGCAACCTGGTTAAGATCACTTAGTTAATAAGGGTTATAACCAAGGATTCAGAAGCTCACTCTTACCCGCTACTACTCTATGTTAGTCTTGGCAAATCAACAGTGTTCCTCTGACATGTTCCATTTTCTCTTTGTAGGAGTGGAAATGTATAGGACAGATGAAAGAACAGGCTGTTTGGTCCTTCAGCAGACAGGTATTTGTTCAAATATTTCAGAAAGCTGCTTACATTTGCGTGTTTATGTGTGACAGTATATAAAATCTACTGCAAAGACAGAGCTGTGTAGTTGTTTAGTTAATATATAATGGGTTATGAAATTTTAGATTTTGATTGAATAGTTCTTTTTGAAGTCACGGGGCTTATTGCACCGATCATGGCTGGTCTGCACTGGCTGCCAATTAGTTTCTGGGCCCAATTCAAAGTGATGGTTTTGACCTATAAAGCCTCAAACGGCTCAGGACCGCAATACTTCAAGGACCGCCTCACCCCACATAAATCAATCCAGACCCTGTGATAATCATGTGAGGTCCTTCTTTGTGTGCCTCCCCCACTAGCGGTCTGGAGGGTGGCAAAACAAGAGCAGGCCTTTTCTGGGGTGGCTCCCCATTTGTGGAATGCTCTCCCCAGGGAGTCTTGCCTGGCTCCTTCATTACAACTTTAGGCACCAGGTGAAAATGTTCCTCTTCAACCAGGCGGTGTGGTGGTTATTCTTTTTGTTTGATTACATATTTTGTGTTGTCATGTTGTATTTTTATGTTTTGAACCACCCTGTGATCTTCCGATGAAGGGCAGTATACAAATTCAATAATTATGATGATTAGATTTATAAATAAATAAACAGAAACAGAACTATTCAATAAGATAGAAAATAGGCAAACTAGTGAAGGGTTTTTAGTGAATGGGAATCTGCAGGCTTGATCCCTGCTGCATTGATTACAAGAAAAGTTATAACTCAGCAAGTGTGTTTGAGCTTTGTATGGCATTTAAGGGTGAGTCAAATCCCACTGGGAACTTGGTCGCCTGCATGCTCCAAGTTCAGTGGGGACTGCTTTTTAGTTTAGGAATACAGCCTAGATTTCCCAGGATGTTTTTCTGTGGCTGCAAGAGGAGAGCCTAGCCAGTGGTTCAGATGAGGAAAGGGTGGGCAGTTGCCTTGCATTCTAATACTTGCATCAGTTTGCCCTCGCCCACTCTGAAATACTTTTAATTCTAGGGTTGGTGTCATTGGATGTTAGTATTTCCTCTTTTCACCGGCCTTTTACCTATGTGATAAGTAGGTGGCTCCCTGTGCTGGGGGACTTTAGAACAGGACGGGATCAAAATCCAGATAGGTAAGTGATGCAATGCACTTGCATCCTGCAGAAAAAAAAGAGAGAAAAGGGAACCAAAAAAAGTGTCAGTTTTGGGAGCAGGGTGAATTACATCAGGGGGAAAGCACGTGATTTCTCTTACATTTGCCTAGTGTGTGTATGTATGTGTTTAAAATAAAAAAGGCACTGTGCAAATGCAGCATCTGGGGCGGTGCAAATGCACCTATGCCCACAGCTGCTGTTGCCAGGAGACTAGTAGAGTAGCAAGCTTGGAGCGGGAGGAGGCGAGGCAGAAGGGAGTGGGCTGCCGAGACTGGAGCAAGAGCAGCAGCAGCAGCGGGGAGCTCTGGGTAGGGAGTGTTCTGTTTGCTGCTGCAACGCTAAGCTCTGCTGCTGCTGTTGCTTTAGGAGCGAGAGGAAGCAGCTCCGCGGAGGGAAGGAGGGGAGCCGACTGCAGCCATGCTGAATCACAGGCGCTGACTGATTCGGCCGGCTCGCTGCGCCCCGATCAAGGAGGACAACGTTGGGAGACGCAGCGGCGGCGTTGCCCGAGACCAGGAGACGAGGGTGCATGCAGAGTTCAAGCTCCACTCCGGCTGCGCACAATGGACGACGAGAGGTTTGTGCGGGTCGGAGGGGAGGGAATTAAGTGTGTGTCTGTCCGCGACTGGAAGAGTGCAGGCGCCTTTGTGTTTGCGTAGGCAAGGGGTGGCAGGTTATGCCGAGCTTTCCGGTGGGCCGATCGATCCCCATGGGAGGACAGCCCTGCCGGATCCATTTAGCATCACTCCCAAAGTTAGCTGCTGCAATAACCTTCCGCGTGGCGCGGTTCATTTGCGTGCGTTTGTTTGTCGTGGCCCAAAGGATCGCCAGTCCTCCTGCTCGCAGGCAGGCTGTCTTGTTATTTGTATTTTGGAGCTGTGTGGTGTTTGCACAGTGCGAGCTCTCTCCCTCCCCTCCCCTCCCCACCTCGGACTCATTCATCGCGGAATCCTTCATCACTTTTCCAGATTCTCTCTCCCTTCCCTACTTCCTGCCTCCGATGGCCCTGGTTTGAAATTCTCTCTCTGTCTTCCTCCCTCCGTCCCTGCCTCCCTCCTTCCGCTTCTTTTCGGCGTGTTTTTCAGACTTGAAAATCGCTTTGCAAGCGGCTGACCTGGGGCGCCCTGTGGTTGTGCAGTTTTAAGAGTCTTTGCTGCTTGAAGGAGGCAATCGTCGTTTTGAGAGCAACCATTCCTCCTCCATCGGGCCAGGCTTTTAACCTAATAGTTTTGAGTTTAATAACCAAATAAAAAAGGTGGCAATCCTCATAGAAATACATATCTGCTTGATAGAACTATATATCTGCTTCGTTTGCACAATAGAATACAACTATGTGATTAAGTGAGAAGTCTGCCTTGTGAACAGCAGGCAGTAGCCCGGCCACACGTTAAGAATGCAGGAGCAGTGATTAAATTCAGGTCTGCTGGCTCCAGCTTGAACTCGGCTTTCCCTTTTAATTTATCCCCCCCCCCTTTTTTCAGCTGTTCTGGAATTCACTTTCTAATCCGCAGATACATGCCCGCTTCGTTCCTTGGCACAGCAATTACATAGGTGAAAGGCTAACTTGTTTGGATTTAATAAAACTAAAAAAAAAAAAAAAAGTACAGGAAGTGTGCTTGTGGGAGCCCAAACAGTTGCTATGGAAACATTAGAATTTTTAGTAAAGTAACACAGGGTTGATTCACACAATCTGGTCTCCTGTTGTGGCATGTTAGTAACTATTGCTTGCTGCAGGTTTTTTTTTTGGTCACAGTTGCTGATTTGACTTATTTTGGGGTATGAGGTTGTGGGGGGGGGCTTTTGGCATGTGCAGACAGATAATGGCTTTGTGTGATCCACCTGTGGCTCCCGGATATGCAGGACGTCATGTGATCGGACCATCACTGTGGTTGATCAACACAGTGATTGATCTTGTGATCTGATTCTGGTCACATGATAGACTTCCTCTCCATAAAGAAATGTAAATGACAGTTAATTATATAAGGAAAGACATGCAAAGTGAGCCAGCGTTTACAGTTTGGTAGTAACTGCCAAAACGATACCGAGCACGCTTTCCTCGCTTTTGGTTGCTTATTTCAGATCTTTTAAATCTTAACCAGTCTGGCAGTATTTTAGACACTTAAACCAACATGAGTGTAGAACATTTACAGATCCATTGTGGAGATAATGCCTATGTCTCCTTCTAAAGCAGAGACAAAACCAGTACCACCAGTGACCTGTAACATAGCACACAAAAAGGCAAACAATAATAGGTACAGTACACATAATAGAAGGGCCTTGTCTTGTATTGTTCATTTACAATATCCGTGATACTTAACTAAGATTATAAAACATAATACTTGGAACACGGTGAGAGGGTGTAGCAGTGTTTTCCACTTTACAAAATAGAAATGTGTTTTTCCTGCATTGTGACGGGATTTGAACTGCGTGAAACAATTATGGAAAGAATACTTAGTTTTGCTTTCTTGGAAAAACAGGATGTGCAGAGCACTTCCTCTGCACATTGTGAACTGGATGCCTTCAGAAAAGGGAAAAAAGTTGAGGCTCTGCTGCATATGGAAGCAGTAGAAACATGAGATGCAGTTCCTTCCCATAGTATAGTATGATTTAACTTTTTGCTGCTATCGGTTTGTGATGGAATGCTGCTTCAGATACTTCTTTCTAAAGGTTGAGATCCAATGCCTCCTTGAAATCAGTGGAACATCCCACTTTCATATGCCCAGAGCTGTGTCAGAGCTTGTTCCTTATGGTGTATTTTCACTGAGTTGCACTATATGTCCAAATAACTGCACCCACATGTGTTACTATGGTCATGTAGACATTTTCCATTCACTGTTGTCCTTCAGCCTCATGGAGTGTCTGTGTGCGTTATTTGGAAGACCTGTGTGAATAAGTTCAGTCATGTGGTTTCAGTACAGTCATACCTTGGAAGTCAAACGGAATTTTTTCTGTAAGTTCGTTTGATTTCCAAAACGTTGGGAAACCCAAGCGCAGCTTCTGATTGGCTGCAGGAAGCTCCTGCAGCCAATCAGAAACCCTGTCGGACGTTCGGGTTAAAGAATGTTTGCAAACCAGAAAAGTCACTTCTGGGTTTTTGGCGTTCGGGAGCCAAAATGTCCAAGTACCAAGGCATTCGGGATACAAGGTACGACTGTATTCACCTATATTTCTTTACTGTAACCTGCCCCCCCCCAAAGTATAATGTTTTGTTACTGAGTGGTATCTAAATATTCTAAATAAATCCCATGTCAGTGTGGGAATGTATCATGAGGAAGCACTTTGCTCTGTTTGATACCCAGTGTTTGGGGAGGAATAAGTGAACGTTGTCAGGCTTACAAGATGGTCTCTCTCTCTTTCCTTCAGAACTCATTTTCCTGGCATGTGCTAAAGATTGTGGTGAGATCCATCCAGGGCCTATTGTAAAACCGTATCAGCAAAATGGTTTATTCTACCCACAGTCTACTGGTCTCTTATCCTTGGTGTCAACACACATTTATGGTATATCTGTACATCTCTCCAATAATTGCAGAGAGAGGGAGAGAAGGGGGCTTTTGACTGTGGACTTACTGTACACTATCAGTAGCTCAGCCTCATTCCCTGTCCACTGGTTATCTTGATGTACACACTTGCTCCTAGATTCTTTGAGAGCTTTGACTTCCCACTGGAGTTGCTATGAGTTTGGAATCTGAGGACTTTGCCCATTTGTTCATGATGAGAGAAATTTGTGAGAAGGAAGCAGCTTCGTTATATACTGTATATGGGGTTTCAGAATGAGAGATGACCACATTTAATAGACTAAGTTGCAGGCAGCTGTCACAGTAGAGCCAGGAGCTGTTTCATGGGGCCATAGCTGGGGTAGCTGTGGATATATTATTAAAGATAGTTGTTCAGCAGTCTTCATAGAAATATGTATCTGCTTGGTTCACATAAGAAGTTAGAATACAGCTATTCTTATAAAAATACGATCCTGAGCACCAAGTTCTGTGCAACCTTGGACAGCTCAGGTGATGGTTGGGCAGCACTAACAAAACCTCCAGCCTGTTCTTAGAACATAGAGAACAAACATTTGAACAAACAGTTATTGGGGATGAGGTTCCACTTAACTTAGGGGCACTGACTTGAAGAAAAATATACATCAGGGTATTGGGGGGGGGGTGGACTGCATGTCAGACTTTCTTTCTGGCTTCAGCTTGTGAGAAATGAATGGTATTAGAGCCAGGAAAGGGAGTGGGATGACTGGAAGGGATGCATTCATCTCCTTTCTTGTAGTAACCGGGATGCAAAAAAGTATTGGAAAGCCCAGAGCTCCAGTCATTGCTACTTTGCTGAAATTATTGGAGCTGAGTTCAGTTGCCTGGATGTAGGAGTGACAGTGGTGGTGACGATGACTGATGACACTAGAAATGCTAATTATAACCAATGTATGTAATACTGCTAAAACATCGAATCCCTCTTGAGTAATCAGAGTGTTGCACACCCACTGTCTTGTAAACTTTAAATTCCCCTGTAAGGTAGGAAAGTAGTATTATCCCCAAATTGCTGGTTGTGGGGATGGGGAGAGAGAGAGAGAAAGAGAGAGAGGGTCTTCCCTAAGGTCACCTGGTGAGCTCAAGGCAAGGGGTTTTCTATTTCAAGCCCTAAGAAGGTTGCAAACTGAATTTTGACAGTGGAATAATTAGAGGAAGGAGGAGTGAGGATAGCAGGGGTGAACCTCCTTAATCACTTTTAACTTCTATCTTTAGATCAGTCTGAAACCCTATTGGGAAGCCTTCTCCAGATGTTTTGGACTACAACTTCCATCATCTCTGACAGCGGGAGTTGTCATCCACAACAACTTAATAGCATCAGGCTGTGGAAATGCTGCTGTAGGGACTCTCATATTGCTTGCTGAACACCACCACTAATGATAGACACCCTGCAAGGAACTATTTACAGTACTTGGGCCAAGTAATGATTTATTTCTGAGCACGTAGATGTGCATTGCAGTTCATATTTTTGATGGGAGCAGTTGCCAGAACAGGTTGTCTTGCATCCATAGTTAATGCATTCATGGAAGCAATTCCGAGACTGTGGAAGACTAATCCCATGTGGTTTCTACAACTCCGTGTTGCTCTTGACTCCAGGCCCATGCTGACAGATGGGAGTACCTTCACTAGTGACTTCCTCCCTACGGGGATAGCCTGGTAGATGGCATGTGTGCTATGTGTGCTGTCTCAAGGCATCTGTTATCCATGGAAAGTGTTGGGTTCCTCTACATGTCTTTTCCTTCTCACTGACATGCGTTCACTGTTATGATTGTGCATTGTTGCAAAGTACCAGTTGACTTTGCCAAAAAGCTGCTCAAGCTGCCTCTGCTTTTCGATGCTGAAAGTGTCTTTGAAATTTTGGAAAGCTGATCACATACCCCAAGCAATGAGATTCCCTTTCTGGCCAATATGCAGTCAGAACTAGTGAATGCATAAAAAGTGCTGCATAAAATGCATAAAAGTGTTGCCTTAGTCTTATCAAATCTTATGGCAGCATTGCATCTAAATAGTGCTAAACAAAAAGCTGTTTAGATTTAATTTTTGCTTGAAAAGAAGTGATTCTTTCTCTCTACACCCCATACCCTATATTCATGGCTATTTGCAAGTATTCTTCCCCCAGTGCCACCTTCTCTGTTGTTTCAGTGATCATATTTCTGTTTCAACCCTATTCTAGTGATCAAAGACAAATCCCAATTGTCTTCCCAGTAGCACAGTCCACTTGCAGTTCTTCAGTGGGAATATGCAGAAAGAATTAAATGGTGAGGACCATAGTATTAACTTGACAGTCCTGATGAAGATTGTTGAGCTGTCAACAGCAGCAGTGATCTCCTATCTGGAATGTTGTTCAAAACCAATTCTTCATAGTGCATGGAGCAATGCTACTCATGTTAAAATGTGTAGGAAAGGACTTGCTCTCCCTGTGTGCTGCCAGGTGTGTGACAAATGAGCATAAATTCATATGATTGTTGAATAACTTACTATATGTGATAGTCTGGGTATAGGAGCAAGAAATACTAATGTGATCAACGACTGAAATATTTCAGCAATAGCAGTTGTTTGGTAGTTGTAATTTTTATTTAAAACCTTGTAAGAAAAAGGTTTAAAAATGAGTATCTTGTATGTTTAACAAAACTAGCACCACAAAAATCAGCTGCGTGTGACTGGGTAATAAGGTTAGGCAGTGACAGTGGTATGTTTTCTTGATCATTCAAGCAAGTCCCTCCAATGCCTTTTTTGCGTCTGAAGGATGCTTAATAAAGCTGTGCTGTGTACCACAGAATGAGTCCCAGTCCATTAGTCTTTTGGCTGCTTTCAGTTGACACATCGGCTTTTCAGCAAAAGCAAGTGTCCAAACCAATTCATACTAGGTTTCTAATGACAATCCTCCCAGAAATATCCAGCACCTCACTGCCACCAGGACACCTTTATATTCATTGCAAATTGTTATTTGAATGCTTATAACCATCTAATAAAGGTTATGCAGCCAAAATTCATTGTGTCATATTCCCAAATAATACAGTCGTACCTCTGCTTACGTATCTCTCTGGTTACGTAAACTTCAGGATACGTGAGCGGCAAACCTGGAAGTATATCTCTGGGTTTTTGCCACATGCGCAGAAGCGGTCTCTCCGGTTGCAAAAACCTTAGGATCTGGCCGGACCTCCGGAACGGATCCCATCTGCAAACGGAGCTACCACTGTACTCAGCTCTTCTAGGGACATTATGGTTACATATGATTTTGTAAACTTTAGAAATAAGTCCCTGGAGAGACTTTGGTGCATTTACCAGCAGTAATGGGGCAAGGTCCCTGGGTGCTTTTTATTGTCTGCAGAACTAGAAGTAAATGCACCATCCAATACTTTCTGTGTTACTAGATCATCTTCAGGGTTTCTGTTCAGTGGGTAAAAGCAGTTCAACTTTCTAATGACTCATCATGTGCCTCAACACCCCCTTTGCCCCTCCACATTTATATTAGCGGTATCATCAATATCAAGTGATCAGCATGACAAACACCATTTTCATTGCTATTTATAATAGCATAATCAACACTACTGTTCATATGCCTGCACGTGCATGAAGGTAAGGTGCAGGTGGGAGTGGCAATGCAGTGGCAAGACCTGTTCCGTAGCCCTATGTACACTCATTGTCTGCACTTTTCTATGCACATATAGGTGGTATGTGTGGTGGGGAACCCTGCAGAAAGAAAGTTGCTAACACCAAAGTGAGTGTTGCTCTGTCTTAAAAGGCTTTTACATCACTGTCCTCAAACACTGACATGAAAGGGTGAATTGTCAGGCAAACAGTAGAACTGAGCTTTCACAATGTGCTGGCTGGCATGTAAATTAAGCAGGAAGAGCTGCACGTATCTGTGGGCTTTGTAGGGATTGGAGGCACAAAGACTAGAGAACATGGGGTCTGTTTGGTGAGTATACATGTTTCCTCTTGGACGGGCAGCGGGGGAGGAAGAGCCTTGTGCTGAAAGTAAGGTAGTATGCTAGGGTGCAAAAGTAGTATATTGTGGAAGAACTGCTAGCATGCCAGGAGAAATTAATTAAATAAATGTTCCTGTGAACAGAAAGTGCCAGCTTAAAGGAGGCAGCCCATTCCACCTCTGCTTGTGTCTTTCTCTGATTTTCCTACTTCCCAGTTACTCTTATCAGGTTTAATTCTGTTGTATTTCTGTATGGTCCAAGGATGAAAGCTGAAGGGTTTGCTGTTTGTGAAGTGGCAGGGCTTTAAAACAAGCAGGATTATTATACATCAGAGGCATATAAACAGAGCACAGAATGTTAATATCCAAATTGCTGATTTTAAATATGCCAGCAGTGCTGCTAGGGAGCTTGGGACATGGAAAAACATTTTGTTTGTTGGTTTTAATGGAATTCCACATGTGATTTCAAAGTGGACACACTTGCATCCATGAAAGTGCTGTGGAATAATAGGTTGGTGGTGGAGGCTGAAATATGGAGCAGGAAACTGAACGTAAGTTCTGAAGTTTTTAAAACATTGTGACTGTGGAAAGAGAGAGCAGGGTGAAGAAGCAGTTCTTAGCCAGTTGCCAACAATCTTTCAACCTTCTATCCTGCTCTATTCTAGGCATGTCAAACTCAAAAGGGTTCAGGGGGTCCAACGCTTCTCTGAGCAGATGCATTGGGACCACCCCAATAATATTGTTGCCATGACCACCCTGGTTTTGACTGGCCATTCAGCTCCAATGTGCTACCCCAACATTTGCGCCACTATTCTCCTTGTCTTCCAGTTAGCTCTCATTTCTCCAAGCACCTGAGCAGTCCTTGTTCCCACCATATAAACCAGGGTGGAAAGCTTTTATTTCTGTAGAATAGGAGTGAGGTTGCATGACTTGAGTCTAGCAAAGTTGTCCAATTAGCACAAGGACTTCCCCCACCCTGGCACCCCCCAATCTGTTCCAAGGGTTTGCCGAACCCTCTGGTGCAGGAGTGCAAATCCTGTTTTGCTGGTGGAAGTCCTTTTGCTCACAGGACAACATTTTTCCTGCAACAACCACTTCAATCCGACATCCTGAACATTCCCATCACCCATGTTTGTTTTCCCAGGAGCAAAGGGAATTGCTGCCTCTGCAATTCACATCAATTTTGCCTTGGTAGCCTATCCTATCCTGGCATATTCCAAGTACCATATTCGTTGACCGCTGTGCAGCTAATTTAAATGAAAGTGGGGAAGAAACTGGTGTTGAGGTGTGTGGTAGCAGTCACTGGAAGGTAAAGCCCTCTTTCCCCAGCTAAGGAGAAGCCCTGATGGTGTGAAGTCTGTTAACTGTCATGGGCTATACTGGAGATCCCAAGTAAGGACACAGGCCTCAGGCCTCCTTTAGAATTACTGAGGAAGACAGCTGTGCAGTTAGGAGCAATATGGATTCTTAATGCCTCAGAACATGAGGGGCTAAGAAAGGGTTTAGCCTCTGCTATAATAACTGGCCCAGTAATACATCTACTTTCCCCCCTACATAAGTAGGTAACTGTCATTCATTCCTGTACAGAAGACTAAAGTACTGTATTGTGGGAAAGAACCAGAGGCTTGTTTGAATGGGTGGATGGAGGAGAGTGCCACAGAAATTTCTCTCTCTCTCTCTCTCTCTCTCTGTGTGTATATATATACATACACACCCCCCCCCCGTATTTTTGTGTGTACAAGATGCCCCCATGTATAAGACGCCCCCTATTTTTGGGGACTCCAAATTAAGAAAACACCCCTCAGCACTACCTGTGTATAAGACGAGCCCCAATTTTAAACATAATTTTTTGGTAAAAACTAGTCTTATACGTGGAAAAATATGGTCTGTGTGTGTGAGAGAGAGAGAGAGAGAATGAAGAGGATAGGAAAGCTAGAATGAAGAGGTGGCTGAAAGGGATAGAGTGTACTAGAAAGGGATGAGGCAAGATACTGGAACATTCCTTTCACCTCAGCCCCCTTCCTGGTATTTCATGGGCCTTTTTTTTTTTTTTTTGCTAACAATATATACTGGTGGTGATAAAAACAGAGCTACAGTAAGGTTTGCAGAAATATATCTGGAACAGCAAGAAGGATTCTACAAAATGTTTTCAAAGGAATCTTGAGCTCAATTTAACCTATAAGTTGGGTGTGTAAGGCAAACTTTACTGCAGCATTCTGTTCACCAGCACTTTTTTTGAACTGTGTTGCCTTTCCTTGTGCATACACTGCTACCACACCAGAGGTCTGTGGCTTGCATGTGCAGGGGCTGATGGCCTAGTTTAAATGTGAAGCTGGTGTATGGAACACTCCATAGCTGAATTCTGTCTTGCCCAGTGTTATGTTTAAATTGGGCCTCTCTCTTTAGAAAATGGTTTGGGCCCTTTGCGGAAGTATTTGCATACAGCTGTATTGGAAGTGCTGTTAGAGAATGTGTTTTGTTTTGTCTTTTTGTTTAGAGGGGAAACTGGTTTGGCAAGATTATTTTGTTTGTTTCCATTGCCTTTAGATCTATAACCTGCCTTTTTTACATTAAGGAAATACATTAACTCTGAGTAACTTTATGCATTTTAAATTAAACAAGGGTTTGGGGTCTTTTATGTAAGGTCCAGTTCATAAGACCATGAAATTACACAGAAATTACACAGAAAGGACACATGGACTAATTTTTATGGCTGTGCATTTTGTTTTACTGCTTAAGTAAGTCCTGATTTCCATTGCGCATTGACAGTTGTTTGTGGCCCCATAATAGATGTACATCTATTGAAACATTAGGAACTGGACATGTAGTGAAAAAAACTCATTCTGTACACCTACATTCATTCCTTTTAAGGTAATATGAACTGACCTTCAGTCTTGGGCAGAAGGATTAATTGGGTTGTTTTGCATGTTAACTATAGAGGATGTATAAGTGACTCCTGCAGAGAAAATGTGCAAGTTCCCCTTTGCACAGTGCTTGGATGCATGGAAAAAGGATGTGTGACTCACACTATTCCTGCGTCTTGGTAATGTGCAGAATAGTTTATACACTTGCCTATTCTAGGTTTAATAAAAAGTATTGGGCTGTGGTCTTTTTTCCGTGTGTGTTCAGTAGATAAGAGATCAATGATAAAACCACTGTAATCTGACTGTTGTAGCTTTGAAACCCAAATGATCAATTTCCGTTTGCCTTTCTTAATGTTTTCAGAAGTCGGAAGATATGCATATGTCTTACTTGAAATGTGAAATGCCCAAGTCTAGGATCCACAAATATTTGTATCAGTTCAGAAAAAAAACTTATGCATGCCTCTCTAGCACATATTTCACATAGTTGTGTAGAAGGCATGTACAGCATAGCTGAGATCTTAAAAGGGTGCTCTAGTTACACTTCAGAACATAGTGGAGACAGCTGCCAATGCCAGATAAAACCATGAAACTGTGATACCACAGTCGGTGAGCATGCCAGTAGTTTTGCATGAATTGTTATGGTGTCATATTTCCCCTTATTTCTTGAGAATTAAAAAAAAATTCAACTTCCTTTCCCCCCTTGTCTTTAGCATCAAGAGATCCCCCCAACCACTTGAGGAAGATGAAGATAAGGACCAGCGAACAGTGACCATCAATCCTTGTCACATGGGAAAGGCATTCAAAGTCATGAATGAACTAAGGAGGTACTTCTTGTGCTCAATTTGCATTGTCATGCCCTTGCCGCTTGTTAGTTTGAACAGGAGGCATCTAAGCTACATGTTTACTTTGTAAAAAAGAGGTTCCGTTCAAGCATTGCTTTGAAGCAGGGTTGTGTCTCAAAATACAAAGTTCTGTGTCATGTTGGTCTCCCAGATCACACAGGTAGTTCTCACACAAGGATGGTGCTTTTATGCTAGTGTGGAAAGTTCTTAGGTTATTCAGATCAGTCGCTTGATGCAAAACTTCATAGGAACATGAAGAGCCTGCTGGATCAGGCCAGTGGCCTATCTATAGTTCAGCATCCTGTCCTCACAGTGGCCAACCAGATCCTTGTGGGCGAAACTGTCAAGCAGGATTTGAACACAAGAACATTCTCCTCACCTGTGGTTTCTAGCAACTGGTATTCAGAAGCATTGCTGCCTCCAGTGTTACTGATGTGACGTTATTGGTGTGAGTGTTGTGATATTGAAGTCAGCCAGAGGAGGATATCAAGCATATTATAAGTATGATATTTGAAATGGCTTGGAATTATTCTACTTTCAGTACAAATCAAGATAGCTGACAGGTTATTCAGTAGAAAGAAGCAAGCATAGTATTATATGTTTGGAGGCCTTTGCTGCTGCTTCCCTTTACACAAACATGCTATAAACCCACTTAAACATTTTCAAATGTTCCCACAATAAAAGAATCTCTCTTTAAATAAAAAGAATGCTCGGTGTGCTTTTTCATTTGGTGCAAATCACCACATAATCAAGATCTCCAGAAGATTAAAGCTATTTAAAAAGTGATAATCTAGTGTTACACATATTACAACACCTACGCCTAATTGCCGAGAAAAATGGTTAGTGCAAATTGATTTCTGTTTGACTACCAATCCTTTTGCACACCAGTTAGAAATTTCATGTTGGCTAAAAGAGCATGTTTAGGTTCCTATGTTATTCTACTGTTAAGTCTATTTTGTTTTAAATACCACAATTCCTTGTTCAGTCCATCATTGGCCCCACATTTGTCTATAAAAATTGGCTCTAGGGTAAACAATAATCATGTATGTAATTAAGATAGGGGTCTGTGTGTCTGAGTTTGTCATCTTTTCTTGAGCTTAATCTGATTACATATCTGCCTGCCATACATTATTTAGAGATGCAGTAAATAAATCCAAAATGTCTCTGTTGTGTCCAGGATAGATTAAAGAGTTATTTGTGGGTCAGATATTTATTCCTTTCTATCCGATGAGATTTAGTTTCTCATACATAAAAGTGCTTGACTTTGATTGGCTCATAACAGATTTGTGCATATCAACATGTGCAGCAAAATCTTATTGTATTGCCTATGATATGGTGGATACTATATGCAGATCCCCTAGGAAACATAAATTCAAGGCAGCCATTTTGGCTGCCTTCCTGCAGCCAATTGGAAGCTGCGCCGTGGTTTCCGGACATTTTGGAAGTTGAATAGACTTCCAGAACAGATTCCGTTTGACTTCAGTGGTATGACTGTTCTTGAATTGCAACACACTCTGACCATGACAGGAGTATAGCACTCTTCAGAGGTGGCTGCGGAATTGCTGCAGATGCTATAATGCATAAAGTCTTGCCAACCAAATTGCTGGGCAAAAATTCCTTGATAATGATCCAAATGGTGGTGTGCTTTTAAGCGTTATGGCAATGCTATCAGATGAACACATGGAACAGCAGCTCCCCGCATCATGTCTGTAATGTCAAAAGGGGCATCAGCATTATGTGAAGAGTCCTATCCCCCCCCAATTATCTTGGGGCTGATAGCTTCTACTTCTAGTCTGCTGTCACAGAACAGGAGGGGACTGGAGTAAAGTTGCTTATGTGCCTGAGCACTTGGCTGCCTAAGTTATGTGGAATATGTACTTGGAGTGATATAATATTAGCTTATTCCTTTTGTAACTTGAGTGCAGTGGGGGATAATGGGGGAGCGTATGACAGTGCTGCTCTTTGTGGAAACTAATGGCTTCTCTTGTGCATGATGCCCTTTTGAACATGTAAGACTACAGCTGCCCTTAAGCCTCTGTTGTCTCTTTCCTTGTGTGCTTATTACCGATTTATGCTTTTGGCTCCCTGCTGCTGCTGAGCTGTAGTAGAACTAAATTGTGGCATTTGCTTGAATGCCTTAAATCTGTTGTTTTTAGCAAAGGCTGATTTCCATGGCAATATTACGCACATGGCAAGTCTGGACCAGTGAGAACTTAATGATAACTGGGGACAGGCGAGTGGGGGGGGGGGCTGCACTTTACTCCATACGTATATCTGCTGGGTCAGCCAGTGGCCATTCCTGTAGGAGGTCAAGCGGCCACAAATGCATCAGGTCCCTTAGTTTATAAGATTTCAGGCAGAGTCCCTTGCATTCCTCTCCTCCCCACACTGTAAAGTATATAGTGGGTAGGTATTATGTCAGTAACAGGTGCTTCCACCTTCCCATTTAGCTTGGAGTTCCTGGACTGGCTAGTGTCAGTGATAGCAGCTGTGCTTTGAGCCTTCACTGTCACAGAGGATGGACTGAGAACAGGTGGCCCTTGTCCAGACATGGTGACCTTGGTAGTGGAAAGCCAGCAAGAGGCCTCCTTAGCTTAACCTGTGGAGTCCCCTCCTTTCCCTAGCTGTTGTGTAGTGTGCTAGACTTGTGTGCTGCAAGAACCCTAGTGGCTAGGATGCTATTTTAGGGAATCAGTGGGGGGTGTATGGGGCATGGGAGGGAGGAGAGTTTCCTTACCCCTTTCTATTGTGTTGCCTGTTCTTTACTATTCATTCTCCGTATCTGCTGCCTCTCCACCTGGGATATCCCAGTGGCAAGTCCTTTTTGTGTGTGGCATCCCCAAGCAGATAATGCACAATTTGAGCTACAGTGGCCTTTGCTGCTGCTGCCCACTAAGCCCCTTTGCAAACCCCTTGTACAGGGAACATGTACAAACTAGAAAGGCTGGGAGGAAAATAGGTTGCCAACATCTGCTTCTTGGCAGCCATCACAAATGGTCTTTTCCTCCTAGCAGGCCTATTGGTAGCAGGCATGGCAGTGTTGGGAATCATCTGGTGGGGGGGCACTGGTTCTCTACCATTAGTGTGTGGTCTAGCCTCTGTTTTGAGGACAATGCAGGAGGTTTGAGGTAAGTGTATGTTCTCTTTGGGGGTAATTTTTTTTGGAAGGGCTTGAACAGGGAGGAGACTTAATGCAAGACTGATGAGGCTACTTCTGTGTTACCAACTGCTTTGAATAAAAGACAAAGCCCCTCCAAAGATGCTTCTTCGTGCTATTCCCATTTATTTAAAAATTACTTGACATCCAAAATGGATTACTGGTCTTAAGACACCTACACATAATTACAGAGGAAAAAAACCTTTTGCATAAGCTGTAGATATAAATATATTCAGTTCAGTATTCATCAAAATGGATGAGGTGTTTTTTTTAACAGTTCTTTGTATGTTTGAACACTTGGATCTTGAATTCACCCACATATTGAAATAAGATTTGTGAGACTATAACCTTGAAATCTAGCTAAATTGTCATGTTTGTTAATTAAAAATGAACTGAATATTCCAGAGGGCTGCCTATAGAGGCTACAGCAAGCACCTCCCCATCTCCCTTAATAGTGCTGTATAGCAGAAGAGTCATTCAAGGAAACTAGACCATTTCAAGTCTGCATATAGAAAGTGCAGTTTGGAAGCACGTTCTGAAACCATGATTTTTTGGTGTCTTCACAGCAAGCAGCTTCTCTGTGATGTGGTGATTGTTGCTGAAGATGTTGAGATCGAAGCCCATCGTATTGTCCTGGCAGCCTGCAGTCCGTATTTCTGTGCAATGTTTACAGGTATCTTTGGGCCTTTGAGCAAATAACTGTTATTTGCTGATTAAAATATATTTGGAGTCAAGCTATGTGTTGGGTGCTAGTGTAGGGTGCAGATTCTAAGATGCAGATTAGTTCTATTTGGTATCCATTAGGGTTTGAGTATAGGCCTGTGACTGTTTTTAAAGATGTTCTGTATGTGGGGCGGGGGGAAGGAAACATGAGGTTTATAATTTACTATGTGAACAGCCATTTGTGTGCGTTTCCAGATAACGTATCCTGCATTAGGAGCATTCATCCCATACTTGATTGTATTGGTGAGGCATGTCAAAGATTGGAGTAAGCTCCATAATGGAGACAATTTTCATGTTAAGGCTGCCATGGGCCGGGGCTCAAGTTTGTAGGTGAGCCTGAGGCTGAGATTTGAGGGATATTTTGTGGGGATTCAGCCTGTGTGCTGCCACTGATTCCTGCAAAAACACCACCACTTTTACTTTGCCTCCCTTTCTTTGCTTTGTCTCACTCTCTGTATGTAGCAGCTTTAACATGTGAACTAGTCCTTAGACACTGCATGGGGAATAACACAGATTTCTGAATGACTGTTTTACAGAAAATGGTTTGGTAATTAATTTAATTGTGGAAGTATATAGCACCATTAATATATTTTACACCTGATAGCTTGCTTTTGAGGTAAGGTGTGGATTTTCTTCTTTCACAATAGCTATTGCAGTTGCAAACCATAGTTACTTTCCTCCTTGTTTAAGTGGTGAGTGGCAAAATAGACAGACTCATCTCATGTGACATGCAACATGTGGGGTCCATATAGGTTTTTTTTAAAAAAAAATCAGAACACTTCCATGTAAGATGCTTGTCTTGTGAGAATTGGCCCTTAGAAGTAGCAGGTGCTAGTTTAAAGTGCATTTTAATAGCTGTGCTGATACTACTTGTTCAGGTTGACTCCTGCAAAGGTGAAATGTAGGTAAGGACCTAAATTAGTGAGCAGTTGGTGGATCTGGCTCTTTAAGGACGCCTTCTGGCCCCAGAGTGAAGATGGAAGAGGTTGGGACCTAATCCTAATCATCACTGGGTCACTTTAAATTAAGGTGCACCAGTGGCAATCACTTCTGTACTAATCTTAATTCAAAACAGCAGGACAGGGGAGGTGAAAGTCATGTGGTTGCCATGCTACCATGCCATTATCCCTTTCTGCTTCTTGATTAACAATAAACTAAGTTAAAAGATGCTTATGTGGTTGCCAAGCAGTGACACATGTGATTGCCCCTATTTCATCCCTTTTAATACTCACTATGGAAGCCAGTATGAACTTATAACACAGCCTCTTCACAGTCCTTCTTGGCCTAAGATGGCAGGAACAGAGGAAAGATTCTAGTAACGCATGTACTTTGTAGCCAGAATGTTCCATCCCTGGGATCTCTAGTTAAATTAAACAGGTGGAGGAAAAGGCCTTCTTCCTTGCCTGAGACCCTGAAGAGCCACTGCTAGTCAGAGAAGACTGCAGTGGGCCAGATGGGCAAATTTTCAGACCATGTATGAGACAGCTTTATTTTGGTTCATTTATTTATGAATTCATAATCTATACTTCCATAACAAAAATAGCAAAAGGGAATACTGCATATAAAAACAAAATCAACAGAAATATCAATGAAAAGGCATAAATAAATTCTAATTAGTTAAAATAAAAGAAATTAATGTTGTAGAGGCCTGTCTAAACGAAAGACATCTATAGGCAAGGAGGAATGGTTCCTGCTGAATCTCTACTGGTAGGCAGTTCTACAGGGCAGGGCCTGCCACCCTAACAGTTCCTTTCTAATTGCCATACTTCTTCCACCAGTGAATGAGATCGAGGAAAACTGTGACCCCCTCAGTTCAGTGTTTGGCCCACAGGCCAGTTCAGTGCTGATTTAGTTGCTGACCTTCAGCTGCATAAAATGACAGAAAAGAGGAGAAATTATACAACAATTTAATAAAACCTAGTCTCAAGCTTTCAAGCACAACTGATCTAAAGTTAGAGGTACTCAGCTATTGTACGAATACATCAAATACACAAATAGCTCAAAAGAGCCTTGCCTGACATCAGCGCTCTCTCTTTCTATAGCACTTATAAAGAAGAGCCAGCAAAAATAAATGCTGTATGAGCTCAAACGCCCACCCTCAAGCTGCTCCCTCCATGGATGGGGTGGCAGCTTGTGCAAATGATAAGAGATTGCAAATTTTTCCTCTTAGTAAGAGGACCAATTGCAGCTCCTCTGTTACAGCCCCAAACAGCTACCTACATCTAGGACTGTATATATTTCACAACTAAGCAATCACACTGTATACATTGAGTTGGCTAGCATATTACACCGATCCTGGCTGGACTACACTGGCTGCAAGTTAGTTTCTGGGCCCAATTCAAAGTCATAGTTTTGACCTATAAAGCCTCAAATGGCTCACGACCGCCATACTTCAAGGACCGCCAAACCCCACATAAATCAATCCAGACCCTGTGATAATCATGTGAGGTCTTTCTATGTGTGCCTCCTCCACGAGAGATATGGGTATTTCAATCTTTCAAAAAAATAAATAACACTTGGTATTTTGCAACATGAAAAAGCAGGGGATGGTATTTCTTAAAACAGACATGGCAAACCTTTGGACCTCCAGAGCTTGTTGGACTTCAACTCCCATCATACCCAGGCAGCATGGCCAGTGGTGAGTGATGGAAATTGTAGTGCAACAACATCTGGAGGGCCACAGGTTCCCCATCACTACCTCAGAAGATGAGTCCAGCCATAGAACACTGCAGGTTGGAGGAGTGCCTTCCCTCCTTAAATGTCAGTTGCCCTGGATCACTAGTGCAGGTGGCCATCCGGCCATGTCGGCAAATGTAGGGAATCCTTACCACTTGGTTAAGACAGGAGTAGAACTGTGAAGCTTGACAATATCATGCTAGTAGAACTTGTAATAGAAAGCTATTAATTGAATTTGCAACTTCCATCATAATAACTTCTATTGTTTCGCACACATGACAAAGAGAAAAGCCATTCAAAAGTACATACATTTGGTACAACTTGCAGTGGACACCAGATATTCTGGCCTGTCCCTTATACAGACCTCCCATTTGAAGGCTATGTCACGGAATACAGACATGGACGTACTTTCCAATGGAACGTACTGCTGCAAAATAAATGCATGGAATCTTAAGATACATGCAAGTTACCAATTCCTTTCTTTTGTAGACAGGTTTTCTTCAAAGGAAGAGCAATCCTATTGAGTGAGTATAACGATAGTAGCCTGTTGGCTTCTGTTCCTTTTAAGAATGTAGAAAAGGGAACAAAGAATATTTCTGTCTTTCTTCATGGAAGAGTATCAAGCAGGGCCAGCTGCTTTAAAACATTGTTAAAAAAAGAAAAGAATATTGGCGTTTCAATTGTATGAACTGTAGCTATCTATTCTCAAAGCTGTGCAGCAGAGATGCCTTAACTTGCCAAACAGATTTTTAAAAGTAATTTTGAAAATGGGAATCGTAAACTTGGTAGTATTTCTTAGACATCTAGAAATGGGATCACTGTTTAGAATGTGCTAAAATTATTTTTGTTTTTGTTAAGAAGGATAGGTAGAAATTTCTTCACGTGCTCAGTTGAACCTAAGGGGGTGGGGTGGGGGAAATAGAAACATAAACCACATTTTTTGGGGGAAATTATTTTTAAAATTGAATTTCAGGAGATATGACTGAAAGCAAAGCAAAGAAGATTGAGATCAAAGATGTTGATGGACTAACCTTAAGTAAGCTGATTGATTACATCTATACCGCTGAGATAGAGGTCACAGAAGAAAATGTTCAGGTGAGGAGAGCTTAAAGGTGCCATTTTAGTGGTGGCTCCCTTCCTAGGGAGATCGATAAATTGAATTTAAAAAAATTATTTTCCAAGGCTTACCGTGAGTGATTTTCTGCCTTTTCTTGTACATAGTTTTTATGATGAACTTGCTTTAGTGTTTTACATAAGTTGCCTTCATAATTTTTCATTTTTAAAGGTGAGATTAAAATGACTCCAATAATAAAAGATTACCTAGAAATTGAAGTTAGAGATCTTTCAGGATGTGCCTGGAAATCAGGTCATATCACCTTCATAACAACCATTATGTTCAGCAATAGAATTCTGCTATGTTTCTTTATAAAATTAAATTATGTTCTACACGTCTTCCCTAAAGAGGGCATCTTCTGGGTAGTCACATTGTAACTGAATGGCAAATTTGATGTTTAAGGTAGCTTTCTACACACATTTAGGAGTAAGTCTATAATATGTGGGAAATACTGTGATTACACTGGTAATAATTTTTTCTTCATTCTCCAGCTGTCTCTGCTTAGATTTAGTATTCTAGGGGCAAAAATATTGTGCATTTAAAAGATTTTGTACAGCATTGGTGTAAAACCAGGAATCAGTAATGTTACAATACTGCAATTGTAGAGTGAGAGAGAATTTAAGAGCTTATATTCATGGTTTGGGATGTGGGTGGTGCTGTGGTCTAAACCACTGAGCCTAGGGCTTGCCGATCGGAAGGTCGCGGTCCAATCCCTGCGACAGGGTGAGCTCCCATTGTTCGGTCCCAGCTCCTGCCCACCTAGCAGTTCGAAAGCACGTCAAGTGCAAGTAGATAAATAGGTACTGCTCCGGCGGTAGACGGCATTTCCGTGCGCTGCTCTGGTTTGCCAAAAGTGGCTTGGTCATGCTGGCCACATGACCTGGAAGCTGTCTGCAGACAAACGCCAGCTCCCTCAGCCTATAGAGCGAGATGAGTGCCACAACCCCAGAGTCGTCCGTGATTGGACCTAATGGTCAGGGGTACCTTTATCAGAAGATTTTACATTGGGGTAGCCAACTTGGTGCCCTACAGATGCTGTGGTCTACAATTCGCAGCAGCCAGCTTAGCCAGTAGTCGGGGTGGTAGGAGTTGTAGTCTGAAGCATCTGAGAAGCACCATGTTGGCTGCCCTATTTTCACTTAACCCTCAGAGCCCTTTGAGTTTTTGGAACATATTAACCAAAGCTTAGTAAGAGAGCATGTGCTTTGCATGCAGAAGATTCCAGATGTAATCCATGGCATCTCAGGGAGAGCTGGGAGAGACCCCTGTGTGAAACCTTGGAGATCCATCCACTGCTGGTCAGTGTAGACATTACTGAGCTACATGGACCAATGGTCTGACTTGGCGTAAGGCAGTTTCTCATGTTCCTTGGTGGGTTATAAGAAGATCATGACAATCACTTAGGTACAAGTTAAGCACCCTGGGCCAAAGCACTGTAACTTATATCAATGCCAGTCTTCTGTGTTTTGATAATTTGGATTTGGCCCTTGAAAAGTGATATGGCTGAATGCTTTACTGATATAATTGTTGAAGATCCTGAACTCTGTTTTAATGGACAGGCCTGCTGCTGAAAGATCATGTGGATTCACAAGTAATGTGCTTAGATATTTGCACCATTGGATAATGCTGCTGCCTGTCTTTGAGTATTTTTAGTGGAAACATTGCAGGCCAGTGCCACTTTGTCCCAGGGGGTCCCTGCTCTGCTATTTAATACAAGTATTCCCAACCCAGTTTAATTTCTGTCACGGCTGAATAATTGTATCAAGTGCTGTAGAGCAGCAGTCATTTGGCTCCAGACATTTATGTAACAATTTAGAATGTTTGAAGAATTTCACATTCAGTATATAAGCAATCTGTGGAATTTTAAAAGTTAATTATTATTGTTCTTGTATGGGGTGGGGTGTGTGTGTGTGGAATGGCAAAGCTGAGGGGCAATGGTCTTGTTCAGACATCACAACCCAACGATGTTGGCACCATTCCTTGTGCGCTTGCACATTCCTTCTCTTTGTTTGGTTCTCAGTAACTAGTTTGCCATTTTATCAGAATATAAGGCAAACTATGGTTATCGTTGTATGCCATAGTTTTAATACAAACCAGAATCCCAGTCTGATATGTAGTTTCCAGTTCTTGTTTGGATGCAAACTGTGGTTTGTAGTTAAGCATAGTTATCTGATTTGTATGCCATGGAACATTATAGTTGTTATATGCTTGTTTGAAAGCCCTTTAAATCATAGGGTCGCTTCCGGCTCTATAATTCTATCTGTTCCAACCCCCTGCAATGCAGGCCGCATAGTGTTTAAAGGTCTCAAAGTGGCCTGCAATATAAAAACAATAACACTGTATGATAAAAACAGGTGTTCAGTAATAACAGGGTCCAGTGTTATGGATCAGGGAAGACCTGGTTTGAGACATAGTTCTCACAAACTGGGAAGTGAGGAAGGGAATTGGAATGCACAAGAAGGGGGTAAGTATGAGCCTGAACTACTGCCCTGGTAGGCAATCTAGGCCATCTTTGTAGCAAGAAACGGGGCTATGTGGTTCACAGATAATTAGCATAGATGTGAATTTGCCCTTTACTTGGAACTGTTGTTCTAAAACTACACTGAAACTTGAAACTTTTATCACATTAGTGGAATTCCAATACACTGAAGCAGTTCTAGGAAATTGCTGGAAAAAAGAAACAGTTTTTATTAGTTTCCTCTTGCTAATTTAAGTTAATCTGTGCTAGGAATCAAAAGCGTTTGGGAGCCAGAGCCTATAGCTTAATTAATTTCTGTGTTTTATTGTTGCCTGTTGGGGGTTAGCATTCTCTGAGAAAGTTACTGATTTGTAATATTCCTGTGTGATCCAGCTGGGTTGGATTTTTCTTGCTGGAATAGTACAGTGAATGCACCCCAGGGCACGTTGCAGTTTTACTACTGTTCTTTTGGGATGAAGTGAGTTGAGGCAGTGGATGAACACAGTTTTCTTCTTGCCAACACAGTGTAATGGCAAGGTAAGTCTTTAACGATATTTGTCATGCTTTTCTAGATCATTCCTTGGAGACCTGCTTATGAGTTTGCTTGATTCCAACAGAGTAAATGCATATTTAGCAGTGAGGGAAAGAGTGACATTAATACTGTTTAGATTTTAAAAGGGCCTTGCCTTTTAAAAAACGGCTTTTTCAATGCTAAAGCTGGTGAGGAGTCTTCCTGGCAGATAAACAAATGTAAGTGCCCCAGGCCATCTTCTCAATCTGCCTTCATTCAGTACTGTAGATATCATTGACATCACCAGAATGTCACATACAGATAGGATTCTTTCAGCAGTATGAGCCCTTTGGATATACTAACAGTTTGCTGCCTGTAATGGAAAATGATTCACGGTGAAGTTGGACAGCAGGTGCTGATGTACCAGTGCCGTTCATAAAGAAGTGTGTTTTTTTTGTGGAGATGTAAAGTTTCTATGATGACTGGCTTCTTTGACCTTGAGGACCACATTCTTTGTATTCAAGAGGGATGCAACTACTGTACATGTTAAGTTATTGCTCATTACAGTGACTGTATATAATTTCTCCTGAGGGTAGAGGCTGTATCAGCTTTGTAATGTATGTTCATGGCTTGTAAAACATGCAGGGCAATAACATGTAGCCCTTTCTACACCATAAGGAAGCCGTGCACACTTACAATGTGGTATAAAAACAACAAATGGGGAACGTGGCCTGAACATAGTGGTAAAACAAAATGCTGTGAAGAATGAGGTAATGAGCAATGATTTATTCAGTGGAGGATAATTTCAAAATGCAGGAGTAAAAATAGCACAGTGTATTCTTCTAGCTTCTTTTTTAAGAACACCACCTACTCTATATACTAATCTTTATGAGAAATCCTGTAATTTTAGGTGGATTTGCTATGACGTACATATCAGAACTATTAATTCAGTCCCACATCTTCATCCTCTTTGAAGGGAAAGGGAGATATCAAAAGGATGACTGCCTGCATGAGATCTCTCTTTTTGGTCATGTGTAGTCTGTCCTCGTGACTCTGAAATGGCTTTGTTGTCTCTTCCTCAACTGTGCTGTAGCAAGTTGCAACAGAATATTTATCCAAGAAGGTGAAGTATAGTTGTTCATTCTCTGCCATTTTTTCCTCTGCCTTTCAGGTTTTGTTACCAGCAGCCAGCCTATTGCAGCTAATGGATGTTCGACAAAACTGTTGTGACTTTCTTCAATCTCAGCTCCATCCCACGAATTGCCTTGGTATTCGCGCCTTTGCAGATGTGCATACTTGCACTGAACTGTTGCAACAGGCCAACGCCTATGCAGGTGATCAAACATGCCTCCAAGTTGTCTCTTGTTTTGAAATATCGATGCCTGGAGGACAATTTCCTGCTTGCTTCCTCGTAAGCAAAGAATGAGGGAGGAGGCAGAGAAGCAGATGATTGAATCTACTTAAAAGGGTAGAATTTTTGTCATTTTCAAAATGAGCTGCTGGTTCCAGTTTTGTACTGAGATGCAATGACATTTTCTATGTTACTAAAGCCATAGTTTGATGTACCTGCTCACCCTGGACTTTATACTGCCTTTGGTAGCATCCATGATGGATACAGGAGGACTGCACTAGCAATGTTATGTGTCCCCTACCCTCTATTATTTGGAAATGTTACTGATTTTCAAAATATGAATCGGATCTATGCCCAGTGGGCAGGACAGAAATACAGAGCCCAGGAACATCTTTTGGCTGTCTGTTAAATTTTTGATAGTCTTCAGATAAAGTGTTTCCAACACATAGGCTTAAAATTCCTTACAGTGAAGCAGGCTCTTGCTCTCTGAGACGTTAGACCTACTTTCAGTTAGCCGCCTTCACAGTGACATTTGCAGTTGTGCTTAGAAACACAGTGATTAGAAAATGGCAGGTGTTAAATAAGATAGCCACTTAATGCAGCACCAGAAATAGATGAAATGAGTAACTGCAAAAGAGGGCACAGGAGAACACAGTCATTTAAAATTTTCATATGCTAATGTATATGTACAGATGCAAATTTAGAAATAATTACTATAATTTAAATAGAAATACAGTGTATTTCTTCATAACGAGGAAGATGGTGACGAATGCATCCAGGCACCAACAATTGATGGGCAACTTCAAGGTCTTGCCATTCTCTTTTATTTAAATCAGACTTTGACCAGACCATCCTTCAAATAAAGGACTGTCCTCTGACAACCCTTCAGATATAGGACAGGCCTCTAGGAAGTAGTACAAATATGGCCACCCTAGAATCAAATTACTTGCAAATCCAGATGAAACCTTTTCAGTCACTTGCTTGCAGCATAATAAGCAAAGGAGAAACTGGTGTCTGGGACAAATGGCTCACTCTTCAAGGTTTGATTTTTAGAATTGTTTAATCTTTAACCAGGCAAGTATTGCGTTCAGTTTAGATCTGGCTGTTAGGTAATTATAAGAGCTGCTTTTGTTGTTTTATTGGCCTTCATGAACCCTTTTACTTCAGAATCCTATGTAATGTTAATGAAAAGTCATTCAAAAAATGCTATCGAAGTTATTTGGCTATACATTAACTGGGTCAAACAAAACATCTGCATGTTAAAAGTGAGTAAGAGGGAGCAGATGAGGTCACTTACTAGAAAAAAAAAATCGCCTTTGAAAAAGTGACTTAAAGCAAATGACATGGGCCTGGTAAGTGTAAGTTTCTGCCTTTGCAAAATTATTATCGCACTCCTACATTTCTGCCCGAAAGGGTGGCCTGTAGACCAGTGTATTGTGCATGGTTTGGCTGAGATCTGTTTCTGCAAGGGCCACCTGCTGGCAAATACAGGGATGACATTTCAATAGCTAATAGAGAACTCCACCTCTGTAGCAGGCGGCTTCCTTGGCTATTACAGGCAACTCTGATTGCTTCTGCCCATAGCAAAGCTGCTTTATACTGAGCCAGGGCCACTGGTCCATATAACAGAATTGCAAACACTTATGACAGCAGTGTTTCAGACAGGAGTGTTTCAGACAGGAGTGACCTTTGGCAAGCAATGTATGTGCGCTACCCCAAGGTATGGGCTTGTTGTTTTTGAATACAGAGATTCATGTGCACAACAGCAGACTGTGCTTGGCACTGTGGCTGTGGAGTTGTCCCTCTTTCCTTGCTTGTGGTAATTCTGTGCAGGCTATGTCATTCTTCTTCTTCTTATTATTTCACAACATAAAATTGCAATATAATTTACTGCTTCTACTAGTCCCTTCTTTAGACTCATTGTAACCTTCATTTTCTCAACTTTTGGTTGTTTTGAACAGAGCAGCATTTTCCTGAGGTGATGCTTGGTGAAGAATTCCTTAGCCTTAGCCTAGACCAAGTTTGCAGTTTGATATCAAGTGACAAGCTAACCGTTTCATCAGAAGAAAAGGTTTGGCCTGCTGCACAGTCTGTAATGCAGAAATATAACAATATTGCAGTGTTTTCAGCAAAAGAATGACAAAATATATGGGCACTAGAAGCAGATAGTCCCCAATATTTCCAGTAATAGACACATTTTAATAACATTTAACGTGGCGCTTCATTGGGGGAACCATGTGTATGTAGAGCAACAGTGGAGAATCTGTGGCCTCCAGATGTTGTTGGACTATGTCTCCCGTTGACCATTGGCTGTGCTGGCTGGGGCTGATAGGAATCCAGCAGTATCTGGAGGGTTCCTGGTTTAGAAACTGCTGTCTTGGATCAAGACAGTCAAACAAGCATGCTGAACCACCTGTCACTCAGGGGTCTATAGGAAAAAGCATTTTAAGCATAGTTAAATAAACTTTATGTGATTACTTAAACTTTCTGATACAGCGGTACCTCAGGCTACAAACAGTTCAGGTTACAGATTCCGCTAACCCGGAAGTAGTACCTCGGGTTAAGGACTTTACCTCAGGATGAGAACAGAAATCGCACAGCGGCAACAGCAGCAGCAGAAGGCCCCATTAGCTAAAGTGGTACCTCAGGCTAAGAACGGTTTCAGGTTAAGAACGGACCTCCAGAACGCATTAAGTTCGTAACCAGAGGTACCACTGTATTGATCACTCTTATTTGGAGGTAAGCAATGAGGGCTGCTGTATACATTGGCCCCTTCCCACATGCTAAATGGCTTAGTCCTGTCCCACATAAGAATGTTTAGTGGCTTAGCTTTACATCCCAGCCACAGACTATGTTTTGTTTTATTTCCGATAAACCACAGTCATTTATATTGGTTACTGTGCAGGGAACAAGTCTTGTATAGACACACAAGTTGTCTTACAGTGAACTGTGTTGTATTAGCTTGCTACTATACAGACAGATAAAAGCTTCAGTGTCAGAAGTAAAACAAAAATAAAAGTTTCTTTCCTTCCAGTTTATTTATAATGATTTCGGAAATGGTTTTAAATGTTTATTTTATTATTTCACTTGCACACTGATCTCTTTTCAAAGAGCTCGCATATGGTTTCCAGGCAGGTTACAGTTCAGCAGGACTGAATCACCTGCCTTTAGTATAACTCTGGTGCAAGTGAAAAACAGCAAACTGAGCAATAGTTTAAAATGAAGTGAGTATGGTACTTCTTAAAAATAAAATAAAACCTGTCCTTTTAATAGCTTGTTCCAAATTAAATTTGCCCCATGATATATTAGCTTTAATTTGTACATATTTGTGATTAAAAGCCTCTGCTTCTTGTGGTCAAGAGCAAAGGTGGAATTCTGGAAAGGGTAAAATGTGTAAATTAAAGGAATGTGATATCTGATAACCCAGCAAGGTTATGACTGTTGTACCCTAAGGAAAGATTTAATGCAGATGAAGTCACAGAGCACCTAAATGCAGCTAAGTATCTTGTGCAGTGGGGAAAGGAAGGACAGTTCTTCAGCAGCCACTAATTAAGTTGAAGGGGTGAGAAGACACACAGGTCAAAGTTCCCAATTCTAAAACAGAGTTAAATGAGCAATTAATTAACCTTCTGTAGATAGTACAGCAAGCTGAATAGAATGGAATTAGCGCCACTTTAAATTTAATGCCCCATCCCTAATTTACATTGGCCAGACGATACGGTTTTTAAAAAGTGCCAACGCATTTATGTGCACAAATGCCATCACCACTTAAGTCCAAAAGCCCCAGCTGGCCTATGCGTTCCATTACATAGTAAGTCATCAGAACATCCTTTCTCATGAGAATGTTCCTTCTCGTGCCCATGAGTGTCATAAATGTTTTCAGTTGGGAGGTTCATGTCATTGAAAGACTCTCATTGAAAAACATATTTCAAGTTGTTGGGCATTGGACTGAACTCAACAAAAACCAGCATTTAAGTTGTGCAGTACTTATATTCATGGCATTAGATAGTCTTTGTGGTCGGGATTGTACAGTAGACATTTAATACAGAGTTTGTTGGACCCTTCAGAATGCAGAAAATCATACAATCACAATAAAATAAGCCAATTTTGATTCTTTTTAAATCCATCTTTTTATCATATCTTCTTGCTTTTGAAAATACCTTTAGTTGGTTTTTCCAAGCCTATTTCATTACTTCCTGAACCTCTGCTTGAGGTTGGATTTAACGGTTTATGTCCTTTTTAAAAGATAGGTGTTTTATTGCTCTTGCCAGGTGTTTGAAGCTGTCATTTCTTGGATAAATTATGAGAAAGAGTCTCGCTTGGAACACATGGCTAAGTTGATGGAACATGTCCGCCTCCCTCTCTTGCCCAGAGATTACCTTGTACAGGTTAGTGTTCTTCTAGTATCTACAGCACTAAAAGTTTAATAATATACGCTTGGGCTGCTTGTTTGTGGCTTGCCATCAATCAAAAGAACCTTAGATAGCCTTCATAATTTTGTGTGTGCCATCCTAGCAGATGTTCTGAATCTCCTTTTCACTTGAAGGTTCTGCTGGGCAGAGAATGAGAGCTAACCTTGTCCATAAAAACTGGTGCAGTGTAAAGCTGTCACTTTTGTGTCCTGATAATACAGAAATTTGGGATATTTGTCTTTAGCAAATACATTGTTGAGCTTTCTTCACTGATAGATTAAGTGGGGAAGCACTGGAGAAAAGTACTGCCAGTTTATGCGAAGATGGCCATTCTCTTTGTTTAGTATCTACATGCGCACTATAGTTACTTCCAAGCTTTTCTTTTCACAGAACTGTGTTTTTTTTCCTTTTAAAAAAAGATTCCAAATTTTTAAAAAGAACCTGGGGATTGGAGCTGCTGACACACAAGCATGCATATCTCCTTGTTGTTTCATTACTGTCGGTTTCTGAAGTTGTGTGAATGTTTTGATTCCTTAAAATACCATGTCTGGAACTGCTAGTGCAAATTAATCTTAGTCACAGTTCAATTATGCAGCTGAACATTCAAAACACAGCCTTTTGCATTGTTGACTTCTAAAGGAGAAGGAGCCCTTTGCATTTGTGGAGCTCTGTCTTTTCTGGATTGTGACTTGAGCCCCAAACATGTGAGGTTTTGGATTGCTGCCACTGTGGGGTGTGTGTGTGTGTGTTATATCTCAAAGCTTTTGTCTCCCAAGTTATAAGATCTCATAGTTCCTTGTCTTCTGGAGCTTGTATTAAGTAGTGTTGTAAATATTTTAAGATGGGATTGCTGTAGTTATGCACTAATCAAAACATTTATACTAAGCTTGCACAGTTTAACAGAACACAAGCATTACTGCACAGTTGAAGTAGATAATATTGTAGTGAGTGAAATAGGGGAATGGGATAATGATGTGGAAGAAGCAGTTTGGGGTTTTATTTCTACTGCTGCACTGAAATCATGAATGAGCATTACAGCGGCCTGCTAGTGACACTTTTTAAGAAGTCTGATAATAGCCATTGTACTAATATCTTTGTTGGTGTCTTCAGACAGTTGAAGAAGAAGCTTTAATCAAGAACAATAACACATGTAAAGATTTCCTTATTGAGGCCATGAAATACCACTTGCTTCCTCTGGATCAACGGCAGTTGATAAAGAATCCTAGAACAAAACCAAGGACCCCAGTCAGTCTGCCAAAGGTAAGGTATTTTTTTCTTGCTGAAATACCCAAGATGATGGTCACATGCCCCCTTTACATGGATGGCCATATGCACAGTGGTTAGAATTGTATGATCATTCCCCCTTGAAGGAGGATTGGGTGTATGCACACATATCTGCACACAGTGTTCATTGCCCTTTTGCACACATGAATGTCCATTAAATTGTCAGCATGTTGGAAAGAGACTTCCCACTTTGACATGGGTAAATGGTTCAACTTTGCTGAAGTTCCTATAGGTGGTAATGGTGGTACATGTTTTGTTTTTGTTTTTTGACTGGGGCATATGTGAATCAACCCATGGAAGAAGTTTATTAGCAAACCAACAGTCCTCTTACACCATTGCTAGAATAATTTCTTACCAAACAGACAAATGTTGCGGTTTCATGTTTTGACAACTACTGCTACTCCTATTCTAGTTTTTCTATTAAAGCTGATTCAGAACCCATTGCAATCAGCCACCGTTCCATAAACTTGGCTCTGCCACACTACTGTATGGAGAAATGCCAGTCAGAGGCAAAAAGGGAAAGTTTGCTCTGTTGTTGTGTGTTGTTATATCCCAGATGGTGTTGGGATGTTGGGTTAAAGTGGTTCTCAAAGCAAACAGCCAGTAAAGGAGCACTATGGTTTTAGTATGTGCATGTGTTTTGAAAACTTTGCCATTTTGAATGCAGCTAGGTTTATGCACACATACACAGTGTGTGTGTGTGTGTGTGTGTGTGTGTGTGTGTGTACAGTGCTTTTTTGCCTGTGGGGATGCAGGGTTATGCATACGCCTAAACATTTTAAGGATCTAAGTTTGGCCTCATTGAGGGGCAGTATTTCAATATGAGTAGGAAAATGAGTGTACCCCTAAACATTTTTAAGAAAAAAAGCATGGTGTATGTATATATAATCTAAGCAAACACAGAGCCATTAAATGCTTGTTCAAGTAATTCCCCCTCCCCCCATTATCATGGGAATTATAATCTCCCTTTGTTAAAACTAGTCTCTCTTGATACTAAGCACCATCAGCGTTTCCATTGTTCTTAGAATTTTCATATCATTGCCAGGCTGTTATCAAATGCTTTTATTAAAATGTAGCTCTTCTGGGATCTGAACTAATTACCTTTTGCAAAGGAAGCTAGATAATCTGTGAAAGCTAGAGTACATAGGCTTTGCCCAAAGGCTTCAATCAGTATTTTATCCAATAATGTATTGAACTGCACTTCCAAGTTCAATATCATTCAAATGCCAACTTCTCATGCATCTGAAGTAAACTTTGCTTTTTTTTCTTGGGTGAGTTCTCACATAGCTGATAGTGTCCTATTGCCATTTAAGGCCCCAAATAAGATCAAGGATTTCTGTTTGCTGTCGAAAATGCTCTCATGATAACTTTTCTCCCTTCCTACCAAGGTAATGATGGTGGTTGGTGGGCAAGCACCTAAAGCCATTCGGAGTGTAGAGTGTTATGATTTTGAGGAGGAGCGATGGGATCAAGTTGCTGAACTTCCTTCTCGGAGATGTAGAGCAGGTAAATACTTTCCCTATTAAAAAAAAAATAGCCTCAGTCATAATCACAAAAATTATTTAGGACGGATTTTATATATTCAGTTGAATTTTAGGCTAAAGTAAAACATTAGAGTTAGCCCTTCTCTGTTAACAGAGCCAGGCTCTCTTGGATGAGACTGATTTTCTAGATCCATTTCAGTTGATTTTTAGGCCTGGTTTTGGCATGGAACATATCTCTGTCACCCTGTATGATGGCCTTTGTTGGGAGAGAGACAGGGGGAGTGCAACCCCATTGATTCTGCTTGGTCTCTCGGCAGCTTTTGCTATGTTAGTTGTGTCTGGCAGGCAGTTATGCTTGTTTTGATAGAACAATCTCCTCAGCGCTCTGTTGAATTCCACCCAGTAATAACAGTCTCATGTACTTCAGCAGCCAGGAAGAGCCATTTCACATATCAATACTTTTGTGTAAGCTGAACATACATAGCATGAGTGCAACAAACGTGATTTCAGATATTGTGCTCTATTCCCCTTGTTTGAGTGTACATTAGTTGGCAAATCCAGCCTTTTTTAATGTAATGTATGAAATAGTGAAATGCTTCACTATGGTAATGGTGCCATATGAGGCCATAACATTTGAAAGCTTGCTTTTCCCATGGATCAGACCAATTGAATAGAGAGATTCCATGCCAATGCCAGGCTTACCATCTCATAAACGTGATTCATGAAACAAGCAGCATTCAAACTTTACAGGTTCCATATGTAGTTGTCACCATACTGGAATATTGCTTGGTGACCTTCCTGAAGTTCTGGTAGGAAAACGTGAAAGAAAATAATTGTCCTAAAGGCATGACCTGCCTTCCATTTTTCTGTCTCCCAATTTGTTTTTAACAGGGGTGGTATTCATGGCAGGCAAGGTCTATGCTGTGGGAGGTTTTAATGGCTCTTTACGAGTCCGAACAGTAGATGTATATGATGGAGTGAAAGACTTGTGGACGTCAATAGCCAGCATGCAAGAAAGACGAAGCACTTTAGGAGCAGCTGTGCTAAATGAACTCCTCTATGCTGTTGGTGGATTTGATGGAAGCACAGGTAGGTTGCTAAACAAACAAAACTGGGTGAATGCTGTTCATATCTTCGCTCTTAAACACTTTACAAGAACTGTAGAACTTCCTTGGAATTCAGTGCTCCTGATGCTACATTTCAAATCTTCTTCTTTATAAAACAACAAAGCAAAAACCTTTGTTACAACCTGTTTTATTATGTCTGGCATAGTTTTCTGCAGTGGATGGAAGAAATTCTTGGGTGGGTTGCACTTCCCAGTCATTTTTTCAGTGCATGGTTGTTGAGTAATCACAAGTGATGAGAACTGGGGTGGTATTTTGAGATACAGATTCTCAGTGCAAAATTATTACTATTGGGTTTAGTGTCCAATTCCTGATCCTGAAGTAGTCTCAACCTGCATCCTTTCCCCTTTTTGTCTTGGAAAGATTAAGACAAGAGTATTGCCTGGAAAAATTAAGTCAGGATGGTAACTGTGACAAAGGAGGGATTATACTCTGCTAAATTAAGGATGTAGAAAACTTGCCTTAATATTATTTTCAAAAATAGGTCTTGCATCTGTGGAAGCATATAACTATAAGACCAATGAGTGGTTTTTTGTGGCACCTATGAACACAAGAAGAAGCAGCGTTGGAGTTGGGGTCGTGGAAGGTAAAGACAGCAAACTGCTGAATTGGCCGCAGCAGCACAGTTAAGTGTGATAGCCTAGAAGCAAGCACTTTTTTAAAGACAAAAAATTAAGGCAGTTAACATTGTTGGACTACACTGCGTGTTCCAAAAATCACTCTCCCATCTTGAATGGGAACAGGCTGAGTACAGTAGTGATTGAGACACGCTTAGTTGTTACGTTGTGGGGTCCCCCCCCTTCTCTGCTGCATAGGGAAGTTTATCTTAGTGTTTTGCCATCTGGCCTGGCAGGTATCAAGGCACTGGGAGGAGGGACAAAACCTAGTCTGTCTAGTCTGCACTGATGCTGAGTATACCTCACCCACAAAATCACTGAATTCTGTAAGTTTCAGCAATGTCAATCTCACAGTTCTGCCTAGGTCCTAAACCAGGAGTCAGGAATATTTTTCAGCCCAATGCCAAGCACCACATTCTTATGGAGTATCTTATTGGGGGGGGGGGCTGTATGCTACTGGTAGGTTGGGCAATAGATGTGACCCTGACCTTTCCAGATTTTTTTTCTTACATCCCCATATCTCTCCATCCAGGCAAGCAAGAGGCATTGTCACAGTTTAAGGAAAATTTCCACCCTGACAAATGCATTTTAAGTGGGTGCAGAGTAGGGCTAGCAGCAGATGTGACCTAGGAAGAGTCCTGAGGGCCATTTAGGGTCCTTGAGTCCCTGGACCCCAGATTCTCCCCTCCTGCCTTACACTGGTTTTCCATGTGCCACTCGATATGATCTGCCAACCAGAGTGGCTGTGGAAACCCAGATGGGTGGGGTATAAATAATAAAATTATTATTATTCACAATACAAAATTTAATGAACTGAGTGAGAGCTACTTCGTTACACTCAGTGTGAAGAGAACTGGAAGGACTATCAATGGCTTTTTCCGTGGCTCTGTGTCTCCATCTTGTGGGAAGTAGATGTTTCACATCTTCTGAAGCGGGGAGATGTGCAAGGTGTGTCAGGAATTTGGGAATTTTTTCATACTCTGTAAGTTCTGACAATGATTTTAAACCTCCTTTTTTCTGTGCCCTCAGAGAAGTCATCCCAACTATCCTTACCTAGGTATTTTCCCTGCTAAATGGTTCTCTATATTTCACTGTGGAAGCTTGGTATGACGCTTTCCCTATTTCCAGAGGTTTTTTGTTGGATTTTAAAATACGGATGGCCGAAAAGGTCTTCTCCCCAAATGAAACTTTGGTAGAAACAGCAGGGTTTAAAGAGATTTGCACTGGATCAGGGAGAAGTACATTTTCACCCGTTTTGTAACATGGCAAATAATGGAACAACCTTCTGCAGTGAACTATCCTTGAGAACATCTCATTTAGCAAGTGTTTGTTGATCTGAGCATTTGGTATACATGATGAAGGTCAACTGAAACATGTTATACGTACAGGTATTTATCAAGCTAGTAGGCGGCTATCACAAAAGGATTGTGTAATTGACATGGTACAAATGATCAGTGATGAAATGTTCTGAAGTGCTAATGTTGCCAACTGCTCCTGTTGATGTTCAGTGCTGCGTATTCATTTTTTCTAGGTAAACTCTATGCTGTTGGTGGTTACGATGGAGCATCACGTCAGTGCCTTAGTACTGTAGAACAATATAATCCAGCTACAAATGAGTGGGCATATGTGTCGGATATGAGTACTCGCCGCAGTGGTGCAGGTATCTTACTGTGCTGTTTTCCTCCTTGTGTAGTTGTCACAGCTGAATCTCTGAACAGTACCTAAGTTTGTTACAAGAGCTCTTGAAAATAGTACCATGTATGTTGCCCCTTTCCTGGCAATGTGTGATAAGACTAATGATATGGTATTGTCATACTGTTCTCAAATGCTAGGCCTGTAATCGTAGTATAAGGGCAGGCCTGTGCAGGATTGGGGGCAGGCCAGGTACACTTGCTCCAGGCCTCGGAGGGCTAAGCTGGCTGTGGGGCCCACCAGGGACCAGCTACTTTTCTGTGTTTATAACTTTATTCTAACAAGACTTCTGCCCCGGGTCTTAGGCATTCTCTGCAAGGGCCTTTATAAGGGTATGAATTGTCTTTCTGCGAGGGATCCCTGTGTTTGGACATGTGAGGAAAACTCCTACATTGAATATTTAGCTCACTTTTATGATGGGGTTGTTGAATGAAACAGCCGCTTAGGAGTAACTTATGCTCTGAAGCTCTCAGAGTTGCTGTCCTCTTGTTTTGCAGGTGTTGGTGTACTTAGTGGACAGCTGTATGCTACTGGGGGACATGATGGCCCTTTGGTGAGGAAAAGTGTGGAAGTATATGATCCTGGAACAAATACATGGAAACAAGTGGCAGATATGAATATGTGTAGAAGAAATGCAGGTATTTATTTGTAATTTCCTTCAAGCAACCACAGCACACTTATATATATTGCCCTTCAGGTATAAGCAACCTTTCAAAGAAGCTTACAGTAATACTGAAACAAAAACTTCAGTTTTATAAGCTGTATCTTGCTGTTCTAGGTATTTAAAATTAAATCTCCATACTTTATAAGACAGGAAGTCTTGAAGGTGCGTGTGTTTTATGCATCTGTGTCTGTAGTGAGTAACAAGGAATATGGAATCTAGCGGAGGGAGTTTATGAATTCCAGAACCTCTATTTTCTTTACAAGAACATTTTTCTTTCTCTCGTGACTTCACAGAGAACATTCAAGTATGGAACAGATTTTGTCATCAGAAAGCATAGAAATAAAAGGGTATTTCATTTATTTCATACAACCTCCAGTGGTCAGAAGGCTGAGCCTTTTATACCCTGCACAGCTCCTAATCCCCTATTCTTGCTGTTCCTGCTGCCCAGTCCTTGAATTGTGCCTAGTGCTTTAAACAGGGTTGCAAATGGAGCCAATTTGGTTCATTTTTCATTTCTTATAAAACAAATTCCAACAGGAAAAGGTCTTTGTTATCTATATGCCAGTCACTAGCTGCTTTGTAACTGGCATTGCTTAGGAGTTCTGTGAAACAAGAAAAATCAGTGTAGTTCTTAAATCAGTGGTTAAAATGAGTGCTGTTTTAAAAAGCTTCATTCTGCCATCTTGTTTCAAAATGGTGTACAATTGTATCCAAACATAGATGGAAACCTCCTTGATCTCAGGAACAGTCATGCAAAATTTGGTTACGATATCTAAAGAGATGTCCAAATACATAATAAATTCAGGGATGCTTTTTTCCAGATGTCCTCTTGGTGCTATCTCCAAATATCCCTCATGCTATTTTCCCCAAATCCCTTGGATACTGGAGTGTTCTGGGGAAGGGAAATGGCAACTTCCTGTACGCAGGTGACAGGAAAAAACAAAGTAACCCCCTATCCCCACTAAACCCCCTCATTGATGTGAGTTATGAAGTGAATGTGATAACATTGAACAAATTATGTGCTTATTCACAAAAATGAATGGAATAATGAGTGACTTTTATTTTTTTGCACATTCCTAAATATTATTAAAATACCTCTCACCTTGCCACAAGAACAGCTTATGAAAATTAATGATATATTATTTCTGAGTACAATTAGAGTGCACAATTTCAGTGTCGATGGTTCATACTTTGTTTGGGGCTTCCTGAAGGATCTGAAGTGAATCCAGCCTGAATGCTAGAGTTCCTTCCCCCGCCATGCCACAGCCATGTAAACTTAAAATAACACATTTTTTCCTCCATAGGTGTGTGTTCAGTGAATGGTCTTCTCTATGTGGTCGGGGGAGATGATGGCTCTTGCAATTTGGCATCCGTAGAATACTATAATCCTGTCACTGATAAATGGACATTATTACCAACAAACATGAGCACTGGAAGAAGTTATGCAGGTAAGCAGTACATTGAACCAGGTGGAAGCAGAAGGATGGGCTGGATGGATCCACATTTTTCAAATCTCAGTTGTGATTCTTGGCAGGGTTAGCAACACTTTTTCCTGGTAGAGAAATTTCACTCCTAAAAGGAACCTGGGCCTTTAACGTCCTACTGCTTGGCATGCAGAAATCCAACAGATGTTATTTCCCCATCTCTGATGTTCATCTGGCAAAGATGCATCTGTTTAAATTCTACCTGCTGTGTGGCCATTACAGGCAAGAGAGTCTCTGGTCAGAAAAGAGTCAGTACCCCAAGTGTATCTTGAGCTTTCTATAAGTCCCAGTGCAAGTAAAAGGTTACTCCAAAAATCATCTGCATGGTGGCCCAGCTATAGCCGTATCTGGACAGGAACAGCCTAGCTGCTGTTGTGTATGCTCTGGTAACCTCTAGGTTATATTATTGCAGCATGTTATACATAGGACTGGCTCTGAAGATGGTTTGGAAACTTTAACTAGCACCACGTTGCTCACAGGGGCAAGACAGTTTCAGCATATTACACCAATTCTGGCCTGACTCCCCTGGCTGCCAATTGGTTTCCAGGCCTAGTTTTGCTGAATTTGACCTTTAAAGCCTTAAATGGCACAGTACCAAAATGCCTCAAGGACTGCCTTTCTCCATATGAACCTCCCAGACTCTAAGATCATCCTCTGAGGCCCTTCTTTGTGTGCCTCCTTCACAAGAGGTCTGGAGAGTGGCAACAAGAGAATGGGCCTTTTCATCAGTGGCTCCCTGTTTGTGGAATGTTCTCCCCAGGGTGGCTCGCCTGGTGCCTGCATTATATACCTATAGGTGGCAGGTAAAAATGTTTCTCTTCAACCAAGCCTTGGGCTGATTGACATACAATGCCCTTTTAAATGTGCTGTGGGAGGGGGGATTATTGGTTTCTTTTTCTTATTTTTACTATGTGTTTTGTGGTTTTGTGTAATTTTATGTTGTGAACCACCCTGAGATCTGTGGATCAAGGGCAGTATATAAATTTAATGCATGTGTACTTTCTTCCCTTGTAGGTGTAGCTGTGATCCATAAACCATTGTGACACATGTTCATTCAAGTGACTGCAAAGACAAGAAATAATGACCATCTTGCTTGGTGGGTTTTGGAAGATACTGAAATCTGACTCTTAACTGCCACACTCCTAGCATGACAAGTATGTGCTAAGACCATCAACCTCTGCTCAGCAATGGGCAGTGCAGCAACGTGAAAAGTCTTGCTGTGAACATGTTCCAGAAATGAGGTGTTGCTTGTTTTTCTTGGTGCAATCTGCTGTTTTATGTACAGCCAAGACTTGAGTTTGAACTGAATTTCTCAAGAGCAAGGAAATGTATCTCTATGGCATGTAACCAGGAGAAAGGGTATTTTGGAATACTTCACTACTGAAGTAGCATATACACTATAATATGTTCTATTTACTTACCAAACCTTTTAGACAAATCTACTACTGAGACTGGAATTTTTGAAACAACCCTCGAAAGGAAACCAGACCTGAATAAATAAGACTGGGAGCTCTAGCTCATACGGTATATTGCCCCCATCATATGTACATACACTAGTTGACTACTGTAAATGTGTTATTTAGGACACTGGATGTGTACATTGTATGAATTTTATCCTAGATGTAGAACTGCAATTTTCAAACCTATTTTGTATATGTGGTCAGATGAGCTAAGCAGCGTCTTTCTCTAGGGTAAAAGCATACGTGAACCACCGAAAGACTAGTAACCACACTAAAATGTAAGGTTCTAGAGGCGGGCTGGTGGTGGTGGGGAAGGTATTGCTATTTCAAAATTAATTCTGACCACAGTTGACATTGAAAGGGGTGGGGAGTCATAACATGGTGTCGCCTTGACTATTGCCAACAATTCAGAAAACCCAAACTGCCTGCACCTGCTTTTTAAAGGGCATCTGGGTACCATGGAAGAGTATTTTAAATTCATCAACTATGGTTGTCACCAGATTTCCAGGCTGGTGGTGGGATTCAGTAGTGGATTCCAGGGTTACAGCCAGGTTTGGAGAGCTGCATCCAGCCCAGTGACTTGTAGGATGATATTGTACTTGGATGATATTGTCATGAGCAAAGGCTGAGAGCACCAGGGAAGCCCATCTGCGCAAATGGGACTTCTGAATAACAAACTGGGTGGTCAGCCTTCTATCCAGAATAATAATCTAGTAAATGCTAGCCAAGTTTAGATTAGAACTTCACCCATCCCTATATACCTCTTGCATTTGGCCAAATACCACAAGTTGCCCAAGATTTAAAAACCTTTAAGTGTCTTAATGGTTCCATCATGTAGCTGGTTAAGGCTGCAGTGCTGTGCATAATCACCTTGGAGTAAGCTCTGTTGAACTTAGTGGAGCTTACTTTTGAGTAGACATGTATAGGATTGCATGGTAATTCTTCCAGCCATTTTTCCTAACTGCTGACCTTTCAAATATTCACTGTTTTCCTTATTATAGCTGTGTACTGAAGTTACTCAAACTTTTAAGCATTTAGTCCAAAAGGGAGAGAGAAGTGATTTGGGGGAAATAAGGAAAGCTGGGTCTAGCTAATTGGCTCAACTCAAATCTAAAAACCTCCAAGCTTCTGTTATGTTCACTGTCATCATCCAACTGAGAATTATTTTGTTCCTAGAAAGTTTGTGTTCTTATAACTTCCAGCTCTTCTGGGATGTGTAATGCTAAGGAAAGCAGCCACAAAAGATTAACAAGGAAGTATATCCTTCCTTTCTCTTCCAACCCCTTACTACGTGCATTTTAAAGGTGGAGTGTGTGTGTGTGTGTGTGTGTGTTTCCCCAAGAGCACTTAACTTATTTCTTATGTAGATAGACAGCTTTTTTATCACTTGCCAAATATCAAGAGTGAAGGAGAATATATAACTCAACTTGCTTTGAACAAGTGTTAATAAGGTAAGATTCTATTATTTTTGACAAGGGCTTTTATTCCTTAATTGGATATAAAAACAAAACAATTTCCTTAAAAGAGTCTCAGTGCTACATCTTATGATACCTTTTGTACTCTGGCACAGATACTATAGTACAAAATACACCTGAAGAATGCACATACAGGGTGCATAATCGCTCTTCAAAACACAAGTGAGCCTGGTTGTTGCTTGCTCAACACTTGAGTATTTTAAAGAGGAACATGGCAGTTTCTACATGTGTTTCACCCTTTGTATTTCCGAGAATGCAGCCAGCAGCCAATGAATTGCTTCCAGGGTTGGGGTAGGAAATCTCTTTTCAGGACCTGTTTATGCATTATTCTTTCTGTGTGGAGGATATTAGTGTGCTACATATAGCCCCTGGTCTCTCTGTATGAGTTCAGGGCTGCAGCTCTAATGCTTTGCATTGTTTATACTTCTCTAGTGTGGAGAATCTCCATTTTGTTGCTTTGAATGTCTTGAGAGCACTGTGGAGATTCTCCACAGGATAGCAGCAGTCTTTAGGGCCCCACAGCCCTATATCTACTTACCTGGGATTAATCTCCATTGAATTCAGTGGAACTTACTTCTGAATAGACAAGTAAAGGATTGCATTGTTCAATCACAATAGCAGATGTGAATCACTCAATAGGCAGAAGATTATTCCGTCAACCTCCACATGAAGAAATGCAATGTGTAAACCACTTAAGGCCATTTAAATACTATGAAATCTTGCCCTCTCATATTGGTTGAAGAATCATTTAAACACTAAGAGTACACCCTTACCTCATTTGATGAATCAGTTGTCAAACACAGATGCACATGTACTGAACATGAATTGATTTTTCTGTTCCATTCACCACCAAAACTGTATGCCAGTCATATATATCCTTTGACAGGCAGTGAATTTTTGAGTTAATCTATGATTCATTCCAAAATGGCACCTATGTCCATATAACATCTGGAAAAATTACAAAAAAAAACTATGGTGTACTGAGTGTTCATAAATAGTCAGGACCATAAATGGCCTTGCTCTCAGTCACTTACCCACTAGCAAATGGTATATGTCACTTCTGTGTGTAAACTTGCAGTTAGTGCAAGTCAAGTGACCTCATTTTCCAGCTATGCAATATTATTGCTACATAATAAACCAGCTGCAATAGTCCCTTTAAAGCGCATTTGAAATATCTCGCATTGTGTGTGCATTTTTAATATTTGTACTCTGCCGATAATCTGAGCCAGATCCTTTCAAAGGTTGCCTTTTTATAGGGCTTGAAAATAATAGCTTTAGAGCTTGCAAATTTTAATGCAGCTATTTTTGTAAGATAATTCTGAAGAGTTCTTGGATCTCCTTTGATTTTGGTGGCATTATGATTAGTGTCTAATCCTTACACCATGGGCCCAGTTCTCATCAGCCATTTGTGTATGGTGTCTTGTATATTTTTGCTTGAAAAAGGGAAAATCCTTTGGCTTCTCTTGATTTTATGAAAAGGACACTTCTGGACTTCATGTTAATTAACAGTGTATTGTTTCTTCCATGATTAGTAACATCATAAATTGCTGGATTTATAAGAAAACAATTGAATTTATTTTTTTGAACTTTGAGTTGTGATTCACTTTCTGTACTGTTGGGCTGGACAAACAGTGCACAAAGTATTTGTGTACTAATACTGCTGTATTTCTCTCTCTGTGTGTGTGTCTTGCTCATACCTGAACATAATGTTCTGAAGCTAAATGTTAAAAGTCAGAATAATGGTAATAGGTTTGGTTGTCCTCTAACTCCTTTTACAGGTTTTCCTCTGACACTGTTCGGAGATACCCAAAATTCATAAATCTGTTTCTACAAATACTCTTTGATTAAATTGTTGGGCAATCTTTTATCCAGAAGCTGGCTTATCAGGTCTTGATGAGATAAGAAGATGACCTTCCATAAGAGTTGTGTGTAGGCCCAAAACCTGGACGCATCCATGCTCTGCATGTGATGACAAATGCTTTGCAGACATCCTTTCCCAGAAACTCCAATCACAGAACTCCCACATGCACTTAAATTCTTAAAAAGTAATTTGGCATGACATCAAAGGGAAACTGCTAGTATGCCTGTGGTACCCCCCCATCTTTCTCATTTAAATTGCTTTTGTAGCATATCTTCAACCTGTTTTTCAGTCTCAAAAATTAAAGTTTTCCAGACAGTCAGCTTTTGGATATAGCCAAAAGCATTATCTTCAGGGGTATTCAGCACTGCACTGTTTCTACAAAAATCTGAAATGAAGCTATTTTTATTGCCCCAGTCTTTTAGCACTGTTTGAATTTTGTGTGCAAGTTTGCCCGAGTAATTCATTTCAACTGGATCCTATTTTATATTTAACTGTGACTGTGGCTAGCATTGCACAACTAAGCCACAAAAACTGAAGTTTTACTTTTTGCACTATTTGTACACCAATGACTTAAAATACTCTGTTTTAGGAAGTTTATCAACCGAGCAGCTATATTTGTCCAAAAGCTTATTAGCTCATTCTCCCTATTAACTCATAGGACAAATAGATAGAATAATACAGTGTAATTAAAGTTGATTCACATTTGACGCATCTGGAATGATATGAAATTTTGAATTTTCTTAAATGGCACTATTTAAATATAGCCATTCTGTTACATGGCCATGCCATTCATAGGTTTTATTTAATAGTAAAAGGGAATAGCCTGTCAACCCTATAAGAATGGTAGCTTTGCCAAAGTGTTCCATTACTGAAAAATATAGTGGCTACATTTTATATGCAGTGTGAAACCATGGTTTGGTGTTATGTGTATGAGCAAGCTTAGCTTCAAGATATGTACATGTATTTCTCTCCTTGTTTGGCATAGTTTCTAAACTGACTTCCATAAACTGACTTCCCAGTCTCAAGACACAGCTTGATCCCGGTTTATGGGCAAACTGTAGCCCTGCTCAGGTGTTATGCCTGAACAGGAAACGTCCACTCATGTAGGAGACACAAGGTCACGTGCTGTCCTGGCCCTTCTTGCTCAGTCTTCAGCCATCCTGTGTTTATCAGGAAAGGTCTGAAAGGGGCTTTTACCAGCATTTCCTTTAATACAAATAGAAGCCCCCTGTTGGTTCCTGATCGCACAGAGGTTTCTACTTCTGCTCAAGTCAGCAGTGGTAAAAGGGTTCAGATAAACAGGAAGATCAGTAACAGGGAGGGTGGAGAAGATGGCACACAGGGACATTGGGGAGTGTGGGGCATGCACAGTCCTGTGTCTCCTACATGGATGATGATATCCTGTTCAGGGTTGAGCAAGACTTATGTTTGAAGCATATCCTAGTTTGCCATGTTTGGATACTATGACAACTGGAAGCCGGTAAGGGTGAAATCCCATTGGGTGATGCTTTTCTGACAGCTGGCTAGCCAGCGCTAGTAAGACTGGTTGGAGATCTTGTCCAAGGCACTTGGTTCTGGCAGGCTTGGTGTTCTGGCACTCCCTCTACATACTGGGGCTGACCATGCAAGGGGAAGAGGGACCCTGCAAGCCCCAGGGACGGTTTTGCTCATGCACGCAATACCAAACTACGGTGGAATGAGCTCATTGTTTGATTAATATATTGTGGGCATAAGAATACAGTAAACCTTTTTTCATGAGATCCTAAATTATTTTATTTTCTTGTACAGTAGTGATAATGCTAAGAAGTTTAATTTGTAAATATATTGTATAAAATATGTTTTAAGGCTAACAGAAGATTGTAACAGCGTTCACCTTGAATGCACAGATTTTTTAAAAAATAATAATAAAATAGACCGAGAAAATGTAGCTGTGATCCATATACAAATTAATTCAACATGCTAATATTTCTTAGGTTTTACAGCCCACTCCTGTGCACGCTTACTCAAAAGCAAGTCCCACATTGTTCATTGGAACTTATTTGAAAGTAAGTGTATGTAGGATTGCAGCCTTAGTTAAGATCATACTGCACATTACATCCATTGGTTAGTTCCTTATAATTGCTGGTTACTGCCATGGGACCAACTGGTTTGTGAGGCAATTCTGTTTCTTTTCAGAAGCAAAACCTAGAATTTAAACTCCACAAAAATGTTAACAACAAAAGGTCAAATCTGTCCTCAAGGACATTGAATTTTGGTGGAATAAAGTTGAGCAAATGAAATTGATCTTGTGTTTATTCTGATTCTGCCAATGTTTTGGAGTTACAGTGAATGGAAATGTAGGACCAACATAATAGAACTATAGAATTATTAATGATTCATTGTCAATAATCCTAATTATTTTCTGCATGTGTACACCAAGAGGTCAAAACCTGCATGTATCTAAGCAGGCAATGGATAGTCACTTGAAAAAAATCCTGAGATTTTTGATGCACTGCTTATCACATGATATGGGCAAATTATTTTACTTGGAAAGAAAAATCTGTTGAAGATTTTTGCTGTAGTTGACAATCACAGGCCTGCCGTACCCCTCTTTGTTAAATTTGTGTCTCGCTTTCCCATCAAATGGTGCTCAGATGGTGAACTGGATGTATGTGGTCACTAATATGAAGTATCACACAAGCTGTATAAAAGTGGTAGTTTGTCATGTAAATTAGTTACCAAGATGCATTTTTTTCTCAGTACTGTCCTATGGTTCCAATTTTAGTTAGCTAAAATGCTGGTGTGCACGAACCTGTTGTGTACTCCACAGCACAACCCAGGTCTTTCTCCATCCTTAGGCAAAACACAGCTTTCTTTGTAGCTGGAAGACAGACTTGAGCAGATTTATGTAATTCCAGAGATGAGGAATTGGCCATTGTGTGTTTCTTTTTCCTAAAAGGATTTGCTGCCTCCTGAAATCTGAAAAGCCAACTTTCGTTGGCCCTGAACAGTATGATCAATGGTCAGGGATGATGGCATAGCAATATCATCCTTGCAGTCTAGTAACATCTGGAGGGCCAAAGGTCCTCCACCTCTGTAAGACAAATATCCAGGGTGGTGGATGGTATAAATCACCCAATACTTTGATCCTTTGTGAGTTTATTTGGAAGCAATTCCTTCTGTGTTTAATGGGCTGACTTCCCAGTAAACCTGTTTTAGTTAGGGCTGCAGGCCAACTAAGCTGCAAGTGACTTTACTTAAGTTTCCCTAATGCCACCACCTACAGTGCGATCCTGGGGATGTTTACTTGGATGTGTCCCCACCCCATCCCCAATTCAGGAGAAGGCCCATTTTCGGAATGCTAAAGCATGGTGTACTGTTGCATCCTAATGCAGCCTCTTTCTCTTTCAGTGATGAAAATAGTTCTGTGTCCCACTAATCCTGGGACTGGCAGGGGAATGGACAATATGAGCTTTGCTGTCCCAATGATTTATTGTTGTTGGGTTAGGACTTAGCAGGATGGGCTTAGGATTCTGTCACAAAGGTGGGGTTTTTTAAAGGGAATGTAGAGAATTACAAAAGACTGGTATTATTTTCCAGAAAACATTCTCTTCCATGTGGAGGAGGATCTGATTCTTTCCCATATGTTTTAGAGGCTACTGCTCCACTCCTTTAGCAACATCATTATGTCTGAAGGGGATGGAAGGGAAGTATCACACATTTTGAAAAAAAATGCAATTCTTGTACTAAGCTCTTCTATGCATCACTGATATTGAAATTCCCACAGGAACATTAGACCTAATATGCTGTAGGTTATAAACATAAAATTTTTGATGTCTACCACAATGTCCCACATTCTATCAAGACATTTATAAGGTGCAGATTTAATGGTTTTACCACTACTCAAACTCTGTCCTCTTCTCCTTGGTTGCTTTGTTTACCATCTAGTCTTGGAAACTTTGGATGCTATTTTGTGACATTTTGGTTGGCCTAATAAAGGTAATACGGATTTTGGATTTTTTTCCTATCAGCCCACATGGCTACCTTTACTTTTTGATTGACTTTCCTATCACTTATAGTACAGAGTGGCAGATAAGTTGCTTGATATAATTTTTGTGCACATCTGAACAAACGAGGTGCTGCACAGTGCAGTTCCTAAAGTATTCTCCCTTGATTTCTCCCCCGTGTCACTTCAGGTACTTTTTTACATCTGTGTATTTGTGTCTAATTAATTTTCTGGTTTTGAGGGCATGTAGCAATTAGAACCAACAGCTAATAAATGAATGCTCCAGATCCCTCAATTAGAAAGCAATCAGTCTAAAATTCCAAGGGTATAGCATCTCCAGTGAGAATCCTTTCATTTTCTTGTATATAAGTGGCAGTTGGAAAAAATGGGTGCTAAAATAATGATGAAAGCCTTTGGCCTTAGAAAGTGCCATCTAAAATCAGACACTGGAGGTCACTGTAGCCCAAAGAAGAATAATGTGTAGAGCAGCTGCTGTAACTAAAATTCTCTTTCTCAAAATACCTTTCTAATAGTTGCACAAATTTGAATCTTTCTCCTAATTGTGGGTTAGCATAATAATAGTGGTGTGCACTAGAATTATCATGTTCAAGTAGACTATTTTTTTTTTGCTATGTTTTCCCCAGTTGGTGTTAATGCCACATAGTTAACTTAAAGCATGAATTATATGAGAAGCACTTAGTAGAGTTGCACAGATATATGTACAATATCAATTTATTACCTACACGTCCCATAGGCTAAGTTGGGACCAAAGTCCATTTCATTCCTTGACTGGAGACCAAGATGTTAAAAATAATGGATGCCTGCTATTGTCAGACTAAGTCATAACCATAGCAGATGGTGCACTTCATTATGGTTGCCCTATGCATTATGATAAAACTATTAATAGTAATATCAACATACATATAACCTTTGTAACCATCTTTCCTGTAAAACCTATAAAGAGTGGAGTTTATACCACAGTATACCACCAAGAGGAGAATGCCAGATGAGGCTAAAGGCCCACCCATTCCCAAATCCAGTTCTCACCAGATGCCAAACGGCTCTGCTCACCTGTGATTATCAGCAGCTGGTATTCAGAAGCATATTGGCCCTTCAGTGGGGGCAGAATCAAGCCATTCTGGTTAGTAGCCATTGACTGCCGTATCCATAAATTTGTCCAGTCCCCTTTAAGGTGTCCAAATTGCATTCACTGCCTCCTGTGGGAGCAATTTCCATAGTTTAACTATGTGCTGTGTGAAGAAGTACTTTATTTTTATTTTCCCCAAATCTTCCAGCATTCAGCTTCATTGGATGTTCACAAGTTCTAGTGTTGAAAGAAAGAAATATTCTCTCCACTTTCTCCAGCCCGTACAGAATTTTATAAACTATTGTGTCACCTGCCTTTTCTCTAAACTTAAAAGTCCCTTGCTTATTTTGGCTGCCCGTTTCTGAACATTTTCTAATTCTACAATATTCTTTATGAGGTGAGCTGACCAGAACTGTAATTATCCCTGGCATGCTACTTGTCTTTTTTTATAGCTGCCATGGCAGCTGAGGGAGCCGAGTTGCTTGGTACTCTTCCTCACCACAATCTCTGTTTTTTAAAAAAAAACAGTTGCTGGGAATCACAGATAGGGAGAATGCTGTTTTTCTGCTTGCGGGGTTCTTGTTGGCATCTGGTTGGCAATTGTGAGAACACGATGCTGGGCTAGATGGGCCGCTGGCCTGATCCAGCAGGGCTCTTTTTATCAGAATAATGTATGTATGTGTGTGGTTGTTTTTTTAAGTGTTTACTCAAACATTACTTGTTCTACAATTTGAAAACTACTCATTCTACAGTACTTACAACACAGACCACAGTGCCATATTTCCCAGTTAGCACCAGCACAGTAACACAGCAATCTCACGCATGTTTACTTGAAAGTAAACCCTATTTTGTTCAATGAGACTTGCTCCCAGGTAAGTGTCTAGGCTTGCAACCTAAATGAGTGGGTAATTCCCTTTGGAAGTTGAATATTGTTGCAGCTATTCTCCACAGCCCTGTTCACTCCACCAACCCTAAAGGTAAATTTTAATTTATTATCTCCTAGAGTTGGAAGAACAGGCAGGGCTTTTTAAAAGAATACAAGCACTCCTGTAAGACCATAAGAAAACACTTATCAAGCCTGATGTAATGGAGGGAGAACAAAGTATGAAAAAGTTAGGGCCCTTCCAAACAGTTGCACTGTTGTGCAGGTGCCAGTATATACCCTTTACACAACAAGAGCACACCTTCATAACCTGCCACAAAGAAAGTACAGTAGGTTCATTATGAAGAACAACACCGGCAACAAATCACCTGGACCTTCTGCAGTGAGAAAAGTGATGGAAAACTACAGGAATGATCGTGGTAACAACCACTTGATGGTAACATATAATGAAAATTGTGTGAAATCAAACCAGGACAATACTGTATATTCTTTGTCTGGAAGTGACTTTAGGCTGGCTTCTGGTTTGAGGAATTTTTGTGCCTTCCATTTCTGGTAGCTGAATTCTTTCTGCACTGCAGCCTTTTACCTCATTGGAGTTGCTTGACATGTTTGTTTTTGCTAAAGGAAAGTAAACTGTCATTAGAGCAAATCCCTGGACAATCAGAGTATCCCTTGGCATTAAAAAAAGGTTGTTTTCTGCCTTGTGTCAGATTCCTTTTGAGCATTTGTCACTTCCTTGGGGACCCGTTTCCAGCCAGGGAAACCTCAAATGTTCTTTGGGGTTACCACTCTTTCTTTTAATATAGCTTGCATTTGAAATCTAATGTGACCTAGGAAGGCTTTCCGTCCTGGCATTCAAAGCTAAGGACTGAGGAATGGCTGCAAGTGCTCTATCTACTCCTATTGTTCTTCAACTCTGGGGCATTAAGAACTGACTTCCACATGCTTTTGTTCTACTCCCTCAGGCTGTTGGCCTCTTGGGTATTGGTCTCGACCCATTGCTCATCCATGAACAAGGGCAATTGCAGCAATAATTTGATAACATTTCATTGCAGTCTCAGTTTCCTGGAAATGTTTTCTGTTGCCAGGAGCAATATCATACCTCTGCATTGCCATTCTCTATTCCAAATACACTACAGTGCATAATATTTGTTGACCGGCATTGAACACTCAACATAATGAAAGGCACCTTAGCAGTGGAAAGTGACTTCCTAAACGATTCTGTGTCGTTGAATGGGATTTTTAAAGAGTGATGGGCAAACTCAGTTTAAGAGCTGCTTCTTTCCTCAGCATGGAGTCCTCCAGATGCTTTGGGCTATGTCTCTCATCAACTCCAGATGGCTTAGAGCAGTCTATCTGCTCTAAAAAAAAAAGCGTGAGGCAAAAGATAAGTATGGATTAGTGTCGCTGCCTTTTTCTGGTTAGGCTTCTATAACCTAAAATAGCTTTATGATATCCCAGAGGTTCAACAGATGAGGCTTCCAAAACTTAAAACTTGCAATTTCTGCTTTGCCATCTAACGTGGGGGTGGGGCAGAACCTGTGGCTCTCCAGATGTTGGACTATGTTTTTTTGTCAGTCTCAGCCAATATGGCTAATGGTCAGGCATGATGGGAGTTGTAGTTCAGGAACATCGGGGGGGGGCTGCATTGGAGTTAAAATGTGCAGGAGCTATACCTATTGCACGTGCTCAGGACAACTGAGGAGAGAAAAGGAGACTGCAAAAAGGTATTGTCAAACCAAGTGGTTATGTATAAACACAGTCTTGTCATTAGAACACGCGCTTCCTGAGGAAATTGGGTACCGTAGCATCGTTGTAACACAGGGTTTGCTCCTGCCTTCAAGTCTAGAATATCAAATTCTATCAAAAAAAGAAAAAAACCCCAAGCTGATTAAAAATACATAATTTGCTTGATGATATCATATAAAAATAATATAGGCCATCAAACAGGAAAAGGTTTCATGATGAGCAGGAGATTAGCTTAATGGCCTCAATTTATATGAAGTGGTGATTTACAGAGAAATGTGTGTATGTGTGCTTGTTCCCATAGAACAATAAAAATGCATAACAGCTGAGGAATGGAGAACTGCTTAGACTCAACAGAACGTGTAACTCCATAGGAAAAAACTGTGTGATAATGGCAACTTCATAGTCTGCAGATGTGAATATTAATCTTTTAAATAACTGCTTAGCCTGCTGAGTGCCACTAATGCAGCTTTTGCAGAATGAAGTATTTGCTGTAGTGGGGCCAGTCCTTCTATTATGTGGCTTTTGACATGCTGATGTGTGTTCTTTTATTCTACTCTGTGGCAAGGGGCAGCAACCTCTATTAAATTCAGACATCTCCACCTGTGGGACTGTTAATTTGCAAATTGCAGGTGACACATGTAAATGCAGGACAGGGAAGGGAGGGAGACACTAATTTTAGGAGCTGAAAACTGGCAGATGTGGCATAATTTTGGGAGGTGGCATGATTGGCTTTGTGATAGGCACAAGGGACAACCAATCAGCTGCACAGGCATATTTTGCTGGAAACAGGAAGTACTGGTTGCCTTGACTAGTTGGTGACTATAGCACTATAGTGGGCCCTGCATGCTCTTCTTCTCTATGCAGGCTAAATATTGGTAAATATTTTATTTATTTCCTTGATAACTGGTGCAATGACAGTAGAAACCAACATGTTATGTGAGTGGGTATGTGCAGCAAGGCAACTCATGGGACAGCAGCCATTTCGAGATCAGTTGTAAGAATTGCAGTGAGAAGTATGTTTGTGCTCCACGTTTCTGTCTCCTGTGGCATAGCTTAATAAACTCAGTAGCAGCCAGTATTATTTAACAGGCATGGAAGTTTGGAGTGGATGCATAGACAAATCAAGTTTATTGTTTTGTAAATTGAGTCAGGTCAGGGATTTTTTTCCAGCAGGAACTTGCCAGAACTCAGTTCCTTCACCTCTCAGGTGGGCACCATTGCCATTCTAAGAGAACAAAGGAGGTGCTCATGGTGAGTTCTGGCATCTCTTTTTCTAGAAAAATAGCAATGAGTCAGGTAAACTTCAGGTGTGGCAAGAATTGAAGCCTGTTGATTCTCGCAGGCTTAGTTTTGTTGGTCTGCAGTGAGGCAGACCATATATACTATATCTTTAAAGAATGCCTGAAGTACAGTGGTACCTCAGGTTAAGTACTTAATTCGTTCCGGAGGTCTGTTCTTAACCTGAAACTGTTCTTAACCTGAAGCACCACTTTAGCTAATGGGGCCTCCTGCTGCTGCTGCGCCGCCGGAGCACAATTTCTGTTCTCATCCTGAAGCAAAGTTCTTAACCCGAGGTAATATTTCTGGGTTAGTGGAGTCTGTAACCTTAAGCGTATGTAACCTGAGGTACCACTGTATATTACTTCCCTCAAAAGAATCTGGGCACTGTAGTTTGTTAAGGGTTGCAGCAAATTGTCACCCTGTGAGGGGAAAACTGCAGTGCCTAGAATTTGTTGAGGGAAGTAGTGTGTTTCGCAACCTAAAAATACATGTTATGAGAAGAGAAAAGCAAGCCCAGGCACAAGTTTTCAAAGTTAACAGCCAGCCTCAGCAGTGGTCTGCGTCAATCTGATCTGGGAGTGGAACAAGTGAAAAGCTCCAGCCCAGGAGGGCAGGGCATCCACAGCTGCCTTGAGGGCAGTTAGGATCCTTGCAGGAGGGGATCGGCCAGCTACTTCCCCATGGCATCCATGCCAGAAGGAGGCACAGCTGCTTTTCTGCCTCACACTCACCAGTTAATGGCACACAGCTAGTTTGTCAGGAAAACGGGAGGCAATTAGGAAGCAACCCAGTCTTTATCCGGAGAATGTTCCTCTGCTTTTACGCTTTAAAGTTTAAATGCCCCTGAAGCACCAAGTGAAAAAGCAGTTGCTATGCCTCTCGCTCTGTTCCTCCACGGAGCACTTTGGCCACAGGCTATGAGCGAAATCCTGGGAGGCAGGTGTCAGAAAAAAGGCAGCAATCCTAAGTGTTTGTGTACAGCTCAGCATCAATCATCCTAGCAGCTTTTTAAAAGATGGAAGAAAGCTCCAGAGTGGGTCCAGTTTAGAAAATCATTTGTGTTGAACGGGAAGGGAGGGTTATCATTGTTATTTTTAAAGCCTACGTACTCTCATGCTTTTTTCCTGTAGGGGTTAGAAATGTGTGAGTTTCTCAAGATACTAAAATTCTGCACTGTTTGCTAGATTCGCGATCTACACAGCTTCCTAAAGCCATGGTTTTGAAGCTGTGAAGTATGTATGCAGACATTGTGAACTTGCATTGCATGTCATGGATAAATATGAAAACCACAAGTCTCTGGCTATGACTTCTCCTGGGGAAACTTGTGGCTGCAATATAAATGTTTGCAGTTTGTGCAGAACAGAGATAAGACAATTAAATATTTAGCAATCAATCTAGAAACCAATGTCCATTTCCTCATTTTGTGTTATTGTTGGTTAACCAGCTGTCCACTGGCTTCCTTGAAAGAACTCTCAATAAAAATCCCCCAAATTTAGAAAAATCCTATGAACAAATCTTAATTGGCATCAAGACGACCTTGGAATGCTTCTTTGTTAAGGGTACAGCATTGGAAGTTGAGAGAAAACATCACAAAGAGAGTGACACTGAATATGTATGAACTTGCAGACTGTAAAGAACTTCCTTCCATGGATCTGGGACTAACAGGTTAAATGGCACAATTGTTAGTCATTCCAGAACCTTTGTAAAAATATGAGTCAAAATTTGCTAAAAGTGATCCAGACATATGTTTTGTGTGCTAGAACTCTTTATTCTATGCAGATGTATTAGGGAGGAATCTTAGTGGAAGTCAGTGCAACTTATTTCTGGATAAACATATGTAGAAATGGGCTGGAAGAAGCTTTCTCTGAGCAGACACCTAGTAATTTATGTGCTATCACCTATTCAAGTTTTAGGGCTTTGCACTACATGAATGTGAATAAAGTTTAAACTGACAGGAGTAGAATCTATGTGCTTGCTTTAGCTCTAAGGTACTTATTCATATTGACTGGCAATTGCTATTATTTTGAGACTGCCTCAGTATAGGTCTGTCAGGGTTGCAGGAGAGTGATATTATTGCATATGCCTTTTCACAGCATCTATTTTGAATTTGGAGTATATCATTTATAAATAAGGCACCTTCACTCCTTCTTTTGAGTAGCTTGCTTATGATGTCTCCTACTCTTAACACTTGAACTAAATGGAATTGGGATTTAATAACCATAAAATTAATGGATCAATTGGTCTTAATATATATATTTAAAATTGGTGGTGATCCTTTTAAAAAAAATCAATATATAGTGGTGATGGGATGGATGTTTCTTTATAATTCTGTGTTTGAACAAAATAAGCATGAGATTTCTAGCTTCTTAAGTGCTGCCTCTGGCCATTCACTCTGCCTTACAAGCAGAGGTTATGATTAATGAGTCAACTGATAATGAAGGTATAAGTAGCAAAATGAGTGGTGTGCCTGGAGGCTGATCATCAAGAATTTCAAGTGTGGCTATAGCTAGTCTGTTGTATGACAGATTCCCATACTGGCATTTTAAAATTTATATGCAATAAAAGGTACCCACAAGCAATTAATAAAAACCATTGCCAATTTAAATCCTCAGGAAAAAAATATTAACCAGAATAGATATATATGGTTTGTGTGTGTGTAGCAAACTAGCCTATTCTTGAAAGGCATTATATCTATATATACAGAAACCCGACCTTTTTGCCTCGCTCTGAATTACTGTTAAAAGCCTTCTGGAGTAGCAGATGAGAAGGACAGGCTGGTGCTACAGTGGGTGAGTTTTCCACATTTATCTTTGTCATGTCTTCTCCTATGAATGAAGCAACTGTCACAATAGCTGCCATGTAGGAGCCAAAGGCAAGATGCACCATGTTGCTGGTGGTTCTGCTTGGCTAGTAATGTGCAGATTTTAGTTGCACTGGAAAAAGTGCCTCTGACGTGAATCAGAAATTCAGCTCAGGTGGAAGCAAGGCAACCAAGCACAGAACTGTCAGTGGATCCTTATGGGCATCTTGGCTGCAGTGGACAAGTAGGGTGTACTGGAATGGGGTGGGAAAGGAAGTTCTGTCATATGTCATTAGTTGAATTTTCTCCCCCTCTCCTTTTTATGCTTATCACTAATTATAGCACATATTACACAGAAAAGGAAAAATACTCTGTGCCGCTCTTTGTAGGCAAGAGTAAACACCAGTCTGTTTCAACAGAGCAACATCCTTCAAGATATGGGAGTGGTTAATCCTTGTTAGTTGTTAAGTAAGACATACATAAGAAGAACACATAAACATGTTTTTCAGAGATAAACTCTTATGTATTTATTTTAAAAAAATTATAAAGCACTCAATATACATCTAAGCAGTGAACTGGATCATATAAAAATACATAAGATATAAAGAAATCATAGAAATATTGTGTTATAGATAGTAATGGTTGCAAACTAAAAGCAACAATTCTGCTGGGGACCTGATTAAAAGGAGAGGTTTTTCAACATGTGTCTACAACACAGAGTAGAAGACACCTGTCTAATTGCCAAAGGGGCAGAATTTCAAAATGTTGGTGCAAGCGCACCCTGAACATGTTGGTGCAAGCACACCCTGAACATGTGGCACTGCCAGTAACTAGCACTAGCCCCTGGACCAATCAAAATATACATGATCAGCTGTGTGATTAAAATATAGATTATTTAAAGCATTAATTTTGTACATTAAATAGAGAGTTATGCTAATTAAAGTTAATCAACTGAGAATGGAGTCAGACCAACATAAGCAAGCAGTTACAGCGAACAGCGCTCATATGTGAGTAGTAAACATTAAAATGAACAGTTACTGGCTTTAAGCCTTAACTGAAATAGCTGAAAATGAGATCAAACAACAACTAAAATACGCCATACATAAAAGAGAATAGTAAATGTGTGTCAATGTGGCTTTGACTGCACAGCAGTACAGGAGGTGCCAAGCGAAGAATGCATATGTTGTAGGCCTGGTGAACACATTTGCTATCACTGTGACAATTAAAGGCCTACATCTCTTTCCCATTGTGATGCATTTAAAAAGGACCATGACTATACATGGGTTTTGTGGAATACTTGACATTAGAAACCAGTGGTCAAGTGATATGGACATCCACTAAAAACTAGAGAGTAAGAACAGGACTTCAGTTCTTTCTTTCCTGTTTGATGGCAGTAGAGCCTTTAGGCTGCAGTCCATACACACACAGTAAGTCTATTGGAACTTACTTCTGAACAGGTATGTATAAAATTGTTAGTCTCTTGTCTCTCCACCACAAGATGGCACCAGTACACAATAGCTACACCTGCTGGATAGATTTTTTTTTGAAGTAAATGGTCAATTTATCACTCTTCTGTCTACGTGGAACTGTTTCTCAGTGTTGTTTTTGTATTTATGAATAATAGGATTACTATTATTATTATTTCATAACATGATAGCTGATGGCAAAACCAGCTGGGTGAATATTGTCCTGCTAGCACATGCCACATTGCTCTGCATCAAAGGCTACTCTGGAAATGCATAATGAACAGCTAAGTGACACTAATTAGAGCCTAAAACCATCATCATCATCATCATCAAACCTTTATTGGCATCACTTATAAACACTCAGAATAAATAGGCCAGTGCGATCTTGTCACCATTTCAACAGTACAGTCATTTGCCAAAGGGAAGAAGAGGGCCTAAAAAGCTGTGTGGCAGTGTTATTTCTATAGTTTACATTGTTGGGACTAACTCTGGGCTTGTCTCTTAAGACCTGTTTGGCGCACATCACAAATCATGAGGACGTGCCAAAGATCAAAGCGTAAGGAAAACCGAAGTCCCCTACATCTAGAGTAGTGATGCTAAAATGGCAGATCTTCATTTTTATTCTTTACAAGACAGTAATCATAGAAGCAGTTATTCTACAGCTTCTGTCTGAACCCCTTTTCAGTGTCCCCACTCAAATTTCCTATTGCTTAGTCCTTTTAAAACTCACATGTATTGGCTTCAGATTTGTTCCCAGCTCCATTCCGCTTTGGCTTCCTGGGTAGGGATCAGCATGGACAGGTCATTTGGTCCACTTTTTTGCGAACCCAATATGACACGCGCAGGCTTGCTGTCAGTCAGATTATGCACTGTTCCTGATTTCACGATGCAGTTTCAGTCCCCAAAAGTGTACACAAAAGCATGTATTTTATGTGAAAAATGTGTTCAAAATGCATACAATTTGTGTGTGTATTTTTGTGCATGCTCTTTTAGAAAACACACACACACACACACACACAAAATGGGGCAGAACTGTGAGCATTAGTGAAACTGACAAGGAACAGCTAAAAGCTGGTTCTTTCATCTCTATTCCTAGGTCATCCCACCATTCCCCAACCTGATGTAGCACGGTAGGAGAGTAAGCATACAGAAGTCTTCTTAAAAATCTGTTTGAGGCAGTAAGCTTCACAGCCTTATTTGTGCTCCCCGTGATTAATTCTGTAGATGCTGCGAATCCACGATGCATGCCTGCAGATACTTAATCGTGCCTTCAAATGTTTTGGCATCATTGTGCCCATGCCAAGAATAAAAATGTTTATTCATAAGTGTATGTACATCATAGGGAGAAGGTACTTTCATGTGCATGCTGTGCTTGCTTAATATGTCTGAACAAAGCTGCATCTTGAATACTGTGCATGTGACAGGCCTTTTTTGTTTGCTATCAGATCAACGTTTTTAGGATATTTCCTTTTCTGTGATAAATCTTGAACATGGTCAAGAATAAATTTAGGGTCAAAATATGTTACAATAGCTAAATGCTAATAGTCTCCTTTTTGCAGAGCTTCTTCAGGACTGGGTGGGATTCACAGCATTAAAATTAATATCTTACCCAGACTGAAATATGTCCTTAGGGGTCTCCCTTTTACCAACCCCACCAAATACAAATTGACCAGCTATTTAGAAATTCTGTCTGGGGGCCATAGAACAGGCCATGCTTGGAATATGCCAAGATACTGCTCGCAGTGACAAAAGGTGAAATACTATGAAATACCACAGTTGGCATGGGATAAAACTGGGTAGCCTAGCCCTACTGCAGAGCTGAGTAGCACTAAGCTTTGAGCATCTGAGGCACCCCACAACAGCAGCATATTGGGGTCCCAGAAAGGTTCCCCTCCAAATCTGAGGGCAACACTATCTAAGAACCAGAAATCACTGGAGATGCATGCTAGCTATCTAAAACAGAAGCTCTATATCACTTCTTCTCTCCCCGGTATGGTTTCTTAATACAAAATATGTGATGTGACCAAATTTCATATCCACTGATCCAGGCAAATGACAGTCAGTAAAAAGGTACGCAGGTCAGGGAAAGTTGTAGTGTGGTTACATCAAGGTGCAGCAATACCAGCAAGCTGAACAGCATTTCTGAAGTCTTCACTTTGATCTAACGAGCTCAGTTTAGTTCTGCTCTAATTGATAAACGGATGGATTTGGATACTCTGGTGACGGTGAAATTGTCCAGAACGAAGATGAAGCTGAGAAATCAGTTTTTCAAGTGGGAGCATGAGAGGTTAGTTCTCAAATTTAGTATTTCTCCCATGGTGTTCTGCCGGATACACTGCGTGACAAAAAGGTGATATATATAAATTCTGGAGATAAGTATAAAAATAAGGAGAGCTGGTAGATCTGCATGTAAAGTGGGTTTCTCATTTCCATTCATATTGTTGGGGATATAGTTGGAGGTCTGTGGCTCAGGTGAAACATACGACAAGTCTTCCGACATCCATCCTAATTCAGTATGTTTTTGCATAGTTTCATTGGTTCTTGAGTCCCTGCAATTACACAATTTGTTTTACTCAGTGGTTCAAAATGCCCCCCCCAGCCAATCAGTGCTGTTAATGATTTAAACTCCTGCTTTTGGTTTGATATGTAGCCTCAAAAAGATGTGTTTTGAAGTCTCAGTGATCAAAAATGTCATGCTGTGGGAATTTGACCCTTGACAGAGTGGGATTAATCATCATGTCAGTGGATCTGGAGATTTATTTACGCATCACCCACAGGTCTTCCTCCTATTTTTGTATTTTTTGTTTGTGTGTGGCTGGTAGGGTTTTACAGTGTGATTCACAAATCATCTACAGTTGCCTTACACGCATTTAAACTGTTCTAGTCCCTTTGAATTTATCTGGTTGTTGTTAACTTGCTTCAGTTCAAGGATGCTGATTTAAATAGTTGTGAATCACAGAATCATGTTCCTTGTCTTTTCAGCCCAATTGAATTAATGTATTAGCTTAAAACTGATTGTAGGCCAACTTAATGACCCTGTGGCAGATGCACCTACACCTTGGACCTTGCACTTAATGGTATTTTTTTAAAAAACCCCATCAAAGTGGGCTCTTGTTTTTAGACAGCATTGATTAACTTGTGAAATATGTAATTAACATTTCTCTTCTTACATATCACAAGCAGTTGTAAATTATGTAACAACAAAAAGCCAAAAGAAACAGTTGACCAACCCTGATAAAAATACAAATATTATGAGCATGTGCAGATATTTTATGCTCACCTAAGCAAAGCAGTAGCATGACTTCAGGAATAAAATGGAGTTTGGTTCTGCTGCCTTAACGCTAAAGACATTGACTTGGGAATAAGCACCATTTTGTTGTAGGAAAGGATAACATATTTAAATGAAAAGTAATAAAACAAGCATTTGTAACTATGTACATGGCTGGCAGGACGCCCCTTGTCTATAAAATGTTTTATGCTAGGTTTAGCACAATGATTTAGCTGTCTTCTCCAAAAAGTCACTTCCTTTACCACCACCAATAAAACATATTTTCTCCAAATAAACTGAAGTGGTTTTGCAGTAGTGGACTTTTTGAGCCCTCAAAGGTTTTCCTCCCAGGATATCTCTAGTTTTATCTGCAGTTGCAGAAATGGCCAGATTCAGCACAGAAATACAGTGCTTTCTTGTGAAGTATTACATTTCTATTGTAATAGTATTGAACAGCAGCAAATTTCATTCAGAAACCAGTTCATAAGTTCAACAATACAGTATCTTTATATGTGCCAGTTAACCGTTTTCTGTTGGTATGGGACCCAAATTTCTTTGTATTTGAGGAAGGTCAGATGGTTTAATTGATTTATAAGGCTTCATATTAGACTCTTGTGCTTATGTATAGTTTATCCAATGAATACAGAGTGATGCTGTGATCTACTTGGGTTGGTATACTTATAGTTGAACTGGTTGTATCCAGAGATTAAGAGCTGTTTTTTCCACTAACTTCCCTTCATGGATGCCATCTCCATAGAGGAAAATGTGTGCATATTACGATGGGGTAGTTCCTTTGTCTTGAATATTAGACTTGGCAAATGATATACACAGTAGCTACCCAGCCCATGGATACACATGGTAGAAAGGCATATATATCCTGAATTGCAAACAATATAATATATATATTTTTATTCTGATAAGTTCCACTTTTTGTTGTAGCCCCAAAGTTCCTTAAGTGCAACATGATGGCTCAACTGTTTTATGGATCAAGCTTTTGCATGACTTACTGCATGCACCAAAAATCAAAAGAGGGAGGCATTGTTTTAAAGCAAAGCAGTGGTTATTTCTAATCATTTTGAGAACTGTGTGCAGTGACTTTTGTCCTTTTCACCAGTAAACTTTTGCTAAACCAATCCTGTGACAAACACTATATCCTAAATCATCACCTTCCATTTTTCTCCAGTGAACCACATAAATCATTTACCAGCCTACTCCTGCATGGCCCAAATCATTTTGAAGTTTATTACCATTGCCTCTTAAATTGACAATGATTCGCCCCTCCACTTTGTGCCATTATCCTTTTCTTTATCACCTTGCTACATATTTTTTTTCCAGACCACTGACACAAAAAGTGAATAAAACCAGCCTCGATAGTAATCTTTATAACATTTTCCAAGAGAGCAACTTTCATCCCCCAAATGCAACGGAATGAATGTCAAAGAGAAGGTGGACTGGATCCTGCCATGCTTAAAAAAATCGGTTCACTGGAAACTCTAGGTTTAAACAAAAATGTGTGATAAATTTATGTTACACAGAAATTAAATAGATGTGGGACTTGGGAAAGTCAATTTGGGTTTCAGTTACACTTTCTTGGTTATTGTTTGCAGTTTCTTCTGAGCATGGGAAGTAATGCTCTGTTCTCCTTGTAAAGTCAATCGGATTCTGTGTGTGGAAGCAGACAGAGAAACTGAATGCTGGTTGAGGAAGATCAGGAAGGCCAGGGAGAGCAATGAGGCAGTTCTTTGAGGGAATGCTTGCTGCCTGAGCCCAGTAACAGAAGCAGGATTTGCTCATAGCTTCTGACTCCCCAGAAGCAGCCTGATGAAGGGTTTGGACATGGGGAAGATAGGGGCTGCTTTCAGGTGCACATCCTGCTCCTATCCCTGTCTGCAGTCTTTACCACTCTTCCACTTCCCAGTGGGGACTTGTGTTCCTGCTTCCTTCATATCTGTCAACTTGTCCTTATACTGTTGTATTTCAGAACTTTTTCTATTTAGATTACTTCAAGGGAAATTCGTACAAGGCTGATGTCACAATAGTCACTCAGAAGCTATTATTTGATTGATTGTCTCCCCTCCCGAAACAGGAGGGATGATGAGGGGCCAGCTGTCTTAAGTCTGGCATTGCCCCACCATCTCTTCAGCCTTGGAATGTGCCGTCTGTAATTTTAGTGACTGAATTTGAAGAGTGACATCTGCAAGTACCCAATGCATTTACTGAGACATGCTTTCCAATCCATTCTGCTAAAGAGCCAGGGGGCTGCTTTGGTATACACACTGCCATGCTGTAGAGGCAGAGGCACGTGGCCAATTGGACATTATAGCACACACTAGCTATAACGGCTTAAATCAGGTAACTTCTTAGGCTTGGAAACTGGGCAAGTCACACTATAGCTGGTTACAGCTGCACAGTCCAGGATTGTGCTGCCAGTTTATACGGAAAGTGACGCAGTTATGCCATCACACATTATGCTTTTTGCCAGCTGAATCTAAGATCCTTATTACCACCTGCTGTTACAATGCAAACAACTTTCGGGTATGAGAATGGGACTAAAGATTAGGGAGAAAATAAACACACATATCAAGAAGCACCCAGTCGACATCCAATGCAATTAACAGCATTAATGATTAGGAAGTTGATAATTTTATCATCCACTCCTCCTCCATGAGCTAAGGTTTGTGTTCATGGGATTTTTATTTCAAGTTATTTATGGTTTAGGTGATAGCATCCTCATTTCCCAGTGATTAAGTGAAGATGTGGCTTGCTGTTACATTCAGTTGAAATGGACATTGCTTGAGACTTCTGCTAGCCCCTTCAACTGATATTTTTTTAAAAATGCATGTACATTTCATTTTGAAACCACTCTGATATTTTATTTTTTATTTTACATCAGTCAATCAACCTTTATTAGCATATAGAGAAAACTGTATAAAAGTCAACAAAGAAAGTTTGGCATCTGTTCATAGGAGGAGATACTATGGGAGAAAACCATATAGGCCTAGCAGGATGAAGAAGAGCCAGTCTTATGACAACATAGCTTTAGTCTGCTACTTCCTCCATGCTATCATGCCTGCAGCTATTCAATAAAAAGGAAACCCTTTGGGAATCAGAACAATTTGACCACTCCTTCAGCATGGGGCTCAAACATTTGTTGCAGATTACTACATAAAATAGACAGTGGAGTTTATTTTACATAAACTTTGTCTCGACAAGTATAACGATATTTGGAAAACGTTTATAAAAAATATAGTAGGTTATAAATACAGTGGTACCTCGGGTTAAGTACTTAATTTGTTCCGGAGGTCTGTTGTTAACCTGAAACTGTTCTTAACCTGCGGTACCATTTCAGCTAATGGGGCCTCCTCCTGCCGCCGCGCCGCCGGAGCACGATTTCTGTTCTCATCCTGCAGCAAAGTTCTTAACCTGAGGTACTATTTCTGGGTTAGCGGAGTCTGTAACCTGAAGCGCCTGTAACCTGAAGCGTATGTAACCCGAGGTAGCACTGTAACCATCTATCTATTTGAATAATAATAACATTTACATACTTACATACCAGACAAACATATGGAATTGTTGTTGTTTGCCTATATAGTGATGTAATATGCCTTTTCTTTTCTTTTCTTTTTCTTTACTGTATTCTCTCCCCCCCCTATATTCTGTTCAATTGAAATATTCTCAATAAAAATTAATAATAAAAAGTATGGTCATAATTTCTGTATACTTGGATTATAATTCATGTGATATAATGTATGAAAAAATTGGAAATGTGAATTGCTGAATATTTAATTGATTTGGCACATATCATAAGTTTAGACATATCATTTTCCTACATTTATAAAAAGGGATTCAGATTTAAAGTAGAAACCAGAGAGATGTTCGTACTGAGTTAATAATGTTTTAATCTTAGTGATAGATGAGATTGGATCTGAAATCAAAAGAACTCTATTATCTGCAAATAAACTGATTTTTATGTTGTGCACCAGAAACTTCATAGCCCTCAGTTTCTGAATCCTCCCTCACTGATGTTGCTAGAGGCTCCATTGCATGAGTAAAAAACAATGGTGAGAAAGGACATCCTTGTTTAGTACCTAGAGCCAGTGTGGTGTAGTGGTTAAGAGCGGTAGTCTCGTAATCTGGGGAACCGGGTTCGCGTCTCTGCTCCTCCACATGCAGCTGCTGGGTGACCTTGGGCTAGTCACACTTCTTTGCAGTCTCTCAGCCCCACTCACCTCACAGAGTGTTTGTTGTGGGGGAGGAAGGGAAAGGAGAATGTTAGCCGCTTTGAGACTCCTGAAGGGGAGTGAAAGGCGGGATATCAAATCCAAACTCTTCTTCTTCTTCTATTTTCATTTTAATATTGATCTTACATTTTCTTAACACACTAATATTGGATATATCACTGCAACAGGTATTGTATACGAACTTAGTTCTCTGGCTTTGCAGTCTATGTCACATTATTACAGTGGGTCCAAGGGTATCACACAACCTAAAATATTTTCTAGTGACATATATAATTTCCCTCCAATATGCTTTTGCTAAAGAATAGATGTACCCCTCGGGAGGGTGCCCTCCCAGGCACGGGATAGCCGCTCAGGTGCCCAGAGCGGCGTGCAGGCCCTGCAGCCGGGGACAGAGCAAGCTGGCGGACATTTGGTGTGTCGCCCGCCCGTGACTCCCAAGCCTCCCCCAAGCTGTCAAAACATATGGGGAAGGGGGGAATGCTGCCGGCAAAGTGGCACAGCTCCCCCCTTACCACAATGGCTCGGGGTAGGCTTGGGAGTAGTGGGCGGCATGCCAAATGTCACCCCCTCAGTGGGGGCACCCGGGGTAGTCCGCCCCCACCGCCTCCCCTTCCTACGCCCCTGGATGTACCACATATGGAAAATATCTGCCCATTTTAAAGTTTTCAGCAAAGGTGCTATGTCTGCAATTGATTTTGCTTTTCTTGGCTGGAGTAACATACCATTTAAATACCATTTTGAAGTAATTTTCTCTAATATTCATATTTAATGAGTAACTATGTTCTAGGTTTCATAAATATTCCCATAGATGCATATGAATATTGATGCTAACATCTTGGGCCCATCACACTATAAACTCGTTCACTTCTTCTAACTCTGCTTCATATTGAAGCAATACATTATTATGTGGAAATTAATTTTAAAAACTTTGTGCTTTTGAAGTCTTAAAGTCAGGATTATCAGATATAAATACAACAAGCAACATTGCTGGACATAGCCAACTGAGTCATACTCAGAGTCAGTCCATTAAAACCAACAGACATTGATTTCAATGGGTCTACTGTGGGTATGGCTAATATTGAAACCACCCTTTATATTTGCCTTCCCTGCACTAATATAAAACATTTTTTATTTTTTTACTAATGGTGGTCTTAATCAATTACCTATAAAGTAAGGCTTAAAAAGCAAACTTCAGTATTGTTTAGGCAATACTGTGTTGGTCCAGAAGCTGATGCTCAGCATCTGCAATAAAACTGTAATAGTTTATGCTTTTGGATAGCAGTGACTTTAGCCTGAAACTGCATTCCAGCACACTTACCTAGGGACTCAGCTACATTCGTAAAGATAAAGCGCTCTATATGCGTTATAACACTGTGACACCAGATGGTGCTGTGGGTTCCTGTCTTTCACCAACGGGATTTCTCTGCATGAAGTTTACAGCACGTTTAACTGAATCGTTTTTTTGATGTGTCTAGATCCAACCTAGGAGTAAATCTAACTGAACTCAGGGCATGTTTCTGAGTAGATGTGCACACAACTGCATTTTAAACTATGTTCCAGTTTTTCTATTTACTAGTTCTTAATTATTTAGAATCTACCGTTCTAACATGATGTCCTTATGACCTAAGTCTAATTATTCAGCTTTACTACCATTAGGATTTTAAGCTCTGCAAATTCCATTGACATTTGGATTGAGATGTCAGTAATGAAGTCAAAATTATTAAGGTTTTGCTATTGTTTGGAATATTTGTTAGCTCAGTTTGGGGCAAAAGAGATGTACCACTCCCCCAGGCCACTGGGTAATGTTGCCAGATACGCTAAAATTAATTAAGCTGATTCTGGGTTACAATTTTAATTAGTTTGAAGTGGGAAAATTAAACAAGCAGAGTTTTCTGTTTTAGCATCTGTAATAGCTCTGAATGTTAATATGGTGAATAAAATTCCAACTTCAGCCTTGAAACCATTGTAATAGATTAATTTTGGGTAAGCCCACCACAGGAGCTCACAGGGATAGTGTTTGTGGCGAAATTGGAAAGAGTTGGAAGAGAAAGAAAATGGATAAGAAAAAACAAAGCCAAAGAAACAAAAAGGAAACACTGGTCTATAGTGGACAAGCAAGTCATTTCTAGGGAATGTTTTTAAACCAGTGTCTAAAGAGCTACTTCAGAGTCAACCAGAAGTGTGTGCATATCTAATGTTAGATATGACTTTCCCCTTCTTTGAACAAGAGACTGTTGTAAACTGTTCTTGAAACTTTCCACACTGACTTTTACAGGCAGGGGGACAAGTCTAAAGGGCCCATGGCCTCATGGAACTCTTTGTTTGGCTCTTTAGTTACCTAAAGCCCTTAGTTCTATAACTTTTGTCTATTTATCTTGTTTCCCCCGGGAAGATAAGTGCCACTTCAAACTGGGATAGCAGTTCTAAGTTTGAAGACTTTGTACGTCATCTGTAACCATCCTGCACAGCAGTTGTGTGCACACTGATTTTGCTGTCTGCACATGCGCAGGGAAGTCATTTGTCAGTTTTTCAGGGAGTGGCAGTGCAATCAGATAGACATACAACACACACACCACAGTCTATATGCGGCTTGTGCTGTTTTTCAACCTGCTATCTGTGCAGGACACTCATTCCATATCAAGTGGTCCCAGGTGAATCAGTAAAATAAATTACATTGATAGAAAATGAATGTTCTTGCCTCTATAGCACTCCCACATGATATTTGCAAGAGTAGCACAGGTTGAATTGGTTTTGAATAATTCACATCAACGTTATTTGCCCACCTGTTCCTATCAGTGTTTGGAGCAGATGTTCGTTGTGTGAGCTGAAAGTTTCAGAACACAGTGTGCTGTTATTTCCTGGAAAGTTAATAGTTCCACTTTGATTTGTCAAGAAGGAATTAAGATTCTCAACCCTCCCACTTATTCCTGGCCTGAGTTTTTTTCCAATCTGCATATATTGTCAATTCTGCATGTGGTTGTCTTGTCCTTCCTCTGGTTGGAAAGTTTCTCTTCTTGAGATATTTCTTGCTCTGTTAGAGAAAGCAAATTAGGTTTCCAGTACTTGTTTTAAGCAGTATATTTCCTCGCCTCTTCATTTGATAATTGAGGTTGAGACTTGGGAAACTTTTATTAGCAATTCATTATTTGGAATTCACTTCAACCATGTTGCAGCATGGTGATTATGTAAATCTAGATATGAGGGCATACATGATGTATTTCATTCATATACATGACCCTTGGCTGTGCCCCTGCTCACTCTGCTTGCCACTCCCTACTCCACATTCATCCCCTAGAGTCTCCCATTCCCACCCAGGCAACTACTAAGTTGTCTTTTCCCCTTTCCAGCTGCATTTCTGAAGCTACACCTCTCTTCTACAGCCCTGTTTTACACCCATTTTCAACTTCATCTCACATCCATGCCTCTGATCCGCCTTCTTTTCCGCAGCACCCCTCACACACAGACCACCCCATCTTCCTCCTCCCCAGATGTTGAAACTATTAGACATCCAAGGCTGGAACTCACTGGAACTCATTTCTGGCACCTCTCAAGTGGGCACCATTGCCATTGTAAGAGAATAAGGGAGGCATTCATGGTGAGTTCCAGCACCTCTTTTTCTAGAAAAATAAAACTGTAGACACCCCTTTTACCTGCCCAGCTATGAAGCCATCATAGCCTCCTATTCTGCAGCACCTTTCATACCACCACTTTCATCTTCAGCCATTACTGATTGGAGCCCGCCATGTTCCAACATTATTTGCTTCATTTAAAATACCTTTAGCTTTCAGAAGTGATGTTATTATAATAAACTGTGTGCTTTTGGGAATGTATTTTAGATTACTGAGATATCAGAGTGCACAATATAGATTTACTGTACTCTTTAATTTAAGGTATGCAGCAGTGTGTGGGTGGGTTTATCTATATACAATTCTTGCTGCTATCCAAAGCATCCACTGTTTTGGTAATTTAGTCCAAAATCCTGAAATTGCTGTATGCAAAACAAAACAAACCATCTATTAGTAACAGAGAAGGAAATTGCTCCTCAAACTTTCAGAACTAGTTTTGTAATAGCTGTGGACGGGGATTTTGCACACAGGTCACAATGGAATGGTGCTGGTTTGCGATATTGCTAGAGGCAGAGGTACCACTGTATGGCCCTGTGGGATTTGACATCTTTCTGCAGGGCCTGCAAGACAGAGCTGTTCCCCCTGGCCTTCGGCTTAGACTCACTCTGACCCTTTATATGGAATTTGGTATATAAATTTTCCCTTGGCTTTTTTGCTGGCCCATGTAGGACCAGCATGGATAGCTGGCTTGGGTGAATATCTGATGTTTCTTCCCTTTATGGTCTTGATTTACGGGCTACTACTAAAATGAGTCTGTATTTTAAGAGGTATTTTAAGCCGTATTTTAATTAACTGTTTGTTTGTTTGTTTGTTGCTGTTGTTTTCCCTATTACGTTTTATTGTAATTCATATTTGGTGCTAGCCGCCCTGAGCCCGGCCCTGGTCGGGGAGGGTGGGGTATAAATAAAAAAATATTATTATTATTAAATGTTAGATACCACACCATGCTTCTTCTTTTTTTTTGGTCTCTATTTCTGTTCACTGTCTTGAGCAGTTGTGGGAAACCTTCCACCCTCCTGATGTTGCTAAACTGTAACTCCCATCAGTTCCAGTAAGCATGGCCAATGACCAGGGATGATGTGAGTTGCATTTCAGCAACACCTGGAAAGCCAAAGGTTCTCCACTCCTAGTCTAGATCTTGTCTCAGGAACAGGACCTGAGCCCCTCCCTCGTTCAGTGGAGGCTTTAAGTTAGGATTTAGATGGTGACAGCAGTCACAAAATTAAAAGACGCCTGCTTCTTGGGAGAAAAGCGATGACAAACCTAGACAGCATCTTAAAAAGCAGAGACATCACCTTGCCGACAAAGGTCCGTATAGTTAAAGCTATGGTTTTCCCAGTAGTGATGTATGGAAGTGAGAGCTGAACCATAAAGAAGGCTGATCGCCAAAGAATTGATGCTTTTGAATTATGGTGTTGGAGGAGACTCTTGAGAGTCCCTTGGACTGCAAGAAGATCAAACCTATCCATTCTTAAGGAAATCAGCCCTGAGTGCTCACTGGAAGGACAGATCGTGAAGCTGAGGCTCCAGTACTTTGGCCACCTCATGAGAAGAGGAGACTCCCTGGAAAAGACCCTGACGTTGGGAAAAATTGAGGGCACAAGGAGAAGGGGACGACAGAGGACGAGATGGTTGGACAGTGTTCTTGAAGCTACCAGCATGAGTTTGACCAAACTGTGGGAGGCATGGGGGTCACGAAGACAGGAGTGCCTGTCGTGCTCTGGTCCATGGGGTCACGAAGAGTCGGACACGACTAAACAACAACAACAAGCTACAATAGGATTGTAATAAATTGCCTTTGTTGGATAAACAACTTTTTACTTTCTTTTATGTAACTACCATGTCTTTACTTGTTTACATTTTAACATTGAATACAATTACCTGAATGAGAAGCCTTGAGTTGATGAATCTGCCTAGCTTGGATTGATTTCACTCAATGCTTGAGCTACTCGACCATGCTGAAAGGAGACACAGGAGGAAAGGTATGGATTGGGTTCTCACCTTAGCATACCAGAGAGCTTGCTAAAAGTACTTCCCCCCCTCTCAGATAAATTATCATAGCTTTAAAGTCCCTTCTGCCTGGGAAGTAATGGAAATCAAAGGAGCAGGTGGTAGCTGCTTTTATTAGGGGGGTGCACTGCATCTCTGCTGGGAGTGCCTCTCAGTTCATTACACTGCTAGATTATCAAAGTAAGCATGCAGAAAGCCTAGATATGGTCCCACTTTGTGAAATTGGCATAGCTACAAATACTCTGGCCTACCTTACTATTTTGGACAAAGTGGAAGAAAGCCTGCTCTGTGAATGCTGGAGTAGCACCTGGCTTTGCAGAAAGCACTATTGATTTGTATCAAGTTAGTACTATATTCTAAATCTTGACTAATGATAATACTGAGAGGCTTTAGCTTACAGAGAAGGTTTTTATGTTACGAATGAAGGTCTTTAGTATACCTAATTTCTTTCCTTTACAACTCAGTCAAAGATAAGGATGGTGTCATTGTTTGGATGTATTTCATGCCTAGATAGACTTTATCGTTCTTGGTAACGTTCAGCAGTTCTTTCTCTCTTTTCCAAAGGTTGTTTTTCCCACTCCCCACCCCCACCCCATTTTTGCTTGGGAACCAAACTTCTGATGTTTAATTGGCTGCAGTAAAAGGGAAAGATGAATGCTTGCCAAGGAATATATAGACTGTTTGGGCTCCCTCAGATTGCTCACTTCGTTGTTGTCCATTGTGCAGCTTTCTCCGACTACTTCTATATTTGCATGCACATGCAGCATTGCAGGCCTCAGGGACAATAGGGCTGTTCAAGGCTTGATAAAGTTTTTGTTTTCTGTAAAAACAAAACATATACCAAGCCTGTAGTGGTCCCCTCAGATTTGCAGAGTGTGCAACAGGCAACAGATGCTTTTGTAAAACCAAAACCTAATTAAGCCCAGAGCAGTCCCTCAGGCACGGAAAACACAGATTTCTGGATTGCTGTGATAACCTGTGTTGGATTTTAAGTGGTGGAACATATTTGTTTTGTTTTCCTTCAGTACAGCCCTAAGATGTAAATGTTGACCCTCCTTGACCAGAGGGACACAGACAAAGATCTTTCTGTGTATCAGAGTGTTCCTTAAATGGTACTAACTGAGCATGTAGTATTTCCTTACATCATGGCATTGGCTGTTCTTCATCACTTTCCAGCTGAAAATGTTGGCATTTGTTGCAGGCATGGAATTCTGAGTTGTTTCGTTTAGCAAACATGAAGCATGTACTGTAGGCTTAAAGAGCTAGATTTAGCAAATGCCAGAAGAAGATAAACTGGCTTTTGAGGCAGTTTTGTAGAAAATGTATCAGGCTGACTTTTAACAGGGGCTTGATGCACTTTTCTTTTGCTGTGGCTTCTGAATGAGCAGATGCTTTTGTAATAGCATACTATATACTTAGCAACACCATTTTGTTGCACATTCTGGATAGGGTAGGAAATCTGAAATAGAGGTATGACGTGACATTGCCACCCCATTTGTCACTTTTCCCCAGTGTTATCAAAGAACCATTAGTGAGCACTCTTTGGGTTTGGTCAGTCAACCAGCTACAAATCCACTGAATAGTTACCTCATACAGCCCATCTTTTGCTGAGGAACAGAGCTACCATTTTGGCAGCTATGCCAGAAGACAATTATTTGAGACCCTAAAATTTAATAGACAGTTTTTTATACAACCAACTGTTCAGGACCTGCTGGCGGACAGCGATGATCAAATTACTTTAATAACGGCTGAATTTTTAAGTGCTGTCCATGAAGAAAGAATGGGCCATGATAAAGAGACTTAGTGGTTTTTAATGGTAGGTGATGTTGCTGTGTTGTATTATATTATTTATGTACATTGATTTATTTTTTGGAGTTAAGAATACGACTGGGATAAATTGTGTTCGCTGAGCCCGTATTTTATACAGTCTGTATATGATGTTTGTTTGTTAATGTGAGGTGTGATATGCCTAATAAAGGATTTTGAATTGAATTGAACAGAGCTACCATGATTACCTCCAAGTCACATCTCAACAAGGTTCCACAGCATAATCCTCTGTCTAGATTCTGGCACAGTTGTCCACAAAGGACTGGAAAGGACCAAATAACTTTGGGCTTCTGCAGTCATAGTGGTCAGGGCATTTTTTCTTCCTGTCTGAAGTAGAGTAAGCATAGTGATAACTTTCACTAGATTTGTTTCCTAGATACAGATTTTTGAAAGCTGCAAGGATCTTCTTGTTGGGGGAAAAACAAATTAATTTACTTGTTTTTCACTGGTATAGTATGGCTATAACATTTAGCTGCCAGTCTTGTTTTTGAAATGTGTTGCATAGGTTAGCTTTTTAAAGTCATGGATTCAGAAAGAAATCAATGTAGGGGACATGAAGTGTTTACTAATGGCTATATGTCTTTCATAGAAACTTTGTGTGGCTTTTCAGAGCTCCATCTGAGTGCATAGAAGGCATGATTGTATGCACTCAGCAGAACTGTGATAAATCCATCCATAGTTAACTGAAGCTGTGTAGAATATTCGAGGTCAATCTTTTTGACAGAGTTCAAAAAGCAAAAGTAATTGGTAGTTTGGGGCAGAGCTGAAACTTTTATGTTTCCAAAGACTCCTGATGTCATTTCAGAAACTTCTTATGATCTGGTCTACAATATTTTCCTGGTCATTATGAAATTGATTCTCACACTAATGGTGGTTTATGATACTATACTGTATGAAGATGAATTTACACAGTAACTTGTGTGACTCTGTTTTTCTGAACCCAGATTCCACTGGGCGTGTGACAGGTTACCTGAAGTGTTTTTCATGAATACAAAGTATAATTTGGTTAATGATTACAAACCTACTTATGCTTCCTCTCAGCCTGGCTAAGTTTTGGAATTCTTCTTCCCTTCCCATGGCTAAAGAACAGTAAGATGCATTTTCTAATTGTGAGTGCTCCTTTGTTTCAGTCCAGTTGACCTAGTTATAGGGATGTTAAATTGAAATGAACTGATATGATCTGTACCCCACTCTTATTAGGCGCCCACCACTAAGCCTGCCTGCCATTGGCCAATTTGGCAGGCAGGCTTGGATTCAACTTCCTGGCTGGAGAGGAGGCTACTGTTTCACAAATCAAGGAATTAAATAGATTTTTATATGTTTTGCTGGGCCTTTACTCAGACTCTGCATGCAACCAAATCCAAGTGTTCCAAGATATTTTAAAAGGTTTTAATACTCAACTCTGGGTATACAGTGAATAAATTGATGTTTCTCAATATAAGACCATGGTGCAGTGAAAATATTTAAAATCACCTTTTAATTTAGAAGTATTGTAGAAGTCCTGGCATTAGAAGGGAATAACTTTTTAGAACTGCAGTTCCACCAAGTAAAAATACAAAAAACAGCCTCAATTGCTTAGTGTTGTAACCAAAAAGGCATGCCAATTAATGGAAAAGTTAAGGACAACCCATTTAATAAAAAATAAACCCAAGGGGAACCTGTGAAAGATGAAATGTTATACAGGTTCACGTTTCTGCATGTTGTTTTTAATGGAACAATTAATTTTGGTTTAATTCTATCCTCCTGAGAAAAGTAGGTAAGAAATAGGGACTAGCAGGTCAATTTTGTTAATGAACCAATTTATATGTAGCTTTACAAGTGTCAGTTTGTAAGACAAGGTATCACCAAAAGAGAAACAAGAATTATTTTGTTGGAACATATAAAGAAGGAGAAATAATCATATCTGATCCTTGATGCCCCACTCCTGCCAATAGGTCCACCATCCTACATTCCAAGCATGCTAGGTCTATGCATGTAATCTGAAATGTTCACAAATAATTTATATAGTCTGGCTTTATGTCTTGCAAAAGTGTTATGGTTCCCAGTGTAGAAGTCAGGATTCCATAAGATATTGTAAATGCCAGCCTCAGAAAGCCTGCCCCAGCATTTATTTCATTGTACTTCAAGGTATTCACAAGCTTTGCCTGTGTAGTTTCATTTAAACCATCTCTTCTTAGCTGTAAATGTGATTTGAGATGGCCAGTACCTTCAGCAGGGCTCAGTTATCTGTTAGCTCTGAGCAGTAATCTACAATACACACATTAATCTTAAATGGCAGCATGCACAGAGGCAGGAATAAACAGCTACTGATACCTGTGAGGTGATGCTTGTGTTACAGTCATTATTCATTATTAAGAAGAAAGATGTCATGCTCTGTAAGTAACACATATGGCCTTGCACTGTAGGGAGTTGAGACTCCACTGGTAAATGAAGATTACATTCTGAAAGCATAGACACATATTCCTGGGAGCATCCTCTCCTCCCAAATCCAGCCCTGAAGGGGCAGCAACTTTCTATACGCATCGTAGCTTGCCCAGAGTAGGAATATTGGCCCTGTTATGAGCTAAACAATATCCATAGTTTTAACAGTAAAGTGTAACATGTGCAATTTTTAGACTTTTCAGGTAATCAGTGCTAAATGTCAGTTTCCTAAGTGATCTGGAAGTAACTCAACCACTTGGGAATATACTATCCATTCCTGTTTCTATTCCTTTGTCTCTGAGACTCCTGGCTTCCTCTGTAGATGAGATGGATGAGTCTGTCAATGTTAGTTTCTCTGTTTTCCAATCTCAAGTTCAGCTTTCCATATTTTTGCATTTAAAACAAATCTCATGAAAATTCAGCAGCATTTTAGAGCGAATTTCTCCTACTACACAATGTTTGGTATGTAATTTTGCCTAATATCCACATTCCTGAAAGCATGTTGCCTTAATTCAATGCATTATAAAATATTATTTTCACTAATACAAGCATTTTTATGCACACTTTTGCCTTATATGCACTTTTTGGGTACACTATTTTGTTGGTGATCATGCGAAAGGCATGAAATTAAAAGATGCCTGCTTCTTGGGAGAAGAGCGATGACAAACCTAGACAGCATCTTAAAAAGTAGAGACCTCACCTTACCGACGGTCCGTATAGTTAAAGCTATGGTTTTCCCAGTAGTGATGTATGGAAGTGAGAGCTGAACCATAAAGAAGGCTGATCGCCAAAGAATTGATGCTTTTGAATTATGGTGCTGGAGGAGACTCTCGAGAGTCCCATGGACTATTCCTTTGTCATTTATACATGGCTCTTCATTCAAGCCCATTTCCTAGCTTCCGTGCCTTGCTGGTGAGCAGGCCTTTATTCACAAAGTAACCTTGCTTCAGTTCAACAGAACTGTTTGGGCTATCATAGCGTCAGCGCTTTACTCCTCCCCTCCTGTACTTTCTGATAATGTACTTTCTGATAATGTTTCCCCTACAAGTCCCCTCTCTCTCAAATAACCTGCTCTTACATCTAAGAACAGTGTAAAGGTAGGGGTGTCCCCTTCTCCTCCACAAATAGCTCTGTAGCTGCACTAGAAACAAAATTGTTATGATAATATCAAAGCCCTTCCATGGTGGCTGTGCTCATGTGGAAAGAAATTGCTGTGGACCTTCAAAGCTTCTCTCCCTCTCCCCCCATTATATACAGCCACATTTCTTATTGAATATTTGAGGGAAGGACTGTGCCTGCTTTTGAATGCTACATCTTCTGTGCGTCTCCTACAATACCCTTTTAACATTGTGGGTAGACCAGCATTTCTCTTCAGTGCTGATAATTCCCAGCATTAACATCAAAATATCTGCAAATGCAGTCTTGAAATGTTTGCTGTGTTTTAAGAATTTATTTGTAGGGGATGTCTATTCATAATTTTCTAATTTCTACTCAGGCCGATTCCAAAGCTTTTCAGCTGCTGCTGGCAAGTTGATTTTGTATTTGGTTAGTTAAAGCATTTTGGGTGTTCCAGGGTGACCTGTAAACAGATGCAATGCTTTGTGACTCCAAGATGATGCTACTTTTTTTCCTAATCTTGTAAAGGACTGTTTTGCAGCGAGAGCTAGGAATTCAGATTCTGCTCATGTGATTGTGAATTTTATTTACTTGGATTTGTTTTTAAAAGCTGTGTTCCAAGCTCTTGGCAGGAACACAAACTATTAAAACATAACAGTGCTAAAAATCAATATCATTGTACTTAAATGTATGCATCCTCCTTAAACAAAACCACTCTTGTTTTCCCTCAATAAACCTACTATCATAAACTAATAAGTGAAATAATATGATTTCATCTTCTATAGCTAGATGTGTTAGATGGACTAGATGTTTCCTCTGCTACAGTATTTTTTCTACAGGGGGCTTCATAGAAATCTCAGGCTATTTGTTTATGGGATCAAGATTAATGTGATGTGCATGAGAAAGTGTGTTTATTTATAGGACTGTGGCTAATGTAGTGTGCACATTCTACATGAATAAACATTGATGAATATTCCTCTATGAGATTTAGTTTAAGTGAGTGGACTGGTGCATTAGTTCCATGAGGGAAACTGAAGATGCAGCAATGAGGTAAGTTAATTTTGTCATCCTAGAATCACCCAGCATTTAGTCTGATCCAGCATAAACTCGGAATAATAATAATAATAATAATTTTATTATTTATACCCCATCCATCTGGCTGGGTTTCCACAGCCACTCTGGGTGGCTTCCACCAGAATATAAAAACATAACAAAACATCAAATGTTAAAGACTTCCAGATACAGGGCTGCCTTCGGATGTCTTCTAAAAATTATGTAGTTATTTATCACCTTGACATCTGATGGGAGGACGTTCCACAGGGAGGTAGTGACCACCTCTGCCTCGTTCCCTGTAACTTTACTTCTTGCAGTGCGGGAACCTCCAGAAAACCCTTGGAGGTGAACCTCAGTGTCCAGGCTGAATGATGGGTGTGGAGACGCTCCTTCAGGTATACTGGGCCGAGGCCACAATTAAAGGCTAGTGAATAGCAGTTGTAGGCAAACCATATGCTTTATGTGTGTTTCTTTTTTTAAAAAACCACACACTTCCTGTTTCTACTTAATGATACAATTGAAGACTGTTTATGCTGGAAAATATAGCACTATAAAATATGTACATTGACATTAATAAAGCCAATTTCAGAAACAACATGAACAAAGTCAATCAGCTCTGCCCATAATCTTGGCAGAACAAAATACTTTGTAGTCTCAAGGAACTGACCTGGATCAGGGTGGGGAGGGGGACAGTGTCCCAAACTCAGAAATGATTTTATAATCAAGGTACCGAAAAGGTCCTGTCCAATGAAATAACCACCCTTAATTCGGACAGTGGAAGCTCAGGAAGTAAGGTCTCATTATTCTCAATAGAGAAGGTGGTATGTGCATGCATGCTCATTGAGGAGAATGTGCACTAATACATTAATTCATCTCATTCAGTATTTTATTCATGTAGTCGCTTCAGAGCCTGGAGAGCAGGGAAGCTCCTGTTGCTTGAGGTCAGAAGAGAGATAAAGGAGATTTTATCTCTCTTTTTGCTTAAAATCCTTTGCTATTTAGCAGGGTTAAGGAACAAAACACATTTAAGTTTCAAAATCTGAAGTGGATTTTGAATTGAATGCTGAAGACCACAGCTTTCCTTCAGAAAGGAACAAAGTGGGCAAGCCCATCTGTAGAGCTCTGTATGAAATATTTTGCTTCTTTCCGTCTGGCACCTGCCTACCCCCACCCCACTTGCCCTAGTGATAGACTGATATCTAAATGCTTGTGTGTGTTTGAAACCTACAATCTTTATAGCCCAGAGGCAAGAATGCTACCCTCTGAACTGATCTGATGTGTTCTTTTGTCCTGACAATTCCCCACATGCCTTTCATCTGCAGAAGCATTTGGAATTCTGCAGGTAGTTTTTGAACAGGTACTGTAACTTCATTTAAACACTGGAACAACTCAATGAATGGCTGTTCTGTTCCATCAGTCATATTTAGGATCTGCTACATTTCAAAGGAGGAACAGGGATTGTATGTGCACATATAAGTGTCTGGCTCGCTTGAGATGCATCGAACATTCACAGGCTTCGTTGTTCCAGGCAAAACTATTCAATATAGAATATGTGTGTGGGGAGCGAGGTCTGCTTATGCAATGGGAGTTTCCACTCTCTCCTGTCCTATGCACCCCAAACTTGTTCTGGGGGTTCCCCAACCCCCAAAGCAGATTTAGGGGTGCAAGGGAGGGGGGCACGAAATCTCACTGTGCAAACAGACCTCGTTCTGCACACGCAACAACTTAGTTGAATCACACCCATCGTCTGGCCACTTGGGAAAACAATTTGATAATATCACCACACCTTTCCTAAGGCACACACTACACTGCAGAGCGTTGTGTGGTGCTGTGTTGCAATTGCAGAGGTGCTGGGTGCAGGTTATTTTTATATTTCATTTTATTAACAAATGAACAAACGAAAAACAACCCAGGAATTCATAACTTACACAAAGGTGCACAAACAATTCAGAAAATGAGCAATTGTCCATAAAACACCTGCAACAAAAGAACAACCTCTCTCTATACTTTGTAAGCAGAAGGCTCAGAACAGTTTAATATAAGCCTGACCTTCTTCCAGAGGTTTACCAAATAATAATTTGCCCTTAATAAGAGAAACAACACCTTACTCAGCTGCACTTTGCTGCTCCCGGTTAGGGCTGTATGAATTGTTCTCCTGGTCACAGCAGTGTTTTTCGAAAGAACAGGGCAGTGCAATCACATGATCTTTTACATGCCTCAGGCTTGCCAAAACTGTAACGTCTGTGGATATCAGTGCCACACCCTATAATGTTATGTGAGTCAGAGGGCACTGGTGGGGGATCTATGGCCCTGTAGACTGGTGGACTCAAGTTCCCAGCAGCCACAGCTAACATGACCAATGGTTAGGGATGTTGGGAGTTGTAGTTCAGCAATGTCTGGAGGATCAAAGGCGGTCTGTCCGCCCTCCGCAATAGGAGATCCTGTGCTTTCCCATCTATTAGTGAATAATGAAAAGGATGGACAGATATGTAATCTTCATGCTGCTTCCACTGTTTTGCAAGAGGGTGATATGGAGGAAACATATTACATTATGTTACATAATTTTTTTTGTATTCCGCCTTTCGTTAGTTAAAACCGTGCTCAAGGTGGCTTACGCCATGAAAAGAATTACATAATTAGAAATATATCAAAAGTATTCCTAAACAAACAATAAAACACATCAAAAAGTACACAATGAAAGTGAACAATTTACACATAAATATATGCTTTCTACCAGGGATATTTCCTCTTGTTAATCCTTCATAATATATTGAAACGAGACAAACATTTAGAAAGAATATGCAAAGGTTTGGACTAGTTACATCTTACATAATTATAAAAAGGGATAAGGTTTACAATCTATTGTAATCTTTTTATTTTTAATAATAATACCAATAATTTAAGAACTACAACATATAAGACTATTGAAAAATTTTCAGTATTACGTGGAGCTATTGGCTCATAGAGCAAGATGTTTATAATGCAATTTGAAAGCATAGTGATGATTGTGGGTGATGATCATGTGGGGGTGGAAATGGCACATTGTGCTTAGTGAAGACTTTGTGAGGTGCAATGTGACCTTCCTGTGCCTCTCTCTGAGGGTCCTGACACTTTTCTCAGCAGAAGTGCTACTGGTGTTCTTAAGACATGTTTCTTATTCTACAGGCAAGGAACATTTGGGGACTAACTCATGTCACCGTCCTATTTTCGCATTCCTTCTTTCCGTCTCCAAGGCTCAGAGATAAAAGCCTTGAATGTCTTAATATTTTATTCTTTTAAAAATAACTTAACCATCAGTCACATAGGGGAAAAAATACCATTGGCCTTCAGCAGTGACTATTTGGATGGCTACAGTTCCATCTATATTCCGAAGCCTACAATACTGTGTACCTTTCACTCTTGCGGCTGAAAATGATCAGATCTTACTGGAGTAATTGCTTCCTCTTAATATTTGTGAGAATAATGTCCTCAAAGCTCTTTGAAATATTTCCAGGTGCCTGATGGAGCTTACGCTTCTATCTACATGGCTTGCAAAGCACACCTTCATTGCTTTCATTTGCACAATCCTCTTTCAGGTAGCTCATAGTACTAGATCAATCAGTCTCTCTAAGGCAGGATATAGATGGGATAAACAATTTGTTGCAAAGCACACACACACACACACACACACACACACGTGTATATATGGAGTAGGGAAATGTAGAATGTCCCATCATTGCACCAGGTAATGGTCTATTTGATATTAATGGAAGGGGAGAATGGAGCCAGACAACTACTTTGAACAGCATCCTGTAATGCTGTTCTTTTCATCAGGACAGACATGTACATAAGAACAGGTGACAGGTATGTGCAGCCTTCAAAAATCAAGAGATAACAGGAAACAATGCAGTAAATGTGACAGGCATATTTATGTGCAGTGAGTGAGTAAATAGTTTTGCTAAAGCTAAGGCCTTTAAAAGGGCTATAATTAAAGGTCTAAATGAATGCCCTCAGATGTGAGTAACATACAACAAGAACAATAAGCCACTGAATATTTTTTTTAAAAAATTGTATGGTTGAAGACTGTGCTGTTTGATGTTAGTTTCATCCTGGGCACTATCCAGAATGTGTGTTTGATATTTATGCAGGCACCATTCACATAGCACCTGTTATTGAAACAGAAACCCTAGTACTGAGTGCTGAGGAAAATAACATTTTCCAAGCAGCATTATGTAGTTTATTGCTGGGAAAATGCAATTTCACCACAACAGAATACCTTGGAGGAATGTTATCTCGATTCCATGCTTCTTTATAGATCGTTACAGAAGAAAATGAGAAAATTCAAAGTAGACCACACAGGTGTGCAAACTTATAATTCACAGAGACAGAAGTTGCGTCATTAAAGAAAGTGTGTGTATTGCACTAAAGCCAAAAAAAGAATTACTTATACTTGCTTTCTAGAGCAGTAGTTGCTGTATTGGCTGATTATACTAAATAATTATAATTTTAAAAATCCTTTGTTATACCTTTTTGAGAGAAGTCCCATGAAGCCCAGTGAAGCCTATTTCTGAATTTGACCTACATAGGATTTGGAGTTTCAATCTGGGTTCGCCATGGTAGCCTTTATTCTAACTAGATAATTTATTTAAATTGATACCCTGCCCTCCTCTCAGAGGAGCCCAGGGGGCACCCACTTTTCTGCAGCCCCCCCAATCTGAGAGATTGCAAAACCCTTGAAAGAGAACAGGTATCCCGCCTCTAATTTCGCAGGAAGAAGCGTTACAGAGTTTTATTTGTGTGTTTACAACCAGGTTCACTGTAAAAGCAACTTTTTCATGGCATAGGTAGGTGACAGGAGAAAGATTAAAAAGATATGTCATCAGGCTGAGTTCAAAGCGGCTTTTCCACTGTTCCATCCTCCCAAATTATTTGAGCAGCATTCACTCATTCTCCTAGCTTTCCCCTGTACATTTCACAAGTGCCCTGCAGTACAAAAAACACATAAACATCAAAGCATGGAAAATAATTTGACTTTCTTAGTTCTGTATCATTTTTATGTAATTCCCTCAGTAGTCTGTGAAGGCACATTAGAGTTCAGGCCTTTGAAATAAGGTGGCAGAAGTTTATTTTTTTGGAAGAACTGACTGCTTTTATGTTTGCACAGTTCCATTCCAGACTTCCTTATTCAACAGTCAGCTGCTGCCTCCTGTTGAAACATAATGGTTGTGGGAAGAGAATAGCTTTTGAGATCTTCCAGGCTCTGCCTAGAGTGGGTAGGAGAAATATATATATCTATTTTTTTTAAAAAAAAGTTTGCATTAGCAAAGCCGTTCTTACTCGAAAATAGCATTGAAACTGAACTAACCTAAACCATCCAGGAGAAGAAGAATACATTGTTGTTGACATCTGTCTGTCTCAAGAGACAATGGAGTTTACCTCCAGGGGTGAAGTCAAACCACTGGAGAATCACAGTGCCTGCTGTGACCTCAGAGACCGGTAACTTGCAACTGCTGCCTCCTGAATTGTTTTTGGTGCATTAGCAGCAGCAAAGTGGCCTCTCTGGGGCACAAGCCTGGGTAGCGTGGCATGCATTCCATACAAAACACTTAATCATCGCAGTACGCATGAGACCTTACTCGCTAACACCAGATATTATTTGTGATTTGTTAAGAGCAGCTTCACAGTAATCTTGTAGGACTACACAATAGTTTGGTTACTTCAACATTGCTTAAAAAGAGAAAATATATCACCAAAAAGGGACATTGATTTGTTTAAAATGTGCTCATGCAAATTTATATGTAAACTGTAGAAGCAAATTTAGAAACTGGAAATACAGTATATGTCACCATATTGGGGAAGACAGACCAAGGAATCTGTAAACCTGCACAGTATGGTGTCCACACCCTAGCAGTTGATGGGCAACTTCAAGATCCCTGCCTTTTTAAAATGGTAGCCCTTCAAATAGAGGACGGTCCTCTGTAACATAGGACACATGGCCACTCTTCTGCACAACTTGGGACTCACAAAGCTGAATAAAGCTCACTAATTTTATATTTCCCCCTAAAGGTACTTGACAACCCCTCTGTTTTTCAGACTTCTAGGCAAGCAGCTAAAAATAGATCTATCAAACTTCCAGTGGATTTGACTTTGTGAATCACAACTGGGCTCATCAGTTGTTCATGTCTGCTCTAGGATGCTCATGGAGCATCATTAAATCTGATTTTATCTTACTACATGCACTAAGTTTTTAAATTGATTTTTAAAAAGATAGCATTTAACATCTTACAACCCCCCCTTCCTATCTTACGTTTGCTGCCTCTCTAAAAGAATCTGCATCTGTGTCTCTTTAGCTGTTGTGGTCACAGCTGCGTTCTTCAGCTTAAGGAGAGAACAAGGACAAGGGAAGATTCTGACAATAATTGTGTGTATCTTCAACTACTCCTTCATCCTGTGTAGCTCCATGCTGCTTCTGTAAGGCATAAATTCTTTTAAGGAAATCATTCTCACCAAAGGCCATTTCACACTTCAGGTGGCAATTGTGCTTGCTTCCTATAGACTGGTGTTTGCAGAAGACACCAAATTCTCAAGAATACATGCAGCTCCATAATGTGTTCAGTACAAGGTTAGATACATGAACCTTCCCTTCACAAGGGAGACAAGCCACAGCTGTCGCTTAAGGTGTGAATCTACCCTGGCAGGCAATTGTTGGTTGCTTGGGAGTGATCAGGAGAGAGGAGCAGGTGAGTCATAGTCATAACTGAGATCTGCACTAACCCTAGGGTCATCAGGAGCCAAAACCAAAAACATAAGGAAATATGAGTTTTATATTGGGGAAAGCAAAGAGATTTTGCCTTTAAAAAAAGTTTAGCATTGCAGAGGAACTGGTAGTGATCTGCAGCTATTCTAGACCAGGTGGTTGTTGGCATCTGACTGTCTTGGGAGACAATGGAAGAGTATGTGTTTGGGATAAAGTCAAACCATTGGAGAGTTACAGTGTCTGCTGCGGCTGTAGAGACCAATATGGGAGAGACATGTTTTATTATAGGTGGGGCAGGTGAAGGTTCCTGGTTTTGCTGCTACAGGTGCACCGTGGCATTTCTTTTTTTCTGTGCTCCTCCCAGCAGTCATTCCTCCTCTGGTCCCACATAGAGGATAAAGTCATTATAGGTGGCACATTTAGATGGCGTTGCAAGGAGGAAGCAAGGACCGAGAAGGAGTAGCAGACAAAGGAAAGAGAGCAAAGCCATGAGCAAGCCTTGCCACAGTGACTTAGGACACAGCCTGGGAGGAAGGAAAAGGCAGCAGCTCTGGGGCTAGCCACTCCAGTGGCAAGTCAAGGAGGGAAAGGGTTAACTGATGAAAGGGAAAGGCTACCTAAACAACGGATGATAGAGGAACTTGCTCCTGCTTCTGAGGGAAGCAAGACCTCAGAAGGTTTCTGAAGGTGAGCTGAAACTTGCTTCTGAGGGAAGCAAGACCTCAGAAGGTTTCTGAAGGTGAGCTGAAACTTGCTTCTGAGGGAAGCAAGACCTCAGAAGGTTTCTGAAGGTGAGAAGGGTTTTAAACTCATCTGAGTGAAGAGCTCACCAAGTGTTTCCTGAAGGCAAGAAAACTCTTGGGAATCTGAAGATCCTTGTGATTCACAGTGGGAAACACTCATGATTGTATTTAGACTTTAAGTACAGTGGTACCTTGGGTTAAGAACTTAATTCATTCCGGAGGTCCGTTCTTAACCTGAAACTGTTCTTAACCTGAAGCACCACTTTAGCTAATGGGGCCTCCCGCTGCTGCCGCACTGCTGGAACACGATTTCTGCTCTCATCTTGAAGCAAAGTTCTTAACTCGAGGTACTATTTCTGGGTTAGCGGAGTCTGTAACCTGAAGCGTATGTAACCCGAGGTACCACTGTATTATAGGAATTGTTATAGCAAGAGTTGCATGTGTGCAGTAGAGTTCTCCCTAAAATAGCAGGGGAAATGGGATCTCCCCTTTGGTAACATTCCACTCATTTCAATAATTTAGCCATATTTTGGGAAAAAATACAAACAATAGGGAACTATATGAGTTGCATCAAACTATATGAGTTGCATCAAAACCAATTTTACACATATCCCAGATATCAGGATAATCAGGTCAGCAATGCAGACCATAACCAACAACAATCTTATTTCTTCAAGTGTTAAACATTTTGCCATCCCTTCATCTCAGGAAATGTCTGGTGCTCATTATACTTCACATGGTGATGGTTATGGGTGCTGCTAGGCCACCATCAACAGAACTGAGAGCTGTCAGGAGCTTGTCCTACACTTGAGTAGGACCTTGGCAGAGACACAAGCCTGACTGATCAATTGTTCGGGAGCTTCATTAGCTTTCTTCAGCCCAAACATCACAGCGACCGATGCCAACAGACATCGGCACACTTAGGGATCTGCAGTCTTTGCAGCTTGCGTGACAGACCTCAGCAACTCAGCATTTTGGCTAATCTACTTTATTTACATATAAACACATACGGAGCACTGCAACATGGCTCCCTCTCTCTCTAGCATCAGACAGCAAAGAGCAAAAAAAGAAAGGACAATAGTCCGACTTCACGGAACACAGTAACACAAACATCCTGTCTCCATCACTTCCTACTCTGTAGAGTCAAAACATGCACCGTCATGTGATAGACAACAATACTATGACTGCAATCATGGAGCAGGAATTCTAACAAGAGCCACACGACACTACCAGCAACCTCACCTGTTGTTGTGCTGCAATGTTGTACAATGCAGGTGGAATGCTCTACTTGCAGTCTGAGGCATACAGTGCAGCAGCAAATCTACCCGCTGAAAATATGTTTCAGCTTCAAATCAGATAGGTAGAGGAGGCTTTTGCAGAACTAGCCAGGGTAACCCTGTTTTAAGCAAATTTCTTTGCATCCATTATCATCGTTCAAATCTAGTGGCCTCATGGATGGTTTACCCTCATGTTTCTATTCAGTGGTTGGGCATCACCCGAGTGAAGCAAAGATGAAAATGAATTCATTTTCTTATTAAGCTGTGAAATGTCTCTGACACTTACTGTATTTGTTTTATATTTCTCTCTCTTTCACAGCCCCGCCACCCCACTCTTACTTACTGCTTAAATGACCTAATTACATTCCTATGGGACCTCTTCCATCTGTCTACATTTTCTTTGTGGGGAAGGAATTTGACCCATGGGATCCTCATTTGCCTCTCAGGAGACACTACTAAAATGAACAAGACTTAGGAGAAAATGCACAAGCAAGGGAAAGCAACAATGTGGTCCAAGCAAAACTAAAGCCGCTGGGCTAACTTCTTAGGGTGTTAGTCTTAAAGTTGTGCTTTCTGCGATTCATGGATGCTTCTTGATCATGTGCATCTTTGTGTGGAACAGAAGAACACTATGTAATATGCCTGGGTATGCCTGATTTCATTAACATGCCAAATTCATGCTGAGCAATATGTTTCCTGTGGCATCCCCACAATAATAAAAGCACACCTGAGATCTAACATCGGCTTTTTATCCAGAGGGCACCACTGCTATTGATACAACAAATGGAGATAGGTGTGATGCTTCACTAGATAGGTTACTAAAGCGAAAATGTAGTGCCTCTTCTGCGTATTGTTTCTGAATCAAATCATTGCTGCTGACCAGGAACAAGTACAGCCAAAATGACTTCAGATTTGTTAGCAAAATGAACCTACCTCTACAAAGGGCTTCATTTTGTGACCATAGAGATGGCGTGCCCTACTGAAATAACTGCTGCAGTTCTTACCATGATTCATGGCACCTATGTGATGTTTAAAACTGATTAAGACGAGGGAAATAGCTAAGTAGCTCTACTACAGATTTCAAACCTCCCAATTTCCCGAACTGTCTCCCGAATACATAAATAAATCCAGTTAGTTATGGATTCCTGCAAAAGCACCAACTGTGTGTACTTAGAACTGGTGAGGGATCTGTGAATTGGCCTTGAGAACTTTTTCAGATGAGCTGCTTTGCATGAGACGCTCTGTATTTAATTTAATTTCCGATATCATTAACTAGCAAACATTTCTGAGACACCTGAACCACCCCTCTTTTTTCTTTCCCCTCCGTGCAGTTGTGTGAATTGATGGAAACTCTTTTAACACTGGATGTTTTCGAGCACTGTTACAATATGAATCATGATGAAAAGTAGACTGTCAGTAGAATTCAATTAGGAAAGCCATTTAAACCGCAAAGAGCAGCTCAGATTAAAGTGAACAAGTGGTAGAAGTATCACATCTCTTTGTAAACAGCAGTACTGCAGGTTATTTATAGCAACATGTTTGGGAATCTAGATTAAATATGCTTTACTTGTTAGAGTCAAGCTTTATCAGAAAATAAAATGATCTTGGTAATCTAAGGTATCTCTGGGAAAGAGGGAGCTTTGTCTGTGTGATAATGTGTCCCTGTAGAGATAACACTGAGTGCCAAAATGGAATGTGTACAGGGAAGCGTGTGTACGTGTTTCTTTTTAGTGTCTTCTCTAGAAAAGCAATTCAGATTTCAATTGGCTTTCAGTTGTTTTCAAATAACTTTCCCCATCACTGTTTGCTGTTCAGATACAAAGATATGTTCTTTCTGATCATGGAGTCCTGGGGTGGAGTAGAGTGAATTGTTCCAAAATACATTCAAAATAATGTGTGCAAAGAAAATGGTGCAAAGTCTGAGAGAAATTCACTGTTGTGCTAAGCCTTAAGGCCATTATTCCATCAGGGTGAGCATTCTAGCTTGTAAGACAGAATGATTTCCCCTCTCTTCCTCCCATTTGCTGTTCCCAGGGTTCTCTTGGCTTCCCCACAGGTGGATAGGGCAAGTGTGCAAGTGAGCCTGAGGTGCCTGACTGTTGGTTCAACTAATATCAAACCATAGTGTGGTGTTATGTCTGAATAACCCTACAGTTTTGACGAAGTTAATTTCTATGTAGAAATTAAATGTCCAGAGGCAGAACTTAAATCATGTTAATTCAGAAAAAATATATATTGCTCGAGCTTATTTCAAAATATTCTGTGCCTTCCTTTCTCTCTCTTGCTTTCTGACTTGAGCCAATTCTGAAAGATAATAAGGAAAAAGATAAAGAGTTGATTTAGTGCTGAGCAAATACTGAGGGGGAATTGTGACTGCGATTAGAATTTATGTGTTCTGTTCTTACATAGCACAAGATGATTTTATGTAATGGCTGAAAGAGTATGTATGAATAGTATTTCCGAAGGAACACTTATTAATGCTGATAGAATATGAACTTGAGATAGGTAGCTTAATACCAAATTTCAAGATGGGAAGAGTCCTACTGGATCAGACAAAGTTTCCCTTGTTTCCCACAGTGCCTCTAGAAAGCCTGCAAGCAGGCATGAAGGCACTAACCCTTGGTTCTCACTAGTATTCAGAGGTAAAGTGAATCCTCCATTTTGTTGTCATGGATAACAACCATTGATAAACCTATTATCCCATGCATTAATCTCCATCTCAGCAAGGGACCATCACCAGATCCTTGTTGGAATGAATTCCACAAATTAATTGGGCAATATGCGAATAAGTTCTTTCTTTCATCTGTCAAGCTTCTGCTGCTAGTCAATTTTATTGGTTATAATATTCCTCTACTCAAAGCTTGTGGTGGGTGAAGCTTAGGAATCCCCCCCCCCGAGCCCCAACTCTATCTCTTACTGCAGAGAAGATTTGTTGCCGGTTTAGGAAGGTTGGGAGCTCAGTTCATCATTAGACATTCCTTTTCATTTTAACTTTCACACCCTACTTCTCTTCATACTTCTCCCTTAGTTATCTCTACTATCTAGTCTCAGCCCTGTAGCCAGGGTGGGGCAAATGGGTGTACTGCCTTCCCTGGGCTGTGCTCTCCATCCACCAGGATTTTATTTTTAAAATTGTCTTTTTAATTTGTGACACAAGAGACAACAGAAAGCTCCATTTGAAGAATGACAGCTTGTTTTAAGAACAGGAGTGATTTAAGAATAGGACCCTCTGAAAAATTCAGTGAATTTGGAAGGGTGAGTGCACAACAAAAGGCTCATCTGGCAGAGCCCCCTGAAGTCTGTTTGCTGAAGACTTTCTCAGTCTGAAGGTGGTTTTTCATGAAAGAAATCACCCTATAATTACTGTAGTGATCCTGTGGGTAGACAGCCTGTTTTTCCCTTGAAAAACAAACAAACCTTGAAGAGTTAAACTTTGTGTTATGGGTTTCTGGGCAGAAAAATCAACCCACCAACCAGCAATAAATAAATAAAAATATAAAAAAATTTCCCCCCACAATTAGTTTCCAGTCACTTAGTCATTTATATAACAACCAGTTAAAATGTTTTCTCTTGAGTGCCCAACAGCAAGGGAAAACTAAAGGTCAGGAGCAAGAGTAGAATGGAGTTAAACACACCCTAAAGTATTTATTTTCTCTTTGCCCTTTCCTAAAGTGGTAATGTGGACATTTTTTTGCAGGGTGTGTGGGTGTGTGAAATCTAAAACATAGATATCTAGTCCAAGCTCAGGAGCTCACTGTCTTTCCCAAAGTAGCTCATTTAATGAAGAGTAAGAACACAAGGACGGACTACAGATGAAAGATGACTTTAACTATAGGCAAAGTGAAACTTTTAAGTCTGATATGACTGAGGATCTCTAGCTCCACACTAGTTTTTAACTTATTGGTTACAGCATAAACTGTTTTGTTTGTTTTACACCTTTTGATATCCCTTCATTCACTGTATCCTTAAAATCCTTTTTTCTTTTGAAGCAGAAAATATGCCAGTGATTTACTTCCCAGTATTCATACTACATTTTCTGTTATGCAAACCCATTATGCAAGTTAATACTCTCTGCATAGAGGAGGAGTAGGGTGGGGAGAGGTTCCTGCATTTCCCTTCCCCATTGTATGGCCCTCACATACTTTCCTGTAGCAAAGTGGGGGCCAGGGGGATGTATGGTGCTATGCACCTCCCCAATTAAATTTTACTCAGAGTAGACCTATTGAAATCAATTGATACACGTTATTTATGTCCATTAACTTTAATGGGCTTACTCTGAGTAGAACTAACTTTGACTATAACCATTTGAGAATTTTTTCATCTTATGCTTATCTCTAATTACATAATCTGTTGTATGTATGTTTAAAGGACTCATGAGGGGAAAAGGCTATAAAGGTGCAGGAAAGTGAAAGCTAATTTGAAAACCACGGATACAACCCCCCAAAAAATATTTATAACTATTATTGAATTCAGTGGAACACAACACAAGTCAATTACTACTGAATTCCATTCCATTGTTTTTAATTTGTTTCAATTTGACTTAGTTGGAACTTAGTTTTGTTGCATTGTTCCCCACAGTCCAACAAGTGTACAAAGGTACTGTATTACAATAATGCTTATTAGACTTCCGGGGTGGCGCCACTGGCAATGGCGGACTCCCTCTGAACTGGAGGGAATAGCTCCGCGGGAAACGGGTCTTCTCCGCTACGGCGAAGCGGGGACCCTTTCAAAAATCACAGGCGGATTAAGCCTGTGACCATGGGACTCGGCGGGCACCTTTAGCGCCCCCCCAACTCGCTAAGGAACCCACTAACGGGCTCCGAAGTGAAGAGGGGGAAGTGGCGCGGTGCTGAGAGTCAACGGCTATTTCCGTGGAGCGAAGCCACATAGCCGTTGCCGGAGAGCGCTGCCTTTTTCCTGGGACAATTTGGATTTTAAAATAAGCACCCGTGAGTACTTAGATTTTGAACAATTGGACATCAAATAAGGACTAGCGAGCAGAAAAGAATTGGACCTTAAATACCTATTTTTATTTGGTACGGAATGGGAAGGTCTAAACAGGAAGTCAGCCTTCCGTTCTTTTGTAAACAGAATAAAGCAAAGACAACGTAAGCTAGAGCTAAGAAAATTGGCTTTAAAGGACTGGATTTCATCATTTATAATTGTGGAACCCCCCTTTGACAGCAGGAGAAGGGGGAGGATTATTTTTAGACTGTTTAAAGTGAGTTTAAACTGAAGTAACTTTCCTCCGTCCTGATACTGGAGCGGGGGTGTCAGGACTGACGTTTGAAGTTCATTGACCAGAAATAAGTGTTTTTGACAGATAGCTAAAAGAAGAGAAACATAGTGACTCCATTGTTCCTTTTCGCATTTGAAAGGAATAAACATTGACAAAGTATCTCAAAAAGGGAAACTCTGTTGCAAGAACAAATAGAAGTTTTCCCCCTAGAGGGAGACTGTGAAACTGTAACCAACTCCAGGGAGCCGGCAGCTGTTACAGATTACAACCGTGGAAACAGGCATCTGACCTTGCAGGACAATGTATTCAGAAGCCTTGTTGTGTGCTTTTTATAAAACAAATGCCCTACTGGAACAATTACATGAAAAGGTGAACTGGATGGCGACTTCGACTAGAAATTTGGAACAGGCAGTGGGAAACTTTGAACAGGCAGTGGGAAAATATGTGGAGCCCACTCAGGAATTAAATCAGGAGTGTGTCTTGACAGAACAGGCCCAACAGGAATATGAGTTTTTGGATTTGACAGATGAACTTGGAAAAAGCCAGATTTGGAAAGAAAAAGTTTGGTTTGGTTTGGAAATGGGGGGCTGGATTGACCCCCCTATGCTGAGATGTTTGGACTTTTCAAATATGGCAATGGGCCGGGAGATGGTTGGGATTGTGGGGGCTCTTAATCTTGGAGGGTTTTTGAAACATGCTTTCAAATACCATATGGAACTTAGTGTTGAATATGGAAAAGGGGCTGATCTGTTGAGAAGGGCTAAAAATATTGCCAAGTTGGAGCTATCATGAGCAGGAGACAAGGGAAAATACAGTTACAAATATGAAGAAGAGCTGTGGAAGGGACATGGAAGAGACTTGAGGGCCTCGGATATAAGGTTGCCAGGTTAATGGGCTAGATCGACGTGATAATAAGGACTGACAAAACCCGGAACCAGGAGGAAGGGACGTTGGATGAAGATTGGATTTGTTTGTATCTCTTTTCTCTACCATTAGAATTGCATTATAAAATTGATGAACGTTAGAAAAATGTTGGAATGAAATTACTTGGCTTTAGCAAAAATGTTGAAAGAATGTTATGGTTATGAGAAGTTGGTAAGGACAAGATTTAAGTTTTAAGCTTTAAGATTTATCTTATTATACAAAGATAAGACTAAAACAGTTTAGGGTAATGTAATGACAGAATATTATGAAATATGGAAAGGATTTGCTGGGATAATTAATAACTAGGATACAAAGAAAGGGAGGAGGAGGAGGTCTAAGAAAGAAGGTAATGACAGTTGAGGATTTGGAAACAATGAATTTGTTTTTAAATGTTTTTAATTGTTTGTGATGTATTTTTGTATTTTTTTCTTTTCTTTTTTGTTTGAACCTGTATTTATATGGTGGGAGGGGTTTGTCTTTTTTCCTTTTTACTTTGTTAATTACTTTTATTTTGTATTCTTCTTTGCCTCTATTTTATTCTGTAACACTTTGAAAATTCCAATAAATATCATTTTTTTAAAAATATACAATAATGCTTATTAGTTAATGTCTAGCTTTATATTTATGTTCACAAAATTTCTCTTTGCAGTCTGGAATATTTTTTAAAATAAATTAATGCATGCAAAGAGTTACAGCCACTACTGAGATCTGACCACTTCTTTTTGAAGCAAACATGATTGAATTTGCCCTTGTAATGAAAGCCTGTTTAAAATTGAGAGGAAAAGTGGGGGGTGTGTGTGTGTGTGGAAGGGAGGGGATTTGGCACTAAAATTGGAAATACATTTTTTCCCCTTTAGCACAATTTATGCAAGATAGAAAGGGTTTATAACAAGTCAGGCTGCAAATCAGGCATTGTCAGGCTGCAACAAGGTCATCATTCTCAAAGGAACTAGAAAAAGTCAATATTAAGCAATTGACATAAGATGAATTGTTAAAAATGAAAAATAAAGTTCTGCTTGTCAGAGAATGGCCTTGCAGTAATCAACATGTAAGGTCCCCCCCCCCTTCCTTGGTAGATTTGTTTTGGGGTTATTAGCAAGGTGGCTCTTTAAAATAAATATTTGAAAGAAAAAAGATTAAATCACAGCCTTGAAAACTTTCAGATAAGTAAAGAAATATCAGTAAGTGGGCCGTGTTAAGTTAATATATGAAAAAATAACTTCTGGTAATGCCCAGAACAGAGTGCTGCATTTAAACATCTTATGTGGGAAGTGAATGACTCATGCATAAACACTACAAAAGCCTACCATCAGTTATAGATTAAAATTCAGAACTGTATAAATACTAGTTGGTAGAATCCATGCAGATTCTGTAAACACATTTATAATAACCTACCAATTCTCCTTTCACATTAGCCCAAGTGAAAGTAACATGCATAGAAGGCGGGGTACAAATAAATAATAATAATAATAATAATAATAATAATAATAATTATTATTATTATTATTATTATTATTATTATGTCCTCTCAGTCTCCTCTTTACCAGGCAAAACATACCCAACTCATTCAACCATTCCTCATAAGGCTTGTTTTCCAGACCCTTGATCATCTTGTCTCCTATGCACACATTCCAGCTTGTCCATATCCTTCTTAAATTGTAGGAGAATAGAGCAGTTCTATGCCCTTCCTTTGACCTGGACACTATACTTCTGATGATGCAGCCTAGAATAGCATTAGATTTTTTTGCACTGCTGCATCTATCTTTTGACTTGCATTAAGTTTGTGGTCTACTAAGAGCTCTAGATCTTTTTCACATGTACTACTGGTAAACCCAGTGTTGTTGTTGTTAATTGAATTTATGTGTTCCCCATCTTATATTTGTGCAGCTGGTTCTTCCTGCCTAAGTGTAGAACCTTACGCTTGTCCCTAATGAAAATCATTTTGTTAGTTTGGGCCCAGTTCTCCAATCTGTTTAGGTCAACTTGAAAACTGAATCTATCTTTGCAACATTGGCTACCCCTCCCATTTTTGTGTCATCTGCAAATTTGATGAGCACCCCCTCAACAGCTTCATCTAAGTAATTTATAAAGATGTTGAACAACAATGGGCCCAGCTCAGAACCCTTTGCCACCCCATTTGTCACTTTTCCCCATGATGACAAGAAATCATTAGTGTGCACTCTTTGGGTATGATCAGTCCACCAGCTACAAATCCACTAACAGTTACATTGTCCAGTCCACATTTCACCAGCTTCTCTGCATCATGGGGAACTTTGTCAAAAGCCTTACTGAAATCAATATACACTACATCCACTATGGTTTCTGATCACAAGCATTATTCAAATAAAATTCTAAAAAAAAATGTATTTTTCACATGCTTTAAAAATGAGAGCGCTATAGGATTTCCACCAGCCTCCTGGTATTTTGCATAGCAACACCAGGCAGGAACACCCCCCAGTTAACCAACTGAGATAGAACTGAGTTGCAATCAAATATAATTCCCAATTATATATTTTTAAATACTGCCTTCTCTTTTTCAAGTAATGAAATGACAATAGATCTGCTTCCAACAGGCATAATTTGAAAGTATATTTGATGAACAAATTTTAATTTTTAATCACTGTGCTGGGCTTGGGGACTGTCATTCAGAAAGCTAGGCAGTGGATTTCATGATCAAACTAAAAATGAACTTGTGTTATTTGACTTTTGAAAGGGGAGGGTCTTTTTTTGTTTTTGCAGAATTTTTGGGTTGTAATCCACTGGGAGCAATCAAATACAACATTCCTTGTTTTGCTAGAGTGGACATGCAAGGGAATGTTTGGTCCAGCCAGTCGAAACTTCCTGTTCCTCCTGGCCTGGAACATCTTTCCTTGCGTGTGACTAGTGGGTGGGCGTGACCTTTCCAGACATAGTAAAAGGCCAAGGCATGCTGCCACTCTCTCACTCTTTGTCATCTTCATTTTGTCCTGTGAACTTTCTGGACTGCAGTCATTAGGTCAACCCACATACGGGGTAAACCTGTTTGTATATGTTTGTAACTTTAAGCCTTAAGCCTGCCTTCACTCTGCCTGATCGTGAGTAAACTTTCTTTTTATTGCTTATGAATAAGACTGTGGTGTCTTTATTCTTTTAAGAGGGATTCAAGGGGTCTTACCAGGAAAATATTAGAACACATTTCAATCCAGACAAGCCAGATTGAATTGCGTATTGTCTTAAGAAACTCACACGAGTTTGCAACTAGTTTTCTGCTGGGTAAAGGGGAATGCACTCTGCTAAGTAAAGGAACTTGCTAGTGCAAGTTAGGAAGGATATTAATAAACACTATATCCTCTCCTGCCATCCTGAACATTCCCACAAAATTGAGGAAATTAGGATGAAATGTGGTGAACTGCGAACCTGTCTTATTTTCAATGTATTCAGTGCTGCTATGGCAAATATTCTCAGTTGTTCCTTTTCAGTTTGATGTGCAATAGAGGCATCTGAGAAACCTCTGACAGAGGCATGGCAAGGACAAGAAGGGAATGACTACCCCAAGAATCATTGCAACAGTTTTAGTGATTTAGTTTTAGATTTAGGTTGATACATGAGACCATAATACTCTTCTCCTCGTGGAAGAACTGGGCTGAGAGACAAGTGACCCCAAATCTGGAGGAATTCCTCCAGCTGCACAAAAAAACAAGCTCTGGTGTAAGACTTTGCACAAACTAATCCTCAACATCTTTGGTCCATTAGCATTCACACACTAGAGCCGGCATTGACACTGTGTACTGTAATGCAACCCTTGATTAGATTATGGTATTGTATCATGAGAAGTCTTTCAATAGATCTTCCTCAAGAATTCATGGAACAGTGCTAATGCTCCCGACTTCCCTTTCTTTGCCAGTTTTGGATCCAAGCCAATGTGCTTTTTTTTTTTTAGGGGAGGAAATAGTGTAATGGCAAATGAGATATAACTGCATTGCTCTGACCTTTTTTGTCGAGTATAGTAGACCACTTTAATTGCAACAGAACAAAGCAAGGCTATAACTAAAGTAGACTGCTATGATTGGGCCACACTTGTGATTAATGCAGCCTCAGGAGCTTTAACAAGATGGAATTTTACTTGCACTACACCATATTTTGGAGCTGAAAATTAAAGTATATTAGTAGGGTTTAAGCATGGAGTTATGATTGAGCTATCCATCACCGCAAAGCGTTATCAATCAGCTAAGGCCCATATAAGATGAGGCTGAAAAGAAGAGAACTGACAGGCTTACCCAAAAGTGGAGGGAACTATATGATAAAACAAAATGTGCACAGCAATGTGACAATTACAGATACATGGTCTGTCTGGGCAGATGAAATAGAAGTTGATTGAGTGGCAAGATTCAAAATTAGGAGGAAACGCGTGGATATGGGCTAGAGAAGATGTGTGCAAGATTGAGAGGGGTTTGATTAAAGTTTGAAGAATAGGAGAAAGAAAATTGTAGCACCAAAGGAAAATGTTGAAAATGAGTTTTCTGAAAGACAGCAATTTGTCAGTACAAGCAGAAAAGGGATGAAAAATTCTAATAATCAGCAGGAATAGGTGAGCGCTCAAGGAAAGAAGATAACTTTTCATGGAGTGGCAATGGGGGTGAAGTTTCTGGAAACACATAAGTGGCTTAGGATTTTAACTCCCCAAATCCTTAGGATTCTAAACCATATGACAGTTTTCAAAAGAAAGTGAGAGAGTGGCAAAGGAGAAAGTGAGGAGGAAGGCATTAAAGAGCAGATGGAAGAGTAGGAAGGGAAAGCAATTTCTTGCTTGGCAGTGGGCTCCAACCTGAGATCAAGCATTTATTGGTTTTTAACTTGTCCCATGTATGTTTATGCTTCAGAAACATACCAAACATGTCACAGAAGCCATGCCAGCCACTGATGGAACACATTGCTCATTTTATTGGTTTGTGGCTGTGATAATAATTCTCCTACTGTGGGAAAAGTAGGGATGTGGTGTGGGAAAATGTGGCAAAAGGGGCTAGCAAACAATGCCTGGATTGTAGACAATAAAGCAGGGATAGGTGCTGAAGAAAACTACCCAGGAAGTGTGGACTTGGGTATATAAAGAGGAAGTGATAGGGTGAATCTGCCAATTTTGGATTCTTTCAGTTTCTCCTTTTCTTCTTTCAGTTTCTCTTTTTTCCAGTCTTAAGTTCAGTTCTTCTCATTTCCCCACCAGTTTGCAATTTATTTTTAAAGTCTTTATGAAAATTCATCAGCTGTTTAATGTAAATTTCTTATAATATGCACATCTGTGTAGGCAATGCTGTCCAATAGACACATTTTTGCAAAACAATGTTCCTTAAAATAATGTATCTTGCTATGTTATTTACACCAATATATGGGTACTTTACTCCAGTACATGCATTTTGTTTACATGTCTAGAGAACTTCACTGCAAAATCTGGAGAAGTGCAAATTTCAAAAGATTACTGTATTTCCCTTCTCATATTGTTTTGGCAATTGTGAATTAAGTAGGTGCACCTTTAAATGCAGACTGGATTTAATTTCTCCACCATCCCTGATCAGAAGAAGCCCATAATGATGAGTGGAGTCATCCTCCTAGGTTACTGTGACATATGCTGAAAGGCCGCTCTCGGGGCAAGCAAGGGGAGCAGAGGGCAGGAAGCAGTGGCCGCGCTAGAATGGAGGGCCAAGTAGCGGTGTCTTCATGGAGAGTCCCACTGCACAAACTAGCCACCAGTGCTTCCGGCAAACTGTGGAGGTGGCTCTGCAGGGCTGCTGCAACAGCCCACGTCAATGTCCAGATTGCTCTGCCAAAGCACCAAGAGAGGTGCAATTTTTGTGCCTCCCCCTAGCCTGTGTCGTTGATAGGGCCAACCTGACCAACTCCTAGGTATGCATCTCTCTGTATATCATGGACTGCTTATTGTAGTAGAAGCAGTAGTAAAACTCTTGCAATAGTTTGGATCTGATTGCACACAGCTGGGAGGCAATCTGTGTTCACTTTTACCACTGCATACTCCACATAAAGAGCAAGAGAAAGCAAAATGTGAAGCACTACAAACAGAAAGTAATGTTCAGATATACTGTGCAGTTTTTGAACACTCAGGATTAATTTTTTTTTTTTGTAGTGTTCTGGTTGGAGAATGGTTGTTTCTACTCCAGGCAGGTTCACACATGCAAGTTTATCACTTACTTTGCCATCATTAGATAAAAACTTTGATGTGTGATTGAGCCATCATAGACCAAAATGAGAAATTTTAAAATCAGCCTCGATCAGCCTTCCCCAGATGCTGTTGGACTACAACTCCCATCATCCCTGTCCACTGTTCATGCTGGTTGGGGCTTATGAGAGTTATAGTTCAAAACATCTGGAGGGCATCAGATGAAGGAAGGCTGGCCTAGGTAATCTGAAATACCATATTTACTATAGTAAAAGTCAATCCACACCTTCAGCTGCCAACCATCAAGTATAAGATGGAGTTAAGTGATGTACAGGCATGTGTGCACCATGGTTACTTTATGTGAGATTAGAATACTGTGCATCTGTACTGTGTGCATACTACTAGAAAGTTCAAGTTATAATAAAAGCACTCTGCTAACATTTGAACAAGGCCTCTGCTTTCTCTTGGGGATTAGAGTGTGCAGCAAGCTTTTATATTGCCCCTCTCTTTCAGTAATAAAGAGCAGGGTTCCTCTCTGCTTTTTATACCGCTCGCTACTTACCAGCATATTTTTAATCTCTACATCTTTCTATTCATGCTCTACAAAGGACCAACCCTCTGATCTAACAGAGGACAGGCTCTTAAAAGTGCCATGCAAAATTCTGCTGTGCGGATTTCTAAATCAAAGGTTATGTTGAGCAAAAAGAATTGGGCTGAGGAAAATTATATTTTGAAGTCTAGACTGAATCAATGGCTTTAGAGGGTAAAATGTAATTAAAAGCCTGGAGCCAGACTGAACTACCATGGGTAAACCAAAATTAAACATGATTACAGAGCCATCTGATATAATGAGATAAGTTACATAAAAATTAGGCATAGGGTATATGACAGAAGCAAATCAACAGAAGGTCCTTAGGCACCCATCAGTCCTTGTACGTTTTTATGTCCTTAGCCAAAAAAACCCCATCCAACATTTCTGATAGTGTAGGAGAAGGGAGCCAGTACTTATGATTAACAAAGCCTTGCAGCAAAAGTCTAATTGATAGGCAGTGGGGACAGGAATTTGCAGCGTCTCGGCACGTGATGACATTTATTATCTAACGATTATAAATTGCTACAATGGCTACATTGTTACAGGAGCTCTTTTCTAGTATTACAAATGATTGCAAGTTTTAGATGAAGAGAATCTGCATGTAGGATTTTGCTTCTTGTCCAGAAATGAAGAGTTAGAATGGATAATAGTTATGCTATAACATCTGCCAAAGGAGTATTGGCTTCAATCCAGTGCTGAGTTAGGCATGCTTAAGCCCTTTGAAATCAACAGGTTGCATTGGATTGTGGCCATTGTAGATACTGAAGTCAGTGTGAAAATCCATTAGGAGCTGCTGCCTTCTTCTGAAAGGCATTTTATGACTGGGAGGCAAAAAAGTATTGCTGCACAAAGTTTGGATCACTGATGAAAGAAACTTCAAATGTAAGTGCCTGGAGGGTAGCAGAAAACAAAGGCTGCCCTTTGGATATTGCCTAAATGCAACCAATAAATAAATCAAAACAAAGTTGTGTCCTTGCCAAGTCATGAAAGCCAATACCATAGGGCAGGTCTTCTTTCGTGACAAAACTGATAGTGTTATTTTTAATGTTTGGGTTTATAGAGGAGCCAAAAGTGTTGGTAATCTGTGTAAATCACACACAGAGGGAAGGTGGGAACTCCTGGATCTGAGATGAAAACTGCATGATCATAGAAAGTTCGTATTAATCTTTCAGTTAATTATTCATCACCTAGCAATAAAAATAATAATTAGTTGTTAAATTTCTATACTGCCATTCATCTGGGGATCACAGGGCAGTTTACAATATAAAAACACTATCACTATAATATTTTGCCTCTTAAATTATAACACTCTGGACAGCTTCTTCTTGCACTTGTGTTGAGTTGCAGAGGCCATCACTCTGAAGTTAGCTTTGTATAGCAGGAACTACCACAACAATGAATTTTACAAGTACACCAAAGTTTGCTGAAATGGTGGACTAATTTGGTGGAGTGAGAAAGCTTCTTGCTTTTTGAACATTATAAAAAAACAAAGAAACAATGCTGGCTAAATACCCATTTCTATGACAGCACTGTAGGACAGTGGACATCGTCTAAGGAGGGAAGTTGACAGTCACATAGGGCAGGGTTCAACTAAGTTTTTGTATGCATTGAATGACATCCACTCGTGCAACAGAACTCCCCCACCCCGCTTTCTAAATCTGCTCTGAAGGGTCGGGGGAACCTCCATAACAGGTTTTAGGGTGTATGTGTGCGGGGTGGGGTGGGGGAAAGAAGTGATAAGTCTTGTTGCACGGGCAGACCTTGTTATGTGCACACATGCCCTGCTTGGTGCTATGTTGCATTCCAGCCTGAAGAACATAAAGCACTTTGTTGAACACTTTACTTGGCAGTAAGTGCCATTGAACACAGTAGGACTTACTTTGTAGTGGCCAGATGAAAAACAGGGCAGGGCTCCTGCATCTTTAATTGTGTAGGTGTATCTAGCAGTTCGAAAGCACGTCAAAGTGCAAGTAGATAAATAGGTACCGCTCCGGCAGGAAGGTAAACGGCGTTTCCGTGCGCTGCTCTGGTTTCGCCAGAAGCGGTTTAGTCATGCTGGCCACATGACCCGGAAAAACTGTCTGTGGACAAACGCCAGCTCCCTCGGCCAGTAAAGTGAGATGAGCGCTGCAAACCCAGAAACGTTTGCGACTGGACTTAACTTTACCATTTTTTAGCTTTTATGACAATCATAACTTGCCTTTCAAGCTGAAATACAGAAGGTTGCTCTTGAAATGATTCAGGTGGGGTGATACCAGTAGCCAATGGCAAATATGTGCCTATGTTAACTTATACAATCTCATTTCACAGAGTATGGATTTCACAGCTTGGAGGAAAAGTGCATTTCATCAAGGTACACCATATAATGCAACCAGTGTGGAAAAATGCATGTCTCTACTAGAGGAGTAAAGGTAAAGGTAAAGGATCTCTAGACAGTTAAGTCCATTCAAAGGCGACTATGGGGTGCAGCGCTCATCTCGCTTCTGGCCGAGGGAGCCGGCGTTTGTCCACAGACAGCTTTCCGGGTCATGTGGCCAGCATGACTAAACTACTTCTGGCACAACAAAATGTCATAACGGAAGCCAGAGCACACAGAAACATTTATCTTCCCGCTGCAGTGGTACCTATTTATCTACTTGCACTGGTGTGCTTTCGAACTGCTACGTTGGCAGAAGCTGGGGCAGAGCAATGGGAGCTCACTCAGTTTGTGTAGATTCAAACTACCAACCTTCTGATCAGCAAGCCCAAGAGGCTCATTGGTTTAGACCACAGCATCACCCGCTCCCTGGACTAGAGGAGTATTACCAGGCTGGAAGGGGCGGGGAGGTTTCTAGACTCTGCATAACAATTAAGTAACAACTGCACCATTATTGTTTCTGAAACTTGAACATCTTGAAAAAGTATAGTTCATGTATTTTTCCTGTTTGTGTTGAATTAAACAACACTGTGTTATGTTATTTTATGTATTCTCGCCCTTCACCTTTCTGTGGATTCTGATAATTAGGCTTCATTCTTGGACACAGTCTTATGAGCAAGTGGCACTCTCGGCAAAACAGAGAACACTGTAAGGCCTTTGAGATATCTGAGGTGCATGCAAACATCTTTATAAGTTTATTTTATATGGATAGCACTTCTGTGCAGAAATAACACATATTCATTGTTATTTATGGATCAGACATGCATCCATTTCACTGTGTGTACAGACAGAACAATAGACATATGGGAACATTGAATGTGACCATTCCTTTTTCTATACACAGGTGTTTGCCATGTAGGAAATTAATGTTGTTTGAAATTGTTCTCACTTGGAACCCAACAATGCAACTGGGATCTGGACCCGGTTTTTGGCTTGAGTAAGCTGGCAGCTCTCTCTTGCAACTGGTTTGATGTTGAAGCAGCTGGGAGCCTTTCACTGATAGTGATTATAAAGAAAGCTTCCTATATGGCTAAGCCCCAAACAAATTCTCTTCAATGGTATTGGCTTTCTTTCTCATTTTACTAATAGGAGTAATGAATTTATCTATCTTTAATTCAAAGTGCCCTTTGCACAGCTGAGGAAAAACAGGATGAGTAATTGCTACTTCTTGGTTTGATTTTGCAAACAGGAATTTGCTTCGTCAGCTCCATCTATTTGGGCTGCTTGGCTCATGGATCCCCTAATTAGTTTATTTGATAGCTTTACCCTATTCTGTAATTATACTGTAGTTTCATTAAAGAGCACAGACCAGTTAGATGATCCAATTAGTCTCAACTCTGAGCTATGAGTGTAAGAACTTTTTGCTCCAAGGATAAAAACCTTTTCAATTCACTTGCTGATGGTAACTTGGAAAGGTAACTGGTAGAGAGATGCTTAACAACTTTGAAGGCCACACAATTCAAATGACTTAGTGGCAGTAGTGGAGATGCTAGGGTGCCTGGAATGCTGGGTCTGAAATCAAATTCAATTTTTTTTAAGTGCAATAATTCCTAAACACTCAAGACTGAGACAAAATATAAAAGCCAGCTTAAAAGCAAGATAAACATCCTAAAGACCCTTCCCCTCACCCATGAGAAGGAATATCAATGAAAATTAATCTCGCCTTTAATTCTTTTCTAATGCACTTTCATCATGATTTGATGGAGAATTGTAAAAAAAGATTTTTGGGCAAAGCACTAGCTGTAACTGACATTTTCCCTTAGTTTTTAACACTGTATTTACCTTTGTGACTTCCTGTGAATGGGCACAATTCCAGCGAAAAGCAAGTCTTTCAGATTCAACAAATGTTAAAGTATGCTTGAGATGGCAAGCCTACCTGACCCTTTTAGGTAGTAAGCCCCATTAAACTCATTGGAATCTCTCAATAACTAGAGTTTAATCAGTCAATCATATTGTTATAAGTTTTTGAGGTGGCTGGACTCCCCTTCTAATTCTGGATCCCCCTTTAATTCCTGGGTGTCAGACATTGAATTTATTATGTTAAAATAGAAGCCATGCTAAAAAATAAGCCAGACTGGCTTCTGGCGGTTCCCTCATTGCGAGAAGCGAAGTTACAGGGAACCAGGCAGAGGGCCTTCTAGGTAGTGGTGCCCGCCCTGTGGAACGCCCTCCCACCAGATGTCAAGGAAATAAACAACTACCTGACGTTTAGAAGACATCTGAGGGCAGCCCTGTTTAGGGAAGTTTTTAATAACTGATGTTTTAATGTATTTTTAATCTTTTGTTGGAAGCTGCCCAGAGTGGCTGGGGAAACACAGCCAGATGGGCAGGGTATGAACAATAAATCATCATCATCATCATCATCATCATCATCTTGATGCCTGGACTGCCCAGCTTTGTGCCCTTAGGAGGTCACTTCTGTGCTGCTAATGCAGCTGTTTGACTTCACCTGGGAGGTTCACTCCATTGTCTCTCAAGACAGACAGATGCCAACAACAACAGAGACTCTCTGGGCTGGACAGCAATTGGGGAAAGCCCCTCCTTGAGATGTGAAACAATTAGCAGAGTGCCAGGAGAGCTTAATTATAGACTGCGCTGCACACTTTGATCTCAAGCTAGGCCCATCAGCCATGTTGTAGCCAGTGTGGGTTAAGCAGAGGCCATTGATCCTATATACATCAAAACCATTTGGCTACAGTAAATCTGAATTCCCTGCAAAACAAAGGCAATTTAATGCCTAGGCTTACGTAAGCAGTTTAAGTAAATCTGGTCATTAAATAAACTCAATTTATCCAAAAAACCATGAATGTATATGCTACTGCGACAATAATTTACAACGGGAAATTCCATGTTAAAAGCAAGTGAACTGTTAGGATGAATTCAGCCTTCAGTTGGGAGCCAGAGTGCCACAGGTTATCCTTTAAAAATGAATAAGTTGGAGAAGCAAGTTCTAGACATGTTGACAGGTTTGAGAGTAGACATGCTAATTGGGATTAAAAGAATTAAGTTAACATTTCCCACAGGGGAACTGATGTCTTGTTATCATGATTACCTAGAGATAGGATGCACTTATCCGTATTGAACTTTAGCCTGGCTGCAACTAATTTTAGCTCACCTCCTATCACAAAGCAAACTGCTAACAGTTATCCTAAAAGATGATACATGAAAAGGAGCTGTATATGAGCAATAATATGACCGCCTCAGCAGGAGAGGTGAGAAATAGGGCTTATTTCATCAGCTCTGCTGAAAGGCCAGCACTGTCAGACAGCTCCTGCCCCTGAACTCTTTCCAGCTGATCAATATTTAACTTTAAGAACTGGTGCCTTAGTTGTCTCCACACTCCCCTCTTTTCTTCCTGTTCGCTTTCTCTCTTTATGCCATGTTTAGTTTCTAAGCTTGTGGACAGGGAGCCACCTTGTTTTAAATTGGTTGTATGTGAACTACTCTTGGAGCGGACTCAAATGCAGCAGCAAATAAATAAATAAATAAATAAATAAATAAATAAATAAATAACAGATAATCAGAACAGAAGCCAATACAATAACAACAGAAAAAAAATAAACCACACAAGGCATTAATAACCTGACAAAGGAATAAGTAGGTCTTCAGCTGACAACAAAGATTTGATGCTAGGCCTAACTCAGAAGTGAGGGTAACTACATAATGGATTTCAGCTGGTTGTGGCAAAACCAAAAGGGCCTTCTCCAACTTTCTCAACACATTGGTAGGTAGATACGAGGGGATGCACGCCTTAAGGTGCATAGGTCCTAAGTTGTACAGGGCTTTGTAGGTCATTACCAGCAGTTTTTATATTAGCATACTGGCAGCCAGTGCAGCTCTTTCAGAATTGGTGTTACATGATCCCAGTAGGCTGCACCACTCTACAGCCTAACAGGTGCACTTTGTACTAGTCTATCTACAAGGGCGGCCCCACATGGAGTGCATTACAGTAATACAACCAGGAATGATCACAGCTAATGGACCCGCGGTAGCTGGGGGAAGGGGCTCCTTGGCAATGAGGCCAATTACACCCTCAAGAGACAGTGTTGGATCCGAGAGTATCCCCAGACATACATACCACCTCTTTCAGGGGGAGAGCAACCCAAACTCATCTACAATAGGTTGTGTATCTAATATGAGCATAGGACTATACAGTGGTACCTCGGGTTACAGACGCTTCAGGTTACAGACGTTTCAGGTTACAGACTCCACTAACCCAGAAATAGTACCTCGGGTTAAGAACTTTGCTTCAGGATGAGAACAGAAATCGCACGGCGGCAGCGGGCGGCCCCATTAGCTAAAGTGGTACCTCAGGTTAAAAACAGTTTCAGGTTAAGAACGGACCTCCAGAATGAATTAAGTTCTTAACCTGAGGTACCACTGTATTACAAACCATTGCTACACAAAGCTCTGAAGATTAACTTCCAAGGATGAAGGACAGATAAACACTTAGGACAGGGTGGTCCAACTTTTCATACCAAGTGGGCCGCAAGAGTACTTTGACACAGAACCTGTAGGCCGTGCACTGAATTAAACTTCCATATCCTAAAGATGATCATAGTTATATATTTTTTCTAATTGTTGTTGTTGGTATTTCCCCCCATAAATGAGCGTGTACGTATGAAGCAAGATCAACACTTCTAATAATATTTTATGTAAAATGTTACCCATAAGCAGGCTTAGATTTTTAAGACTTTTAAGATTTTTGTTGTTGAATGTTTCTAAGGGCCGCAGGAAAAGCCCTGGGCTGAAGGTTGGACCACCCTGACTAGGAGTTTGCTATATTGGGCAGAATTAGATGGAACTCTATACCATAAGACTTTATATATGTCAGTCTTTGCAGCATAAGTGTAAAGCCAGTGTTCTGAACTCAGTGTCTCTTTCTAACATCAGTACTTCAATTCACAATGTGTGCAGTCACGTCTACCAGTCTAAGACTAGTTGGAGATAGAAGCCATAAGAACTAAAGACTCAAGCTGACAATGGCTGCACAGCCACCTGGCACAGCAACAGGGACTGAGAGGGGGAGAATAAGAAAATTCCTATTTCCCCTTCATTAGAGAGGGGCTGGCAGCTGCATTAAAGCACATATAGCAGATGCTTCTTGGTATGGAAGCAGGATGTAAAAGGCAATGTGCCCACAAGCCTTCACAGTATGAGTTTCAAACACTGGTAGTTGGTGTAGCTTTGGACTTAATTTCCATTTTTATCTATATTGGTGTAAATTAGCTGCCCGTCATTCATTGCATTAGTTATGCCTATGTCTGCATTCTTATATCTCTAGTTAGCCTTGGTCTAAAATGCTGAACATGGATGCTGCAATACCAAAGTAAACTTACGTTTCGAAATAAAGAATTGCTGCCTCAGAGTGCATTAAAATGTACATTACAGGAATGCAATAACTACTTATGTACCTGTCAGATCTGAAAGTTAACTTGGACATTTCTTCAAGCTTGATTCCCCCCGCCCCCATTCTTCTGTGTCATATTGTGCACAGTTGTAGTATTAAGCAAATCAAGGTTTATTGAGAGTTCCACTTAATGTTACATAAAAAATGTAAAGGTATCCCTGCCCGTACGGGCCAGTCTTGACAGACTCTGGGGTTGTGCGCCCATCTCACTCAAGAGGCCGGGGGCCAGCGCTGTCCGCAGACACTTCCGGGTCACGTGGCCAGCGTGACAAAGCTGCATCTGGTGAGCCAGTGCAGCACACGGAAACGCCGTTTACCTTCCCGCCAGTAAGCGGTCCCTATTTATCTACTTGCACCCGGGGGTGCTTTCGAACTGCTAGGTTGGCAGGCGCTGGGACCGAGCAGCAGGAGCGCACCCCGCCACGGGGATTCGAACCGCCAACCTTTCGATCGGCAAGCCCTAGGCGCTGAGGCTTTTACCCACAGCGCCACCCGCGTCCCAATGTTACATAAGCAGGCACATTTTTGAATGTGCAACAGGTGTGATAAAGCACCAAGTACAGATGTTTCAACCTGTCTTTTCAAAAGACTTGCAGTTCTTCTTTTCTGCTACAGTGGACTTTGAATTAAATTTCCAATGTGTTGATAAAGTCCTATCATGTCTGCAAATTTTATGAAACAAAAGAGATCACTTCTGCCTTTTCCTAGGATCCCACATCCATCCTTAGGAGGTCTATGAAATTGAGGCAACTTCCATTTTATCATTACTTGCATTGCTGTCAACACTTTCTGGAATTGGCCACATGCAGGGAAAGACTAGGTAAACATGGATTTTTGTATGCTGTTTTCACTTTATATATTTTTATTACTCTGAATATAGAAATTTTTGTACACATTTGATTGGAGAGCTGTATTACTAAGTGTGGAGAAGGCAGATTTCAAAGGATAGCTGGATTTCAGTTCCCGCATTGTTTCAGGAAATTATGTAGAGTTGAATAAAAATCTGAACTGAATTGTATTCCCTTCCCTCATCTTTGGTTGATAGCATGGCAATCATGGCAACAGCCCCCCGTTTAGGAATATGCCCAGCTTGGCCTATTCATTGTAATGCCTGTCAAATACAGCAAACCTATTCCCTTTGGCTTTCACAGAGAGAACTTGCTGCTAGACTTCTGCAAAAAGGGAAAGAAGAGGTTTAAATCTTCTCTGGGGTGAGTAGGAATGCTTGAAAGTTTTAAAGAAGCAGTGCTACTCTGGCTAAGAGCAAAATGTTTTCATTTGTTCAGCCGTTTCTCATTCTCAGCTTCTCATCTGTGGTACTGACCCCACCTTTCAGAGTTGTTGTACGTTTTACTAAGAAAGCGTATGTGAAGCATTTTGATGCAAAGTATGCGCTGATGCAAATGATGGTTTGTCTATAAAGTTTATCTAGGCCTTGACACATCATCATGTAGTTTCTTTGTGGAAACAGGTTTTTGTTCTTGGAAGTCAAATCTCTCCTTTGTCCTCTTCCTGTATTCCTTCCATAGGGTAGAAGAGCAGATGTGAATGGAAAACACCCTCCAAGTTTAGAGCAACATTATGATTTCCATTAGCAAAGTGCTTTATTGCATTCACTTTCATGATAGCTATATGAGATAGCCAACTATTAAACCCATTTTACAAGGTCTTGCACATTGCTAGCACCTATTTTATTTATTCACCTCTCTTTCTGTGAGTGCGTCGTGACTTCTGCAGTGTCCTCTTTTAAAGTAGTTTGAGGGAAGAAAACATTACAAAATAGCTTCTTTTGATTATCATACTGTATTTTTAGCTCCACATTGTTGCTAGAATCTTCCCAGAAGCAAGGATCTTTCCTGACCTATCTATGCCCCTTACTATCTGTCAGACATTGATTTTCTTGTGTTTCCAACAGAGCTTGAAATTAACACAGCTGTGCTTATTATTAAAATACAACTGAGCTTAACCACTGCCTTTCCAATGTCATTAGCAGACTCTTAGCAATTTGTATTGCATGTGTATGCATGTGCTTGCACACACAATTTTATTTAAAAATAGATGATTATTTATTGTGACTCAACTTGTGGATCTTGGGCACAAAAGAAGTTTGGGTTTTTTTTGTCATTTGGAGGTCTAATTCCAGCCCCATTGTAAGGACAATATTTGGCAAGTATGCTGGTGCCTCCCCCCTGTTCTGGCATAAATGTGCTCAGCAATGGTAGAAGGCAGAAAAGCTAGGCTACACTGGCTCTGTAGTAGAGGAGCTGTGGATGGGAACAGGGGAAGTGTGGTGCAACCATTTCACAGCTTTAAGATAAAAAGGAGTATTGAATTCACAGATGCCATGCATGGAATTCTACTTTCCCCATGGTGACACAAGCCACTGTTTATTAGGGTGGTTCATAAAAAACTTTTTAAAGAAAATGCCTGCTCCAAAGGTCTTATCTTACTACACTAGGGATTATAAAGCTATATCTGAAATTTCATGCCTATCAGTTAATA